>NC_139254.1:43455589-44055589 GCF_977018435.1 Lepisma saccharinum
CAGGGATCCCGGGTTCGAATCCCAGCCTGGGCATGGATGTTTGTGAGTGTCTATTCATCATATCATCACTCATCCTCATCTTCGCAAATTAGCCAAAAGTGGCACAAAAAGCGAAGCAAAATAAAGCAAATCAATCAATTTTCCTGGGGGCATCCATACTCCTGTGCAATGTCTTAACAAGAAGAGAAGATTGATGTATTTTTGTACATTTTGGAAGTATGGTTGAAATACAACTACTATGTGTTGTATGGTTGTATGATTATATAGAATAGTTTCCACCAGTTAGATTTGTTTACCATTTCTTCACTTTGTTTCTTCTATCTATGAATACAACATTACTTAGTATCAATGTTTGGATGTAACTAGTTGTTACACAGTTACAAGTTACAGTTACTTGTGTAACAGAAGTAATGTATGTTATGAACAGTTACTTTACAACAATTAAAATATTAACTTGAAAATGTGTAATGTGTATTTGTGTGTGGGGGCGGGAGTAACTTGAGCAGCTTTGCTTCCAACTAAGTGTCTTCTTCTGGATGCTAGGTTGAAAGAATTTTCATGGAATGGCCTAGAGCAAGGAAAGTAGGCTTCTCTGAATGTTAAATTTAGATAATTTCTTTTCATGTCATTTCTAATTTTCCTCAAACTTCAGTGTTTGAGATCAATGTTCAATCCAGCCACTTCCCTTCGGGGGGGATATCAAACCTCTTGCAGGAAATTTCATCAGATTATAATACTAATAAAAGATAAAACAGTACTAATATTTTAAGATTCTGCCTTACCTGTGGGATGCAATCAAATTAAATTATTCTGACTTTATTAATAATTTATTAAATTATTTTGACTTTTAATTATAAAGATGACTGAATTAGTGCTTATTATTTGGAAAATGGCAGAAAGTACCTCGGGGTCAACCCTTGAATTCCTCACTGTTTGGGCAAAATTTCTGCATTCATTTGGAACATGATAATCGTGCTATAAAGAAGTATTTTTAGAGGGAGTGTATCTTGTTTGAGTTTGGAGTGTAAGAGAAAGATAAAGTGCTAGTGGGATTGATGCCACCACATTCAAACTACTGTGGCCAGCATAGAATCAATTTTTAAATTAAAATCATTCACAGTAAGCTCACTCCTTGTATCATATCAGTTGTTGTAATAATATAAATATGTGAAGACTTATACACATATAGCCAATAATGACCAGACACCCCCTGAACTGTTAGGATTATCACCCGTACGTCATCAATACACATCATGAGCAACTAGAATGACTCGTGAAGGACAGTGCCGGCCTCCGTGGCAGAGTGGTTAGCACATCACGCTATGATGCCAGGGGTCCCGGGTTCGAATCCTGGCCTGGGCATGGATATTTGTGAGTGTCCATTCATCAATTTCATCAAATCATCACTCATCCCGATCTTCGCAAATTAGCCAAACGGCACAAAAAGCGAAGTAAAATAAAGCAAATCAATCAATCAATCGTGAAGGACAGTGAGTGCACTGTAGATATGTATAATGTTGTCAACAGTCAAAATGAACTGACGATGCGAGCTGAGTGAGGGTGAACAGGGTATTATTATCTGTGCCCACTGATTCAGGCATTCTATCCATGGGATTACGGGCAGGTTCCAGATACCACGTGCAACAGTCAGTGATGTAGTGGTGCAGTGGAAATGTGAGGGTGTGATAAAACCACAATTGCATTCCAGGAAGCCAAAAATATTGACTGATTAGAATTGGTGATAACTCCGACATATAAAAATATCTTGTTGACCAACAGCCTGTGAGGGCCAGGACCTACCAGCCGACTGCCGGCTCTCCAGAGATGGGAGTTCATCCAACCAGTTACTGGGTAACATGTTGTCAGCACGTCGAACTCCCAATCATTGTAGGTTTCCATGAGTGGGCTTTGCTACTTATTCACAGCTCCACAATTTCCACCAGTTTTATCCACAGGCCCCTAATCTCAATAGAAACGTTGTACGCTTCCCCCAGGAGACTCGAACCTGCATGCATCCCGTAGCCGAAGCCCAAAGCATGACACCTTAGACTGCACAGCTCTGACATATGGTGGAGTCAAGCTGGAAGGCTTCAATACACTGTGGCCACATACTGTTGAATGGAGTCGGGAAGTGATGCCAGTACTCGGAACATCCGGCAAGAGGTGGTGGCATTGTGGTTCCATTGGAGAGCCGCAGCACATATTACACTGGCTGACAAAAAAAGTGAAGCACCCAGAAGGAGTGGTCGAAGATTACCCCATTTCGGTATACCTGCATACCATTGATGTATGAGTAAATGATTAGATGTACAAGGATCTGTAATGTGTAGAACGCCCGCCAGAGGGCATTTGTGACGTCACCTCTTGTTGCTGATAAGGTGGGACCAGTCACCTGCTGTGAGTCAGACAGTGCAGCACGAAGTTCAGAGAGGAAAACGAAGCACCGGCGATGCCTCGCAGACGCGTTAGACAGCCGATCCGGCAATTGACAGCATTTGACAGAGGCCACATTGTGGGACTGCATGAGGCGGGTTGGTCGTATCGGGAAATTGCCAGGCATGTGGGCCATTCAGATGTCACAGTGGCCCGATGTTGGAATCAATGGGTACATGAGGGCACCCATACACGTCGTGCAGGTTCAGGTCGACCAAGAAACACCACCCTGAGGGAGGACCGTCATATGGCACTCCAAGCAGTGCGGGATCCCACAACTTCGGCACCCGTCATCCGAGAACATGTACTGGACACACTACAACATCCTGTGAGTTCCCGCACAGTTTCCCGACGACTCGCATCCGCCGGATTCGGGTCCTACCGCCCCATGCGCCGTTTGCCGTTGACACCACAACACCGACACCTGCGGTTGGTGTGGTGCCGTGCTCGGGAGGCATGGACAGAGGACGAATGGCGTCGCATCATGTTCAGTGATGAGTCCCGCTTCTCCATGACCTCCGATGACCATCGTGTGCAGGTGTGGCGGCATCGAGGGCAGAGGGCACATCCTGCCTACATTGTGGAGAGACACACAGGTTGTCACGTGCCAGTTTCGATGACACAATGAAGGTTGCAAGGAGGAATGGTTTCTCGGAATCGACGATAGATGGCAGCACGCCATATAAAGAAGAGCAGAGCTCATTGTACAAACTAGGAGCGGAGAAGAGGGATTATATATATTATAGTAAATTGAGAAATATATAAAAGAAGAGTTCAAATACTATAATAGAAGTAAATAGAATGATGTATATAGTAATTTAAAAGAATTAAGAATATAGTCGCATATCAAACGTTTAGGAAATTTATTAAGCGAGCAAATGAATTCAGAAATGTATCTCAATTTCTTTTTGATTCTCTGATGAGGAGAACATCGTCAGCTTTTGCATTTGTCCGTTCCCCGGTGGCGCTGTGTCAAATTAGACGCCCCGAAGCACTTTTCGGTTGCGCTTTTTATTAGTCGCACTGGGCCATTGGCAGCGCTCGTTATTAGCGATCCTGGTTATTCCCCTTTGGTCGTCAAATAGGAGGTGGTGCTATTGTCAGTTTAGTCGACCCTACTCTTTCTACAAGTATAGCTTGTATTGTTTGACAAAGAAGCGGGGGGAAAGCAAGCACATAAATAAGATTACGCTTTAATAAAAGAAGAAGAAATTCAAAGAAAAAGAAGAAGAAGCTTTTTCCATATTAAAAGAAGAAGAAGCCTTTTAGAAGAAGAAGAAGCCTTTTAAAAGAAGAAGAAGCCGTTTCCATAAGAAAAGAAGAAGCTTTTTCCATATTAAAAGAAGAAGAAGCCATATTAAAAGAAGAAGAAGCCTTTTCGAGTATACATATACATATATTTTCTCTGTATTTTGTCAAGTTCTCAGAATATAGATCTGCATTTTACTATATCCTCTTGGCTATAAAACGCTTTCTTATTTGGAATTCTCAAACAAAGAACCTATCCCCCTGAGATTAAGATATCTGTAGCCGTGGTAAATAACATTTAAGTACGTACCCACAAGGGTCGTAGCATTAGTGGCGCTCCTAATGTGGGGCATACATAAGTTGGTAGCATTAGTGGCGACCAACGTTGCGGCTAGCAGAATTGTGACTAAGAAAGCGAAAAAGGAAGAAAGCCAAAATGGAGGAAGAAAATAAAATTGAAGGCGAGAACAGAGAAACTATAATGGAGGAAATGGAAGACAGAAAGGAAATATTAAACTGCTGTGGAAAAGAGGGAAATAAGGAAGAAACTATCCTATGCAGCTCATGCAAAGAAATGAAACATTGGCTATGTGAGAAGATAAGAAGAGAAAAATACATAGAAATAAGTGAAAGAGGAGATTACGTATGCAAAAATTGCAAGGAAGAAAGGATAAATGAAAAAGAAGAGAAGAAAAGGGAAAAGGAAGAAGAGAAAATGAAGGAAAAACCAAAGAAGACAGAAGAGGTGAACATGATAGAAATGTTCCAGAAGTTATCGATGCAGATAGAAGAAAGTAATAAAAAGAATAGCAGAGAAGTAAAAGAGAATAATAGAGAATTAAAAACACAGATGGAAGAAAATAGCAGAAGATTAGAAAGAGAATTAAAAACACAGATGGAAGAGAATAACAGAGAAGCAAAAGATAATAATAGAAGACTCGAAGAAAAGATAGATGAAAGTAGGAGAGAATTAAAAGAGAATAGTAGAAAGTTAGAAGAAAGTAATAAAAAGATGGAAGAAAGGCTCGAGGAAAACAGCAAGAAATTGGAAGCATCGAGGTCCGAAACCCACGAGATGTTCTTGAGATTGAATGAAACCTGTGAAGGAAATAGAAAGTCGCTGGAAAATAAGATGGAAGAAACAACGTTGTTAATCGAGAGTACAAGTTTAGATACAAATAGAAGAATAGAAGAGGAGGTTTCTAATCTCAGAGAGGAAAATAAACAAAGGAACGAAAATTTGGAGAGAAAGCTGGTTGAAAGTAAATCTCAAATAGAATTAGCCGTTTCAAGAATAGAAGAAAACGAAAGCAAGATAGAGGAAGCTAAGCTCCTGATAGAAGATAGAAGTTTGGAAATGAATAATAGAATGGAAAGGGAAGTTCTAAAACTCAGAGAAGAAAAAACACATGGATTTCTAGAAGCTCAAGAAAAAATTCTGAGTATGGAAAAGGAGATTGTGGAAAATCGAGCCAAAATGAGTGCAGCAGATAAGAGAGGAAAGGAAATGGATAGAAAAATAAACGGAACAGTATACAGGATGGATAAGACAGAGAAGAGAATCGAAGAAGTGGAAAAAGATTAGGGAATATATCAGTAAGAGAAAGGAATGCTAGATCAAGTTTTCGATGCAGCGAGGAAGATACTTATATCAAAAAAGAGATAAAAGAAGAAAGCTCTAGCGATGAGTCTACAACAGAAGAAGAAAGGAAAAAAGATTATGGAAAAAGATCTCACCAAAGGAGAAAGAGAAAATGGAAGAGTAGTGAAGAAAGTAGCAACAATGAGAAATTTTTAGACACGCTAGAAGAAGAATACAAAGGCTGTGAAAGATATAAATCAAGGATACCTAGACCACAGGAATTACAGCATATGCCTAAATTTAATGGAAATATATCAGAGAAATGCCCAAGGAAATTCCTGAAGGAGCTTACCACGGACATACGTTTAATGAGAATCCCAGATCACATGACTCTTAGTCTCATTGACACGTGTTTCGAACAGTCAGCAGCTGGGTGGTACCAATTAAACCAACACAAATTCAAAGACTTTCGAGAATTCAGTAGAAAGTTTTTAGATTACTATTGCAGCAAAGACATCAAGGAAAGGCAATTGGAAGCCCTAAAAAGAAAACATATCGACTGGTCGAAAATTGAAAGTCTGGAGGAACGTACATGGGAAACCTTGAGAAGCTTTAAGAATTTGAAAGAAGGATGCAGTGAAGAGGAATTAGTGAAACAAGTAATCCAAACGCTACCAGTAAGAATCCAAAGAGCCATAGCAGCGGTGAAAATAAAGAAAGTGGATGATTTAATAGAATACCTAAGGACAGAAGATATGTTGAAGAAAACTCAAAACTCTTGGGATAGAGAGAGGAATGACAGGGATGGTCGACCTTATTCAAAGAGGTGTTATGATGACGAAGATAATAGCAACAGGCAAAAGTTCCGAAGACAAGAGCTCGAGGTTAGAAATCTGGATTTGAGAGGTCAGGACCAGGATAGAGGAAGAGGAACCAACTTAAGAAATAGGAACGATCACGTCAGGAATCAAGAGTTTGTTGGAGATGGACGGTACCAGGGATATGATAGGACATATAGAGGTCGAAATAGGTTCCAAAGATATGGCAGAAGGGGAAGTCCTAGATGGAGAGAGGAAAGAGAAGAAAGACAGCAGAATGGACGACCATCCAATGATGAAACTGAGAGAAGAAATATATCTCAGGACGAAGAGAGAAACGAGGCAATGGAGCTAACAAGAAGCTATTGTAATGATGGAAGAAGGTTCCAAGAAAGATCGCACGGAGGGGAACATTTGGAGAACGCCCAAAGTAATCGAGCGTCAAACATGTAATGCTCTTGCAGCAATCCCCAGGTGTGAGAGCTAATGAAAAGGAACATGAAATGAGGGGAGAAACAATAGAGAAACCCAGCGATAGTCTAGAATTATGTTTAGTAGGAGAACCAGACTTTGGAAGACTAAAACCTGGAAGGACGTTTTATGTTAACGCTAAAATAATAGAACTGGAAGTTAAATGTTTGGTAGATTGTGGAAGCGTAGTGGAAGTCATGAGTTACGAATGCTGGAAGAAAATAAGAGAGAAGTACCCGCAAGCTAGATTAGATACATGCGAGAAAGACAGGATTAGATTGGTCATGGCAGCCGGCAAGGATGAATACAAGATACAGGGATCAATAAAAATCATGATGAATATTCAAGGTGAAAATTTCTCAGTAAATTTCTTAGTGGTGAAAGGATTACGGTGTGAGATTATTTTAGGAGTGTCTTTCCTAGAAAAGTATGATGGGCACATTCATGTCAAAGAGAGAAGGCTAAATGTGGAATTGGAAGAGTCGTGTAGACTTGATATTCCTATGGAGACAATATGTGACGAGTCGGCAAAAGAAGTGTGTGTTCGAAAACAAGGTCTTGTGGTTAACAAAAGGGACGTTATGTATAAAGAAAGTGAATACGACGAAGATAAACATAGAGAAATAAAGAGAAAAGAAAATGAATATGTGGCGTCCGTTAAAGAAATACAAGATAAAGTGAGCGAATGCATAGAAATCTCGGAAAACGAGAGAAGAGAATTGAGAAATGTACTTGTCAAACATAGGAACTTATTTAGCCAACGACCTGGACTTACGAATGTGTATTCATATGAAATAGAGGTAGACACAAATCAGCCCATACTATCTAGGCAATATTCTGTACCTTTTACCAAGAGGAAAGCTGTTGAAGAAGAACTACAGAAATGGCTGGACTGGGATATCATAGAAGATTCGAATAGTATTCACATAAGCCCCATGCACGTAGTGGATAAACCAAACGGAGGCGTGAGACCTGTTTTGGACCTGAGAGAGCTAAATAAGCATGTATTACTACCCCGAAATCAAGTTGAAAAAATTAATGAGTTGTTGCATTCATTTGCGGGAAGTAAGTACTTCACATCTTTTGATTTAACGCTAGGATACTTCCAGGTGGAGATTGAAGAAAAGTCTAGAAAATACACAGCATTTAGGTATGGGTCCAGGTTATTGCAATTTAAAAGACTACCTTACGGAGTAAATTCATCGGTGTCTGCGTTTACAACAGCGTTAAACAGAATATTTGGTCTAGAAACAAAGTCATGGTTAGCAATATATGTAGATGATATGTGTATACATTCAAAGGACTGGATGGATCATATAAGCAAAATAGACTGGGTTTTATGTAAATTGAAAGAAGCAGGACTTACTGTTAAGTTAGAAAAATGTTCGTTTGCAAAGAAAGAAATCAAGTTCCTAGGGCATATAGTGTCTGGAGGAAACGTAAGACTTTGTAGCGATAAAAATGAGGCTATAAAATGTTTTCCAAAGCCTACAACCAGGAAGCAATTGCAAAGATTCCTAGGGATATGCAATTGGAGGAGCAAATTTATTAGGAATTTCGCTTCAAAAGCCAAGCCTTTATACGATCTTTTGAGAAAGGATGTGAAATGGAAATGGGCACAAGAGGAGGAAAAGGCTTTTAATGTATTAAAAGAAGACCTGACATCTAGTCCAGCTATAGGCCAGCCAGATTTTAAAAGACTTTTCATCATAGGAACAGACGCATCGAATATAGGTCTAGGGGCCTATCTCTTCCAGAAAACCGAGGATGGAGAAGATGTTGTAATTCAATATGCGAGTCGTGCACTGAAAGCGTTTGAAAGGGCGTATACCATTAGCGAACTGGAATGTTTGGCCATCATATTCGGCATTGAAAAGTTTGCGGTTTACTTGAAAGGAAGAAAATTTAAAATTCTTTGCGACCATAAGAGACTTATATGGTTAAACTCTGCAAGGCAATGGAATCCTCGCTTGACAAGATGGGCATTACTTCTCCAGGAATACAGTTTTGAAATAGTGGACATTAAAGGAAAGGAAAATAAAATTGCAAATGCCTTAAGTAGATCCCCTTTACATATGATGCAGGAACCAGAGGAAGTGCTGAAGTTATCCATAAACGCCATCATGGATGAAGAACTCGGGAACATATCCAGACAAGAATGGATAGAAAGCATGAAGAAAGACGAAGAATTAAGCGGCATCTTAAATGTCTTGAATGGAGATAGAAATGAAAATGAAAAGAAAATGAGAAGAGCGAAGATAGAAGGAAAATATGTAATTAAGGAAGGAATGATTTTTAGAGTAAGCATAGAGAAATCCAATCAAGTGCAACTCTGCGTACCTGGAGCACTAATTAAAAAAGTACTTGCAGAAGTGCATGAGAAGTCTGGACATTTCGGGATTGATAAAACATTGAGGCTTGCCCGGAGGTTTTTCTTCTGGAAATGTATGAAGAGAGACGTGGTGGATCATGTAAGAAATTGTATGTTATGTATAAAAACTAAACCTTCAAAATTGAAAATGGAAAGAGAAGAGTTACACGTAACTGCAAAAAAATCCTCTAGATATGATATCTATTGATCTGATTGGACCTCTCCCAAGATCGCGAGGATTTACATATATTCTCACATGCGTCGACGTGTGCAGTAAGTTTGTAATATGTTATAACCTCAAGAAGGCTACAGCAAAGGAAATAGTAAAATATTTAGAAGAAGGATTTGTCAAACACTATGGAGTTCCATTAAAAATTCTAACGGATAATGGTACACAATTTGTATCGGAATATTTTAAGGATTACATGAAGTTTAAAGGAATTAAGATGATAAACGTTACTAGGTATCATCCAAGTTCGAACCCGATAGAGAGATATAACGGGGAAATAGTAAGAATTCTAAGAATGTTATGTCATGACAATCATACGAAGTGGTCTACAGCAGTTAACAGAGCCATAAGATGGATAAATAACTCTATATCGGAGGAAACAAAGAAGAGTGCAGCTGAATTGTTTCTGGGATATATGGAAGAACCCGGAATCTTCAAGGAATTTGATTGGCCGAGGGAAGTAATATCCAAAGAAGAGATTAAGGAAGTATTACTAGACATATACATTAAGAGAATGAAGAAAATGAACAAGAAAGCAGAGAATGGTACAAAAATAAAATTAAAAAAGGGAGACTTAGTATTTTGCAAAACACACCCAATGAGCAAAGCATCAGAGAAAGCAATCAAGAAATTGTTCTTCATATATGAAGGTCCATACGAAGTCCTGAATTTGTTTCGGAACACAGCAGTAGTAAGGCATACAGAAACAAATATAGAGAGAAGGGAGAACCTGGAAAATATCAGGAGGTATAACTGCACGGAGGAAGTAAAAAAGAGCTTAGTTAATGAATAAAAGAAACAGTAAGAGAAGTCGCATAGAACGAGGGAAAAGTTTATAAATTTACAAATGAACTTTCCAATATATAAATTTTTCATCCTCAAGGAGGGGGATATTGTGTCACGTGCCAGTTTCGATGACACAATGAAGGTTGCAAGGAGGAATGGTTTCTCGGAATCGACGATAGATGGCAGCACACCATATAAAGAAGAGCAGAGCTCATTGTACAAACTAGGAGCGGAGAAGAGGGATTATATATATTATAGTAAATTGAGAAATATATAAAAGAAGAGTTCAAATACTATAATAGAAGTAAATAGAATGATGTATATAGTAATTTAAAAGAATTAAGAATATAGCCGCATATCAAACGTTTAGGAAATTTATTAAGCGAGCAAATGAATTCAGAAATGTATCTCAATTTCTTTTTGATTCTCTGACGAGGAGAACATCGTCAGCTTATGCATTTGTCCGTTCCCCGGTGGCGCTGTGTCAAATTAGACGCCCTGAAGCACTTTTCGGTTGCGCTTTTTATTAGTCGCACTGGGCCATTGGCAGCGCTCGTTATTAGCGATCCTGGTTATTCCCCTTTGGTCGTCAAATAGGAGGTGGTGCTATTGTCAGTTTAGTCGACCCTACTCTTTCTACAAGTATAGCTTGTATTGTTTGACAAAGAAGCGGGGGGAAAGCAAGCACATAAATAAGATTACGCTTTAATAAAAGAAGAAGAAATTCAAAGAAAAAGAAGAAGAAGCTTTTTCCATATTAAAAGAAGAAGAAGCCTTTTAAAAGAAGAAGAAGCCGTTTCCATAAGAAAAGAAGAAGCTTTTTCCATATTAAAAGAAGAAGAAGCCATATTAAAAGAAGAAGAAGCCTTTTCGAGTATACATATACATATATTTTCTCTGTATTTTGTCAAGTTCTCAGAATATAGATCCGCATTTTACTATATCCTCTTGGCTATAAAACGCTTTCTTATTTGGAATTCTCAAACAAAGAACCTATCCCCCTGAGATTAAGATATCTGTAGCCGTGGTAAATAACATTTAAGTATGTACCCACAAGGGTCGTAGCAAGGTGTGACCCCTGGCATCATGGTGTGGGGAGCCATTGGATATGCGTTCAGGTCACCTCTAATAGTGCTTCGGCAGACTTTGACGGCACAGCAATACGTCACAGACATTCTGCGTCCACACGTCCTACCCCTTATGGCACAGCAGCCTGGGA
This sequence comes from Lepisma saccharinum, assembly GCF_977018435.1. NCBI lineage: Eukaryota > Metazoa > Arthropoda > Insecta > Zygentoma > Lepismatidae > Lepisma > Lepisma saccharinum. The sequence continues at coordinate 43,466,747 of NC_139254.1, forward strand.
CAGTGTTCCAACAAGATAATGCACGCCCACACACAGCCCATGTGTCTATGGACTGCCTAGAGCATGTTGAGGTCCTCCCGTGGCCAGCACGATCCCCGGACCTCTCCATCATTGAACATGTGTGGGATGACATTGGACGGGGACTCCGTCCTAGTGCCAACCTGCGGGATCTGGAGGGACAGCTGCAACACCTGTGGACGAACGTGCCTCAGGAGAGAATCCAAAGGCTGTTTGACACTATTCCGAACCACATAAGGGCATGCGTTGCAGCCAGAGGGGGTGCAACACCCTACTGACCTGGCACCACCATTCCACCTGTAACTGCCAACGGGCTTGACTCTTGCATCCTATATTGTAATCAGTTCAATAAAGGTACATGGACTTTCAGCATATGTAGTTTCATTCACGTCCAACCACTCCTTCTGGGTGCTTAACTTTTTTTGTCAGGCAGTGTATTACTACCCGGAACGTGGCACGTAGGTTACTGTGGTGCAAAAAACGTCGCTAGTAGACCCTAGAACAATGGAAAAACATCCTGTGAAGTGATGAATCATGCAACATGTGGTGATCTGATGGACGTGTGTGAATATGGCAAATGCATGGAGAGCAGTTCTTTCCAGAGTGTTTTGTCCCAACAGTGAAATTCAGCAGGAGTGATATCATGGAATGGGGTTGCTTTTCATGGTATGGCGTTGGTCCCCTGATTTTGGAGCCTGAAACTTTGAATGCTGATGCCTATCGTGTAGCATTAGAGAACTCTGTGTTCCGTACCTTATAGGAATTGTTTGGAAGTGACCCTTTTCATTTCCAGCATAACAATATGCCTGTTCATAAAGCAAGGAAACCAAGTGGTTTGACGATATGGGAGTGAATGAACTCGACTGGCCACCTCAGACCCCTGATCTCAACCCATTGAACATCTGCGGGACGAGTTATAGGGCAGTTTGCGATCCTGCCCCAACCACCCAAACAACACCATCATGTTGTTTGCCATTTTTGCAGGAGGAATGGAAGCAACTACTGGTCGACATTTGCCACAACCTGGTGGAAAGGAAGAGGCTGTAATTGCAGTGAATGGCATACGTACTGTGGCGAATACTATCATATTTGTCATTTTGATTCAAATTATCTAAACAAACTGCTACCCAATGTTCAAAATTCAATAAATATTTGAAGCGTACAATTTTTTAGGAAGGTGCTATCTTAGTTATCATTCGCCCAGCCCAATATTATACCCTGAACTACGTGGATCGATTTTGCTTGCTCGGAGGAGACAAAGAACTCGAGTTTCCTGAGTGCACAAATCTGGGTTAACATAATCTTATTGAGAAATGGGGGAATTGTCTAGTTCCCCCTCCCAAGAAAATTATGTACGCCCAAAATAACCCAGATAGACGATCTCTTTCACACTAGATTATTCTACGTCGACGGCTTATTTATAGAACAGTAATAACTTGAGTATTTCTTTGATTCATTAAAAGTTATACTCAAAATGAACAAGCTTTTATTCGTAAATAGTTTTGTTAGGTAAAATAAGAACAGTGACTTGACCTGTACAATAACGTTCAATTTCTTAAATACCCCGGTATATAACAATTCAACGAATGCATTTTTACGGAGTCAATAATGTTCACAATTTACCCGTAAGTGGACCTCAATTACAATTTACATTCTCATGTTCCCTTATTTTTGAAGATTTCTTATTTCTGTTCTTTTTCTATACTGCCTATAATAAATAGAAATGTATTCTTCCGAAATTTAATTTCTATGCATTCACGCACTCACTCCCCCTCCCAATTCTTCATTCAAGGAAGACATAAGTATTGAAACCCAATATATATATGGATCCACTCATTTGAAATACATCCTAACAATTATACATACACTATTGTGGTAGTGCCAAAAGAAGTCACTGATAGATTTTTTATAAAAATGTTACGTAATAATCCAGCCGGTTCGGAGTAGACACACAGAAGAAAAAAAATTATCACTGATTGATTTTTTTTTGTAGCAAAAAAAAAAAGTCATTTAAAATTACTCATGAATCTAGAACAAATATTAAATCTGTTGACGGCAAACATCTCGTATTAGCGAGTTACAAAAGCCCCGCATTGACCCATTTCCTTCCCCGTTACGCAACATGGCAGAATCCTGATCAACTCGGAAGATATGCTAGCTCAAACGTATAACGTCAGCTAAATGCCATGCCACTTACACAACAAAGGGGAGGTAAAAGGTCGGGCACTTGTTGCACGAACTAGTTGATATACCTGCAGTCTCTCCGTTCCGGCTGGCGTCTAATCCTGGTCTGTACTGGGTCTCTACTCTGTGGGTACTGTACTGTGACTCTCTTGTTCACTGGGTTCCCAGCACTGCCCGATCGACAAGAAAATTTACGCATGCGCAGAGTTACCTCTCGGGGAAGCAAAACGCTGTCTATCGAGAAGACTGCGCAACTTGATAAAGTTACGTAATAATCAGTGACATATTTGGACGAGTGGAATACTTCACTCTCGTATATCAAAAGAAGAGTGAAGCTGTGGCGGAATGATATTTAAATAATACTCGTATATATCAACCGTCACAGGATTCCCGCTGCCCTCTCTTATCTGCCGTCGGCACATCTGTTAACCATAAGAACAACCTTTTCAAGAAGAAAAGGGGGACGAGTCATCTGTTGGAATTTCTTATGTAGCAATCACTTTGGTCTTTCTTGGAAAGATTTATGTTAAATTATTGGAAACCTGACTTCGAATTATCCAAATTTAACCTTCAAAATTCAAATTAAGTTGTCATTTTTAACATTATTTTGGATAGGGGTTTCAAGGGGAACGTGCTTTTGTTCGAATTTTCCAAGTTCGAATTAGAGAGAGTGCACTGTATTTATATTATTACAATTAATGATAATTGATTGCCAAGAAAATTTCCAGCAGAAAGTAGAAGGAATGTACAGTTGCTATTCAACTACCATTAACTGCAACTGAGTTAGTTTTTAAAAGGAGTAAGTCTAACTTAGTTACTTTTTCAATCAAGTATAAGTAAGCCACTTACTTTTAAAAATTAACTTTCCGAAACTTGTTCAGCACAATGAAAGCTCTATTCTTCTACATCACCACATATGGCTTCACATGCCTTACAAAAAAAGCCTGCTGGGAGTTACCAGTTACAAGAAAATGTTATTGCTATTTTTGAACCACGCAAATGATAGTGTCATGTCCAGAATGAATTATGCTGAATAAAATAGTGGAGATTCCAATTGTAATTGACACAATTTCAAATACATTACTGTAGTTGTCAACCTCTTGATAGTTTTTCATGAGTGATAGATTTGATTATCTTCTATATATATAAAAATGAATGTGTGTGTGTTTGTTCTGGCATAACTCTCGAACGCCTGGAGTGATTTCAACCAAACTTAGTACACGTATCACGTGCAATCTCGAAAGAAATACTGTGGGGTTAAGAGACCCCTGGCACCCATAGGGGTGGGCATGGGAAGGGGGTGGCATGTAAATATAATAGAAAACAACCGATATTAATGTGGAATCCATAGTTTTTGTGGTCGGTAAGATGAATAGTGACACACCCAATGCCGTTCAACTACAAGACACTCCTGGCACCCCTAGGGCTGGGTGTGGGAAGGGGGTGACATGTAAAACGACTGATATTAGTGTGGAATCCATAGTTTTCGGGGCCGCTGAAATGAATAGTGACACTCCCAATGCCGTTCAACTCCAAGTTCATTTTACGCTATAGTTAGAATTCATTATATTCCTGTCTAATAGAAGATTGGGATAAATAAATACCTGGACAATGCCCGGCAATCAGCTAGTATTATAATAAAACTTCTTTGAGATTTTTTCCCCCAATGTTTCGGCAAACAGTAGTGAGAAAATGTTCAGAAACCTTGCAGAATAACCCCGATAGGGAGTGGCTCGTATTCTGAATACATTCTGTGCAAAGTATACTGAATACTTTCTGCATCTTTATTCTAGAACACTTTTTCAATATAACAAAATAATCAAAAGAAGTAGCACTATTGATAGAGCCATCTTAACATATTTGAATATTAGATCGTATTGATTGATTGATTTGGTGTTTTAGTCCACTTTATGCACAGTAAGGCTAAATTGGGACTGGACCTACAGCTTAAAGTGGGATTCGAACCACTATGTGCCTCCACCGGGTATCGAACCTGGGACCCCTTGATTACAAGGCGACGACGCTACCACTACATCATTGGGGAGGCCCTAGATCATATTGTCCATGAACTAATTATTAAAAGTAGCACACCTTATGGACGTGAAGCCCCAAGAAAATATAGACTGTGATGATAACCAAAGCATTTCATGTGATGAACACTTCACAATTATGCAAAGTGGTGCACAAAAAGGTGGCCCAAATCAGCAGCCTGGAGTAAATATAAATAATGCAGATAAAAATATTATTGTACTACTACTACTACTAATAATAATACTGTAATTATTAATACATGTTTTGGTACACATGAAAAGGTAGAAGGATATGCCAACTTAACAATGAGTGGTGAAGCCTGGTTTCATCTCTCCTGCCACGTAAATTTACAGGACATGTTACTGGTCTGGTGGCAAACACTTAACTTTTAATGTAAAGTAAAAGTAAAATGCTCCCCTGTGCTTTGCACCACACCCTGAAGGCATATAGGGGGTGTGGCATTAGGGTCTCACACATTCTTGATCTCGGCCGAGCTGGCTGCCTTTACCCCCCAGAGTTTCCTCCAGGTACCCACTTTATACGATGCTGGGTGGCCGCCGGAGCCCTTGAACAGTTTGAAAGAGTCCCGGTTCTTCCCCGCCAGGACTCAAACCCGGGTCTCTCGCATGGTGGTGAGCAGCCACTTTTTGACTCCAAAGTCAGGGACGGCCATAATTGGACTGCTATTTTTTGGTAGTTCTGTCAACATGGAACTCTACGTGAACATTTTTGATGAATTTACTGCTCAACTCACTAAAGAGGAAAACAGATATCCTTCCAACAGGACAAGCTGACATGTAAGTAAAACTTCTCATGTTTTCTCCCGGGTTCGAATCCCGTCCTAGACATGGATGTTTGTGAGTATGTCCATTCACATGAATGTCTGCAGGATTTTTTTCCAGGGAGGGGCAAGCAAAATAATTTTTTCCAGTGGTGGGGAGGTGGGCAAAGGAGGCATATTTTCCCCCATAATAGTGATTTCCCCTCAGAAAATACTGCTTCAGTCTAAAATTATCATCTTCCTTCAATGCCCTTATAATAAATAACAAAAATTACCCTGACTGAAATAAAATTGTGTAAAATATATATACTTTTTTTGGTGGACATTCATTTTCCAAGGGGGGCCATGGTCCCCACTTTCCCCCCTTCCAGACGTCCATGTCCATTCATCAATTTCATCACATCACTCATCCCTATCTTCGCAAATTAGCCAAAAGTGGCAAAGTAAATTAAAGCAAATCAATCAATTCTCATGTTTTCATGCTGCAAGTCCATGAGGTTTTCATTGAAGAATGAACAGTTATTGAAAATGTGTGACTGCCACATTCTTCTGACCTTTCAACATGCCATTATGATCTTCGTGGACACTTGATGAGCATGGCACATGAGACAAATCCACACATAATGCAGTAACTGAAGCACATCAATCACGCATTTGCCCTCAACATGTCACTAATTTATGCTGTGGGTACCAAGGCATGATTCCATGTGCACAGCTGTGTATTGATGCTGCAGGGAGCACTTTCAACATCATCTTTGATGGGGCAGTCTTTGCAGCCTCACTCTTGCTTTTATCTTTGAATTATTTGCATTTACTCTATGCTAGTGATCCAGACTACTTTTTCGTGCACCACCCTCAGGTTTACCAGATTGCTGTAAGGAAAATGTAAGACATGCTGTTCTAAAATGTAGGACTTAAGTCAAAATGTAGGAGACAAATCGTTTGCAGTAAAAAATACGCATTACTATAACATTTTCGCAAATAATGTAAAATTGACACATTTTCAATTTTTAAAAAATAATGTCTTTTTCATTACTTCTTAAATTCAAAATTCCCTAACTTGCAATCAATACAAAAATATATAGTTCTTACTACAAGTGTCTTCGGTCATACTACCCAAAGGAGCCAATTTTATTGAAAATGCTCAATCGCGCTGCGATGAAAAGGGTCCTGGGTTCGAATCCCGCTCGGCATTGGTTGTTTGTGAATGTCCATTCATCAATTTCATCACTCATCCCCATCTTTGCAAATTAGCCAAGAGGCACAAAACGCGAAGTAAAATAAACTATTTCAATCAATCCGGGAACTTTTCTAACGGTGGAAGCGGCCCCGGCGCCTACCCAGCGTCGAATAACATGGGTACCTGGGGGAAACCCTGAGGGGTAAAGGCGGTCAGGGGCGTGATGCTGATCACATCACCCCCACTCATGACCGGATCAAGAAAGTGTGGGGCGTTACCCCCAAACCCCCTATACGCCTTCATGGCGTGGTGCTAAGCACAGGGGAACACTTCTTTACTTTATTTCAATCAATCAATTATTGAAAAAGTTGAAGATTAATAGGTGTTTTCTACTCTTATGGCGAGCACTCTACATGCTGGCAAGGGAAGTAGGGAGCGGCAAAGTGAACAATCCAGCGCTATAAGAAACTCAGCAGCCTTTTTAACAAGGTGTGTGTAGTAGTTCATCCTACCACTTCATATCTCTCGGCACCACCACTGTTGTCTGGTTGGTTGTACGGCATATTCCCCATTCCCCAGTTCCCTTGCCAGCTTGAAGAGCACCTGCTGTAAGAGTAGAAAAGAGCTATACTCAATGTATATGAAACTCTGAACAATCAAACACTTTGCAATAATACTAAACCAGTAGACTCTATAACAAATATATTTACTCTCATCAGTCCATTGTACTGATATTAATAAAAGTACTTGCTCAACATTTGCATTATGGCCTGGAATAGGAAACAATTATTCAGCAGCTAACATAATTTGAAATGGTTCCAGAAGTTTTATTTCTGTGAGTTTTTAGTTCACCAAGTTTCTTCTGTATACCTATTGCGTTACAATCAAAATGAATAAGAATATGAAACATCTTGTAGGATTACTTCTATCAGTATAAACGCTAAAGCAGGAAATTCCACGCAGGCATTGAACAGTGATATCAACAGAATGTGACCTCAATTCTTCGTTGACCATACAGGGTGTCAAGGACTTTTGCTATTTTTTTTATTGTATAGTGAATTTACATTATATACCTGTACTGGGATTTGATAAATTTGAATATTTGTACAAATATTTTATAAGATTCAAATACAGATACATAACAATGTAAATTTTCTTAATTTCAACTGTACCTAAATAGGGGACAATTACATATATGTTAAAAAAGCTGAAAAAAAGGAAAGAAAGGTCACAAGAAAGTCAAGAATTTTAGATTTCTTATTTTGGTAGACTCTCTGTTTTAGTGTCAGTCTTTGTTCTAGGCCAGAGGTCGAAAACATTTTTTTGTAAAGGGCCAAACATTAAATATTTTACACTCTGCGTGCCAAGAGGCAAACTGGAGGTTTTTTTAGGTAGGCCTACTTTAAAAAAAAAAATAAATAAACAAGTTTACACAAAGGTGTGTGTGTGTGTGTATATATATATATATATATAAAATGTAATGTAATAGAAATACTCAGTAGACTACAATTGTTGTTTGAAACACAGCTTTACTAATGAGATTTTACATATTTCATCTTTGATAATGTCTTTTCGCAGAGATACAAAGATCAAACCCCGAGCATATGACACTTATTGAATTCTGTTTGATTCTTCTCTTGAAATTTGCCTTTTTGCATGTTATCACACTGCAGATTAATCACTTCCAATTGAAGGTTAGGTGGAAGTTCCTCAATTGTACAGTGAAATGGATTTTGAAATATGGAAATGTCTTCTGAACATGCTTCAAGATCCGAAAAATGTTGCTGGAACCATTGTTTGAGCTCAGAAAATAATTCGCCTGCAAATTTGTGTGGGAATGGAGATTTCACCTCTTGTAATTTTTGACAACATGGGAAATGCACGAAGCTGCTTGACAAGATTTGTAACTCAATGAAAGCCAGTTGTCATCAAAATGACTTTACCGCAGTATAAGTTTCACATATTAGCACTATTTTACCTTGTAGTTTCAAGTTAAATGCATTAAGAAATCCTATGATATCAGCAGCAAAAGCTGATTTCCGAAGCCATTCACTGTTCGATAATAGTGATTGAAATTTTTCTCAATGAGAAAAACAGTCTTCAATCTCTGCTCTGAGTTCAAAAAATCTGAATAAAACTACCACTGTTGAGCCATCGAACTGGTGTATGGTAGGGAAAGTCAGGAAATTCAGCTTGAACTTCTGACAGAAAATCACGGAACTGACGGTGGTTCAGTCCACGCAAAATAATGAAGTTCACCATTGACACAACTGGTTCAAAAACACGATAAATTCAGATATTTCCCACAAAGTACCTGCTGGTGAATAATACAATGAATAACCATAGGCGTTGAACACCTTGAATTTTCACAGGCCTTGTAAATGTTCCCAACTAAGCCTTTGTCTGTTCCACACATATTTTTACCACCATCAGTTGTAACACATTTTAGCTGATACCACTGCAGATTGTACTTCGTTAACGTTTTCTCAACTTCCGTGAACATGTTTTCGCCTGTAGTTCCACGCAAACTATTCATAGAAGCTAATTCTTCAGTCACTTCAAAGTCAGCATTGACTCCTTGAATAAACAGCAGCAACTGTTCAGTATCTGTAGCATCTGTTGACTCATCAAGAGCCAAGGAAAACCACTCGAAATCATTTGCCTTGTTCATTAATTGGTCACTGATGTTGTTCCCAATATCCTCAACTCTTCGAGAAACTGTTCTCGTGGGCTGATAGTATTAAATAAATCTATTTTCTCTGGACACATTTCTTCGGCAGCTACAATCAAACATGATTTAATTAACTCACCATCAGTAAACGGTTTTCCTTCCTTGGCTAACAAATGAGGTATTCGTAAACTTACTTTAGTTGCAGCCTCATTTTCATGAAGAAACTGTGTTGTAATGAAATACGCCATTCTAAAGTCTCTAATTTGACTGATTGTTCCTTCCCCTTTAGTTGGGAATATTGTGTCGAATGCTTAGTCTGGTAATGCCAACGTGTATTATACTCTTTTTAGTACAGCTATAGTGTCAGTGCACAATAAACACGATGCTTTGCCATCTAATTAAGTAACAAAATAATTCTCAATCCACTCTGCCTTAAAAGCACGACATTCGAAGTCCACTTTTCTCTTCTTTTCTGGTTTCAACCACGACATGATGGATGTGCACTGGTATTAAAACGAAAACAAAATGTTGCAGAACAGCGATACCTGTGGCACTGGTAATGCTGCCTAACTAGTAACAGGTGGGCAAGCAGGGAGTGTTGACTCGGTGCAAAGCTAGCTAGGAGCGCCACACACGGTTTTTCTTCCAACTCCTCAACTTGAAGTCGGCCGTTAGAGCACGTAACCAGCCATAGACACAATACGTATCGACAAACGTATGAATATTCCCATACACTGCAATAAATGCTGAAATATTACTTTCATATAATTTTTGCATTTCATTAAATATTATCCCACTTTGAAATTTTTAGGAATTCGGAAATGTAAAGAAATCCATTCTTAGCTCGCAGGCCATAAAGAAAGAGGCATCAGGCCGTAGTTTGCCAACCCCTGTTCTAGGTACAAAACACTTGTTTTTGCAACGTCTGAATCAAAATAAATTTCACTATTAAACTTTGAAGTGCAGTTCATAGAATTGTAACTTAATGATTTCTCTGTGTTTAACCGAAACATGCATTTTCTCAATTCAAATTATGCGATGCCCAAAATGTAGGACATTTATGATTTCTTCCACATTCCTCCCAGATGTACATAAGGCTAAAATGTAGGACATGTCCATGAAAAAGAGGACACCCTGTATATATAAAGTAGTAATGTGAATTCTTTGATTTCAGGCCCAGTTAGGAAACCATTGCTGCACTTACTAATTCAGATGTACCATGGCTTCATCTCTCGGTGAAGAATTTGCTGCATTAGATTTCATAGCACATGAAGCAGTGCATGCTCAAAGATTAGTTCAAAAAGAAAAGGAGTATTGCCTTAGTAAGTATTGTTTTACTTTTATTATAGTATTAAGTTTAATCTGTTTGTCAAAGTAAGGCACTTAACATTACTAGAGCATAGAATTTCATATTCAAGAAATAACCAATCAAATTATTTTAGATATTAATATATGAGCTTGAATATATCATAAATGAGAAGAGAGTAAGATACAGTATTTGTGAAAGTACTTGAATTATTTTTGACACAACTAGATTTTTGTGCTTCAAACTACCAGCAAGGAAAATACAGGGCAATTCAAAATTATTCATCCAATTTCATATGGGACTATTGTTCAAGTCACAGTGGTACTAATTCAATAATGTAAGGGAAAATTCATATCATGCCTTGCAAGTGCTCTATGTGACTTCCCTTAGTAATACAAAGAACATTAAGGTGTTATGACCGAATTAAAGTTACTGTCACACACACACATACAGTCCAGCATGTTACTTCTCACACACTCCATGTTTGATTTCCTCCATAGTTGTGGACAGTGGTTGCAAACTACACAGCATCTCGAATATAACTCCTTTAAGAGTAGGAAGCATGGCCTAATGTCAGATGACCTAAGCGACCAGAAAGCCTTTTGCTCACCTCTAGCCATTTTACTTGACACTATACTGGAGAGTGGCATCTTTCATTGTTGGCATCTACTGGAATTTCATGAGTTTCCTGAAAACACATTTTGTAAACACGAAAAACATATTGCCATTCGAAATTTGTTAAATACGGTAATTGAATAAATGTATAACAGTTAAGTGCAGCCTTTTTGTTGTTGTTTTCCATCTCTTGTCATTTTCTGTAACAAGACACCAAGAAGGTACTTTGCTTTCTATCTTTGCACTTGCACCAAAGTAAATGGTTGATTGCCTGATAGAAACTTTTGGGCAAAGTAAATATGAGTTAAACCTAGGAAACCTAAAAAAAAAAAAGTTATAAAAAGATGATAAAACTTGCAAAAATACTAACAAAAATTATCAGTAACCCAAAAAAGTTTAAGTGCAAAATGAAAACAATGTTTTAGTGGTTATGACTGAAAGAAAGTGATTACTATTATGTTTAGCCCCAAAAAAGATAAAGACTTGTCATCAACTTCCCAGCCCTGCGTTACAATTTATTTGTTGTGAGTAGCTTAGATTTGATTATTTTAGTATGTCCTTCACTTTCTGTACTCCGCTATATGTGTATGCAGTTTATGTGTTTTCCAAATTTAACTTACAAATTTTGCCACTTGTGCATAGAGTTTGAAATGAAGAAAATGTAGATGGTGGTAAACCTCAGAAAATTTATTTATTTATTATTACCTTCAACAGAGGTATATCCTCAAATTACAGAAGTTGTACATAATAATAAAAATAATAATGAATAGTAATTACAGAATTACAATACAACTTAAATTATGATAGATACATATGCAATCTATTCACAAATTGTATTCATTCGTATCATGCTGCAGACGTGAATCGAACCTAGGACTCGGGCATCATAAATAAATAAGCTAATCACGTTATAAAAAGGGTCCCACTGAAGCATTGAAAAAGAGCTTCTTAAAAGCTCACCGCGACAGCGTCCTTCAGCGGAGTTGGAAAAACTCCGTTGACATGGCATTAGAGAAATGAAATCAGAAATCAGCGTTCTTCCTCAGAATTGCTGTTGCCAAAGGACGCGATCGAGTCAACCGTCATAACAGCCGATAGTTCGAATTTCATTTAAATAGGTCGCGTGAGAAAATATCAGGCTTAGTTGTCTTCCGTTTTCCGTCAGATGAAGTAGTTACAAAATAACTTCGTTTCTAGTTGTTTTCAGTTTACGTTGAATCCGGTTATCGCGAGAGAGCTCCACAGGCATCATAAGTTTAGAAAAAGGAGCGAACGAACGATCGGAAGTTAATGTTATCGTTTAGAATATCGGTCTACGAAAGTACAGAGTTTGGAGCCCGGAGTTGCTCCCTCATCCGTTTTCTTACAGAGTAGGACCACGTCGATCCAAGGACCAGCGGAGAAGAGATCGCCGTAGAACTCCAGGTAAAGAACATACCTTGCCTTTCCTTCCCCTGCCTGTTCAGTCAAAGGTAGTGTTTTTAAATATATGTCAGTGTGTTCTTCTTTATGGGGCTAGTCCCCTTGCAGTTACAACGTTCCTCTTGCCTAGCAAGGGAGTGGCTAAAGGCTGTCATAGCCCATCAACAATCCCCCTCTTAGACTTTATACGTGGTGGAGGTTTTGTGCGGCTTTTTTTTTTTCATACATTTCGCCCCGCGAAATGCATGAACGAGATTATTGTTGTTATTTTTTGAGCTTATTTTCTAAAATTGCGTAACTTTACTTTTTGTTGTTGTTGTTGTTCGACTTTTATTCCTTTTAGTATGTTTCATGTCGTCCAACGAGTTAGACGACCCTCTTAATCACACCTTTCGTTCTCTTCCCTTCCCGGACGAATTAGATGAGACGCTCGATCATCTCGCGATTCTAGCCGAAAACGCGGTCGGCTTTCGTCATAACGACACAGGCCCTACGGCCGCATCAACTCCAATTCGAAGCCCCATCTTGCTTAATCGTCACACATGGGAGCGTCCCGCGAGTACCTTGGCTCGAGTCCCACAGCACCGCCCAAGGATGGCTTTTTCCGGGTTTCTGAACCCGTTTATGCTTGACGACGTGCAGTTTAACAGCACGACCAGTGAGGACGTTTGCTGCTTTTTTTGACTGTGTCGAGAGTCTCGCCACCCTTAACGATTGGGATATGCTGACGAAACTCAAAATGGTTCCGGTGCTGTTGGCAGGTCCGGCGCTTCGTTTATTCGAAGCCTGGAAAACAGCGCAGGCCGGTAGGGTGTTTACCTACGATCAGCTGAAAACCCAGCTGATTACGGAATTTACTGGCTCCGTAGATAAGTTGCAGTTGGAGGATCAAATTAAAGCTCGCCTCCACAAGGAACGGAGAAGCCGTCACGGACTACATCCATGACAAACACCTAATGTTGTACCGCCTCGATCCCGAGATGTCTCCTGCCACCCAAATTAAACACCTCACCTTAGGCCTTCAGCCCGAGTTTATCCGGGAGACATATAAAAAGGAATATGCTTCCATCCCGGATTTTGTACAGGATCTAAAGGCTTTCGAGAAATTGCAATTTCTTATTCGGAAGCGCAAAATCCAGGATTTATTGTCGGAAGCGAACACCGACTCCCTCCTCGCCCAGCTGAGAGCGCCACCTTACAGCACACATGTGAGACCAGAAGCGCCGGTGCTCTCTCCCGAGGTTGCGCTCTCACGCGATAGATACATATGCAATCTATTCACAAATTGTATTCATTACAGAAGTATAGACATACAAAACAGTTTATAAGTAAAATAAGGAAAATAATAATAATCATATAATCTTGAGTATAAAAACAGTTTTTATGTATTAACTATTGCATATTCGTACTTTCATTGATTGATTGATTGATTTAGTTTATTTTACTTCGCGTTTTGTGCCTCTTGGCTAATTTGCGAAGATGAGGATGAGTGATGAAATGATGAAATTGATGAATGGACATTCACAAACAACCAAGCCCGACCAGGATTCGAACCCGGGACCCTTGGCGTCGCAGCGCAATGTGCTAACCACTCGGCCACAGGGTCGGGCTCGTACTTTCAGAATTGACTCTAATGTTTTCTTGTAAGTTAAGAATGGCATTGAAAAATCTATGGAATGATTACCAATCATAATTTCATTATACATGTCACAAATTCTATTAATCGGGCAACTCTTGAATTTTGGATTTTTTGGAAATTTAGGGATGAAAATATTTCTACCACGGAAATTATTCTTCCTTATATTAAACTGAAGTTGTTCAAGAAATAAACTATTATCTAATATGCCGTTTACTGTTTTGTACACAAACAATTGATCTAACAATTTTCGCCTATTACTAAGAGTTTCGAAATTGAATTCCAGAAGGAGGTCTCTGTAGGGTGTTGTCATTTGTGGTGGTCTATTATATTTTTTAGAATATAAATATCTTAGAAACCTTTTTGGAATTCTTTTGAGATTATTTTCATAAGATCAATAAAGAGGGGACCATATAATAGATGCATACTCAAGTTTATTTCTCACTATACTTTTATATGCGGTTTTAATACAGTCAATATCTCTAAAGTTCTTCGTACTTCTTATAACAAAACTTAGCGTTTTGTACGTGTTTTTAATCACAAGTGAGACATGTTGTTTAAAAGTCAGGTTACAATCTAAGTGCACACCAAGGTCTTAAACTATATCTGCCTATGCAAATACTTCACCATTAATAGAGTAAGTAGATTGAGAAGTAAACCTTTTATTCGTCAATTGCATGAAACAACATTTGTTTATATTGAAACTAAGATCGTTTACACAACTCCATTCATATAACACATCTAAGTCTGTTTGAAGTTTTAACAAATCCTCTCTGTTGTCAATTTGTTTGTATAGTTTTATATCGTGTTCGTACATAAGACATTTGGAGTTCTTAACATGAGACGCTAAATTATTCACAAACAAGCTGAATAACAGGGGTCCAAGATTTGATCCTTGGGGAACACCTGAATTCACTACATATTCAGCAGATGTAGATTGTTTGCATGGTACATATTGTTTCCTTCCTTGCAGATATGATTTAATTAGATTTAAGAAATTAGTTGTTAAACCAAAACTTGAAAATTTTTCGCAAAAGAATGTCGTGGTTAATTTTGTCAAAGGCTTTTGCACCATTGATCTACAGTAAAGTGCATCGAAAATATTTTGCCTAAAATTTACTAAATTTGTTGTGTTATACCTACAGGGATAGAAACCATGTTGAGTATTGTGTATGTAACGTTTAACATCTTGAATACAAGATTTGTTCAAAAACTTTTGCTGGTGCACATATTATGGCTATTAGCCTATAATTCTCTATTTTTGTATTTTCATTTGTTTTTAAAATAGGACAGACTCTTGTTAATTTCCATATCTTAGGAAAATTCTGCGTCTTTATTATTAAATTATATATCAGACATGAAGGTGATTTGAATACCTCTGCACAAGTTTTGATTACATCATATAAGGAGGAATTCCGTCTGGCCCAATGGTCTTTTTTGGTTTCAATTTTTTAATCACATCCCAATATTCCTTGTCGGTAATTCTATTATTTGAAAGTGGATTAGATACCTGTAGTTCAACTTCCTCAGTTATGTCATATGCACTTTGATAATCAGTATAAACAGATTTAAAGTAAGAAGCAAAGCTATTTACTATTTCTTTATTTGTTTGTAATATTGTATTACCGTACATCATACCTTGGTTTGAAATCATATTTCTACCCTTTTTATTTTTTACATAATTCCAAAACAGTCTACTGTTATTCTTGATACTCTCCTCGGTTTCCCTTAGATACACGTTGTATTCTCTATTTATAAGTGATTTACTCTTTTACGAGTATCTTTATATTTTATTCTGCTATAATTATCAAATTCCATTTGTTTCCTGTAACACTCTTTAAGTCTTAACATATCCTTCATTTCTCGACTAAACCAGGGAGGGTATTTACTGTTTGAGTGGATTCTCTTTGTTGGTACTGTAGAATTTAAAACTGAGTTAACTCTAACATTGAAATATTACACAGCGTCATTTACATAATTCATACTACTAATAGGTTCCCAATTTGTATCTCGAAACAATTCATACATTCGGCGGAAATTTGCTTTTTCAAAATTTAACATTACAACTGGATTAGTTCTTGAGGTTTGTTTTGTTTTTGTATAATTCACACTTGCAATTAATGCCGGATGATGCATATCTTCGTTTACAAGAGGTAATTCGTCTGTATTTACTGTAACACATTCCCATAGATTAGTTAAAATCAGATCAAGTGTTCTATTGTTTTTATTTTTATGTTATTAATAGAATGCAAGTCATAGATAGACAAAAAATTACCTAAAGCTCTGTATGAAGGTCCTCCCGTCTGTAGATTATAACTTGAATCTACAATATATGGTAAATTGAAATAAACAATAATAATAATATTTTTACCTTGTAATTCTTCATTGTTATCGAATAAGTTATAGAAATACATATAATCATCTACTGCTGAGGAAGGTGTGAAATACACAGTAATTATATACGACGGTCACTATTTATATTTTGAGCCTTGGCAACACTGATTGAAGTTAGGCGCGATTTGACGTTTGCACGGAATCGTCTGGCATTATTGACCATAACGTACTTCAAATGTTTTGTCAATAGCTTGATTTGTGTTGTTTATGTTGCCTTGGAGATTGCACGACAACAATAAAATGGAATTAACTCGTGAACATTTTCGTGTGATGTTTTTTTACGATTTTCGACGTGGATTATCAAGACAAGAGTGCATCGATTAACTTACTTCCACATTTGGCGATGAAGCCCCATCCTTTGCCACTGTGAAACGCTGGTATAACGAATTTAATCGTGGCCGCCATTCGCTCACCGACGAGATTCGCGAAGGTCGTCCAAAATCAGTTGTTGTTCAAGAAAACATTGATGCTGTGCAAAACCTAATACTGCAAGATCGTCATGTGACATACTGTGAGATTGAGGCAACCATAGGCATTAGTTCCACCAGCATATATAAAATATTACATGATCATTTAGCTGTGAGAAAGATATGTTCTCAAAAACTCAAAAAGACGCTCGCGTCAATTGGTGCAAACAAATGCTCAATAAATACAATCGTGGTGCTTCAAAAGAGGTATAAAAGATTGTAACAGGTGACGAATCATGGATATATGCATATGAGCTGGAACGTAAACAGCAGTCGACTGTATGGGTGTTTCAAGATGAACCCAATCCAACAAAAGTTGTTCGCGCTCGAAGCACATCGAAACAAATGGTCGCCTGTTTTTTCGGGAAAACTGGTCATGTGGCAACTGTGCCTTTAGAGGAACGTAAAACGGTCAATTCTGAATGGTACACAACAATTTGTTTGCCAGAGGTCTTCGGTCAAATACGGAAAACAAACAAACGCCATCGGATCATTCTTCATCAAGACAATGCCAGCTGTCACACATCTCGTCTAACAACCGACTTTATGAACAGTCAAAAAATCGAATTGATGGGTCATCCACCATACAGTCCTGATTTGGCACCCAATGACTTCTTCTTGTTCCCGAATGTCAAGAATAAATTGCGTGGGCAACGATTTTCGTCGGCGGAAGACACCGTTGATGCGTTCAAAAACCATATTATGGAGGTGTTTCAAGAAGATTGGAAAGACTGCTTTGACAAATGGTTCGAACGAATGCAAAAGTGTATTGACCATAAAGGAGAATACTTCGAAAAACAATAAAGCAGTTTTCAATGCCAAATTCCTCAAAATATAAATAGTGACCCTTGTAGTATTTTTTTTATAATCTAGACATGATCTGTGTCACTTTAACACAGATCATGTCTAGATTATTGCTTAATACAACATTGTCAGCTTTTATGTTTTGTGTAATGGCAATTAATACTCTGCCACCTCTATTATTACTTTGTTTATCATGTCTAAACACTTTATAGTTTTCAGTAAACAATTCAGTACTGTATACACTGCTATGCAGCCACGTTTCTGTAATGGCAATTATGTCATAGCTACACATGGAAATAAAATTCGTGAGTGTTTGTGTTCAGGCCCCTCACATTTTGATAATAAATTGTGAAATACTTTTGTGAAGCCATTCCAAATTATACTAACTTATCAACATCTTCAATTGTTTTCAGAACAAAAATATCCCTATCCCTTTCTCTTTTTCTTAATTTTATAGACTCTGAACCATCAACCCATAAGTATGCGTAGTTTTTCTCTCTTTTAACTTTCCTGGCATAGCCATAAATTTTCTTCCTGAGGTGAGTGAGACTTTGATTAATATATACAACATCGTTATTTGTGTAGCCCAGATGTGTGCAGTTTAGATTTCTCTTAACTTTACGTCTTTCTATTATCTTATCTCTGACTACACGTCTAACAAACTTAACAATAATGCCCGCCAATTTCTGTTGCGGAAGTTTTTCATTCTGTGACATATGTCAGTCATTTCAATTTTCTACCTTTACATCTAGTACTTGTCTTACTTTCTTTACAATTTCGTAGGAATGTTCATTCAAGTTTTCTGATACACCATATATTTCAAGCGTATTTCTTCTACCATACTGTTCCAGATCATCTAGTTGTAGCTGTGTCTCCTTCAATTGCCTCTTTAATAACAGATTCTCACTTTCCAACACTTCTATCTGCCCTAAGCATGCACCTATACTATTATTAGTTCAGCATTTTCATCCAATTTCTCGGGAGCAAGTTTTAGTGTCTTTTCTAGTTCACTTTCTGTTTCTTCTTGCTGCTGCTTCAAGTTTTTAACTTCATTTGTAAGAGCTTGTAACAGTTCATAGACGTTCGTTAGGGATGGATTCACTACCTTAGCTGGTTCCTCCGCACTTTCAAGAAGTAGACTACTGTGCCGTTCTTTCATGCATTTTGTACATCCCCATTCCCTGTTTTCAGATTTTAAATATCCCACATCACTTTCCTTTAACTGCACACATTTCATATGATACAAATAACAACCACCACTGCACTGTATTTTGGATGGAATATCCTGTCTTGATACAGGTTTGAAACATTCCTTTTTTTAACATCGAGAAGTTTCTAACGGTGGAAGCGGCCCCGGCGCCCACCCAGCGTCGAATAACATGGGTACCTGGGGGAAACCCTGGGGGGGGGGGGAGGGTAAAGGTGGTCAGGGGCGTGATACTGATCACATCACCCCTACTCACGACCGGATCAAGAAAGTGTGAGGCGTTACCCCCACACCCCCTATACACCTTCATGGCGTGGTGCTATGCACAGGGGAACACTTTTTTTACCTTTTGATTTTTTAAAGTGTTTTATGTAATAGATGTCATGTCAAGTTGTTCCATTCAATTTTTTTTCACATAGGAAAAGTGTACTGTTTAAGGTAACTTTATGAAATGCCACATTTCCATTCCTTTCACAAGATGTAACATACCATGAGCATATTATCACTGTCTAGTCTTAAAATTGATTTGTGATGGGGAAAATTTTGATTAATCGAATAACTATTTTAGTAATAGATTCTCAGGGAAGAGGAAATTTTCTTTCCCTGGCTGGGAATAAATTTTGAAATATAGAGTCTAGAGGAGGGGAGGAGTTACATAGCTTGCCCCCCCTTAAATTCCACCAGTGGTTGTGCAGTATACATTTCACAAGATAATTCTTCACATATTAATACTTTCTGCCAACAAGTTTATTGAACTTCAAATGTACTTTGACACTCATTTCCAGTATTCAAAATGATTTCCTTTTCTTCCTGTAGGTAAGCGGTTAGCACTTCACACTACGGCACCAGGGCCTCCCCGATGGCGTAGTGGTAGCGTCGTCGCCTTGTAATCAAGGGGTCCTGGCTTCGATACCCGGTGGAGGCACATAGTGGTTCAGATTCCACTTTAAACTGTAGGTCCAGTCCTGATTAGCCCTACTGTGCATAAAGTGGACTTAAAACACTAAATAAATGAAAATAATAGTACGGCACCAGGGGTCACAGGTTTGAATCCTGATCTCTGCATGGGTGTTCTTTGTGAGCATCTCTTGATCATTTTCATCATGTCATCACTCATCTTCTTCATCACGATGAGCCAAAATTGGCAGAAAAGCAACATAAAAAAACTTAATTCAGGCAATCAATCTGTATGCGAAGTGAAAGAAATTTGTTAATACTGTTGTTTTGTAATGAAAAGGTTCTAGGTTTTGATCTGTATTGGAGGTCAATTGCACAGTGGTTCAGATCCCACTTTAAACTGTAGGTCCATGCAGTCCTGACTAACCTTGTTAATCATAAATTGCACTAAGAAAAAAAACATAAATTTTTTGACATCAACATTTAAAGCATGGAGAGTTAATATCTTTGATGCTTTGCAGATTTGAAGAATGTGATATCATCTCTGGATGCTGACTATCAAACAACCCAAAAGGAGAAAGCTGAATTCGTTTATAAGTTGGAAACTTTAAAGATAGAGGAAGTAACCTGGAAAAACATTCTAAATAGGTAAGGTAGCATGTACTTCTTGTTTGCTAGGTGGACTACTCAAATAGCTCTTTCTATTCATGATGGATGAGGTAAACATGCTTTAAGTATTACATACATAAGCTTTCGTGTTTCCATGTTGCAGATTGGATAGTTTTTTCCGATTAATTTCTGTTCAGTCACCATCGGTCGGCAGGCTGGCCCCATGGCAGAGTGGTTAGCACATTGCGCTACGACACCAGGGGTCCCGGGTTCAAATCCCAGCCTGGCCATGGACATTTGTGAGTATCCATTCATCAATTTCATCATATCATCACTCATTCCCATCTTCGCAAATTAGCGAAAAGTGGCACAAAAAGCAAAGTAAAATAAAGCAAATCAATCAATCAATCCAGTCACCATGGCCTTAGTGAATGAAGGCAGTGAGCCTTCGAAATTAATTGGAAAGAATTATCCAATCTGCAACGTGGAAACTGAAAGCTTACGTATGCTATGGTTCTTTCTATATTTATGTTTCTCATATCATGTTTCATAGGTGTCACTGTCTACTCGTATAGAATTGCAGCTGTTAAACTTAGTTCCTCAGTTGCGTATATGCTGGTTTTAACAATTGAGTAATCTCCGAGCCTAAAGTACCCACACACTCCCCCCCTCCAGTTTTCTCAAAAACCCTCCTAAACTTTTTGACCGTTTAGCCTCTAACATTACACTTGCACCCCCTAAATACAAAGTCACACCCCCAGATGAAACATTTTTCATAAGTATCTTCTCCTAAAGTCTCCCTGCTAATTTACTTCTGCATCCATATCGGATTTATGAATATTGTTTGGAAAATTTTATCTTATTGCTGCTACCACTATCAATTTATTCTTGTGATTACAGTTAATCTACATGTAGTATTTCAAATAATAAAAAAAACCTGTAAAACGTAATATAATTTGAAAGTAATATGCTCGTGAAATTAAAACCCTCAATATTAACTTAAGTGCAAAATTCAAATTACCCCAGTACTCAGTTACTTGTGTATTCCTGATTTTTTCCTGATTATTTTCATTATGTAGGGTGTCATTAAAATTTAAATTTTCAACTATTCCAAAAGAAGTAAGTTCTGATTTTTAGTGTTTCTCAATACTTTGTATTCTGTTCACATACATTCATATACAAGGGTCAGTCAGTGGAAAACAGGCCACCTTGTATATCTCGACGTATATATGCCGCAGCTCCATGAAACTCCTGCTACTGGAAGGGGGTTCCGTTGCCACCTCGTAGATGACAGTCACGTCACAGGCTTGTGTGAAGCAGTTCGAGTGTGAGCTCTATGAAGTGCAGACATGCAGGGACTTGCAGTCTGGCATATCATGGAGGCCAGTAAGGAAGACCAGCGAGCAGGCATGTGTTTCCTGGTGGCGGAAGTATGCGAAACATTCACCGTCGAATGATGGCAGTGTATGGGGAATATTGTTTATCTCTGTTGCGGGTGAAGGAGCGGAGTCGGAGGTTTCGCAAAGGATGAACGTCCCTGCAGGACGATTCACGACCTGGACCATCTGTCACTGTCGCAAATTATGACCTCATCCAGTGTCTGAATGATGTCATTCAACATGGTCGGTGGTGTACAGTGGAGCATGTTGCACAGACCACAGGGGCACGACATGGTGTTTAACATCATGAGACACTGCCTTTAGTATCGGAAGATGTGCGCACAGTGGGTTCCCCACAATTTGACTGCAGAACAACAGCTGTTTGGCATGGGAATGGCACTAGAGATGCTCCTCTGATACAACCAGGAAGTCAGTGATTTCCTCTGTTGAATTGTCATGGCGGGATGAATCCGTGTGCCATCTGTATGAAGCAGAAACCAAGCACCAAAGTCCGCAGTGGAAGCACCCGCACTCGCCACCGCCGAAGAAATCATAGGTTCGAAGGCCATGCAGAATTTCTGCGGCCACTTGCTCCTCACATTGTCCTTTGACCGCAAGGTGCACCTGATCAACGAATTTTGTGAGAAAGGGGCAACCGTTACTGACGAGCCTGTGTCAGACCATCTAATCCAAGAGACCAGGTTTGCTGTCGTCCGAGGTGGTGGTGTTGCATGATAATGCATGTCTGCATACGGCCTACGTTCCATTGACCTACCTCAATGCCTATCAAGATTACTTTTAAGGTGAGCACATAATTTCATAGTTGTACAGTGTGGCCTGATTTCCACTTACTGACCCTTATATTTAGTTTTTCTTTGTTTATTTTTAATCCTACTTATAAATCCTACGTATCACCACACCATTAGCCCAGTCAATAAAGGACATAAAAAGGCCAATGTCGGGAATAATTCCAGAAAGCTGAATTTTGGTCAGTTGTTAAAATACTATTAGTAGTCCAAAATCCCAAAAGTCACTGCCTCTCCTCATGGTGCTTCCCCCCAGTGCCCCCCCCCCCCCAACATCAATTTTGCAGGCTCTGCACTATTGGCTTATATCTCCGTAACCAATGGTTGTAGACAGATAATTTTTATTTAGCTTTAAACCTCATTAGATGGGCTTCAAAAAGAATCAGTCCAATTTTTCAATTATGTTGGTGGTTTTGCTGTAATTTAAAAAGTAATCTTCGAAAAGTGATTTTTTTGTAGTACTTCCTAAAGTTTTTGGCTTGTAACTTTTGAATAAATTAAATGACGAAGAAATTGTTTCCAATAAAAGTTGCAGCCTAATTTATAAGCTTTAAAACGATATAAGTTTTAATGTATTTTAATGAAATATACACCATAAAATGTGTCTCCAAATGGAGGACAGTACCGAACAAGTGTGTCATTATCACAATCCGGCGGTTAAGTCTGGAATCATTGACTGCTTGATAAAAGCAAAAGACTTAATAGAGTTAATTGTTATACAACTTAAGACACGTTCAGTGGAGTAGCCAGTCGCCATCTATGTGATCGTGAAAAGAGAGTGCCATATTGGATATTTTTGATTTGATATATCTCCGGAGTAGTGGCACCTATCAACTTCTGGTTTTCTCAGAAATGCTCCAAGTAGTGTAAACTTTCAAAATATATCAACAAATTTATTTATGAAGAACAAAAGTAGTAGTTTTGTAAAAACTCACTATTTATAATATTTTATGTGAATAACTGCTAGTAGAAAGTTTTAATAATTCTCGAACCAAACAATAGTATTTTATATTGTGTAAGGTTATGAAATGTTGGTTAGAAGACTTTAGATGAACTAAATCCTTAAAATACTATTTTTTATATTTATACATTTATCTTAAATAACATTTTTAAGAGAAATACAGTTTATATACATCCCAATTTGATTTTTGAAAATAGTATTGAAAGGCAAACACATATTCATTGTAATTTATGATACGAAAATAGTAAAAATTATTTAGGAAAGATTTTGTTATGAATTTCTGATGAGATCATCTCCCTTCATTGATCAGGTCTTAAAATCCCATTCTTCAAATTCACAATATATAGTGGAGACAAGATTTTCCAATCAGCACTTGGAACGTCCAGTGTACTGTTTACTTGCGTTTACTTGCTTATTTTACGATTTCTCTGTTGTTACCAGCAAGTACATAGTATTGTCAGCCATTGAGGTATCCAAGGACCACTGTCCTTCGGTACTTCTCCACAGAAATCAGCAGAGCTGGGTTGACAACAAGTGCACTTACAACAAAAATAACAAAGTGCTTGAGGTTCTTTCATGAGACAGAAATTTTATTATTCTAACATCCCCATGTTGACAAAAGTGGATCAAAATAGCCCATTCTAACCATGGCAATACAAGTATAAACGATTGGAATGTTTCCCAATAACTACAGATTTCCGGATGGCCTTGACCTCAAAACACTTCTCTCTTCATAAACTTTTATCCTTTCGTGTAATATCTAAGAAACTAAAAGTTAAAATAAACAAAATGTAGAAAAGTATTTGGACCTAAAAGGTATGAAGAGACAGGTGAGTGGAGAAAGTTACATAATTTAGAACTACATATGTATTCATGTCCAGATATTATTCGAATAATTAAATCCAGAAGACTTAGGTAGGCAGGCCATGTGGCACGAATGGGAGAAGAAAGAAGAGTTTACAGGATTCTTGTTATGAAAATTGATGGTACGAGACCTGTAGAAAGGCCAAGACAAAGATGGAGAGATAACATTGAGATGAACCTAAATGAAATCGGTATGGATGGAAAATATTGTATTGATCTTGCCCAGGATAGGGACAGATTGAAGACTTGTGTTGCTCCAGCCATAAACCTTCGGATTTAAGAATGTTAGAGAGAGAGAGTGAGTTACTTAAGCTCAGAACCTTTCATCCTTCAAGATTGGATGAGTTATGAACTGCAAGTAAAGAAACTGCCTGGCATCACGTGCACATCAGACTACAATGTGTGTACTGTACAAACTGCATAAGGATGTATACCTTGTCAATTGTAACACAGAACCTGACTAAAGATATCTCAATTTGGAAGACTGGTGCAAGCAAGAAATTAAGAAAGCCCATAACCCTCAGTGTGACAACTAAATAAGACACAACTTCACATTGTTCACCTGGGAAAGAGCCTTCATGAAATAAACCTCTCATTTCACATCAAATCTCTGTGCTATCTGCAGTGGGTTTTTCACGCTCAAGACCATTACAACCAAGCACAGAGTACTATACTCTGTCCTGGGAATCTATGGTGCAAGCGAACGAAGGTACGTCTCTGCGCAAGAGGGGCTCGAACAATGAAAACTTGCGAATAAACAGGATTGTGGGGGGAGGGTTTGGAGATACTGAAGTTAACAGCTGTTTGTATCAGCATTTACTGCTTTGCTACACACACTCACTTTCTCCCCTTCTCTACCATTATGTGCGGCATTACTCCAGAGATTACTGGGATAGTACCTATACTACATTATCCAAAAGTAGGATTTGAATTGAAGACCTGATTAAAAAGAGAACCGATATGATCAGTTCAAAACAACATAATTTCTGAAACAATTTTCAGTATTTTCGTTTCATCAATTACAATGAATGTGTTTTTTTTCTTTCAAATAATAAATCAATTTAACACTATAAATTTAAATAATTTCTATTTTCAGAAATCAAATTGGGATGTATATAAACTATATTTCTCTTAAAAATGTTATTTAAGGTAAAGGCATAAATATAAAAAGTAGTATTTTAAGGATTTAGTTCATCTAAAGTCTTCTAACCAACATTTCATAACCTTACATATAAAATACTATTGTCTGGTTTGAGAATTATTAAAACTTTCTACTAGCAGTTATTCACATAAAATATTATAAATAGTGAGTTTTCTACAAAACTACTATTTTTGTTCTTCATAAATAAATTTGTTGATATATATTTTGAAAGTTTACATTACTTGGAGTATTTCTGAGAAAACCGGAAGTTGACAGGTGCCACCATTCCCGAGATATATGGCACACTCTTTTCAAGATGGCGGCCATCAGCACGCAGATGGCGATTTGATTCCAGACTTAACCACCAGACTGTGATAATGACACACTTGTTTGGCACTGTCCTGCATTCGGAGACACATTTTATGGTGTATCTTTCATTAAAATATATTAAAGCTTATATGGTTTTAAAGCTTATAAATTAGGCTACAAAATTTATTGGAAACAATTTCTTGTCATTTAATTTGTTCAAAAGTTACAAGCCAAAAACTTTAGAAAGTACTAGAAAAAATCACTTTTTGAAGTTTACTTTTTAAATTGCGGCAAAACCTCCAACATTATTGAAAAATTGAACATATTCTTTTTGAAGCCCATCTAATGAAGATTAAGGCTAAAGAAAGATTATCTGTCTATGACCATTGGTTACGGAGATATAAGCCAATAGCTGAGAGTCTGCGAAATTGATGTTTGGGGAAGGGGCACTGGGGGGGAAGCACCACGGGGAGGGGCAGGGACGTTTGTTGTTTTGCACTACTAGTAGTGTTCTAACAACTGACCAAAATTCATCTTTTATGGAATTATTCCAGACATGAAACCTTTATTGACTGGGCTACATGTAAAACAACACACTATACTTAAAATTAATTGAAATGTTTTTGTTTTTTTTTGTAATAAACCAATTACAGTGGTTAAAATTCCAACAATCATCATGAATCAAGAACCACTGATCAGCATCAAAGAAGATCTTCTTTTATTTCTTCTTTTATTTAAAGAACTTGTTGAAATTTTGTCATGTGATGTAAATTCAGTCTTATTTTTTTCAGCTCAAATAAATCTATAGAGACTGCACAACAGCTTAAAGAAGAAAAGCAGAAGCAGTTGGAAGAAGTGAAAAGAGAAACAGTTGAAAAGCAGAAACATTATGATTCAACAGTGGAGAAATATGCAAAAATGTGGGAAAGTTACAAGGTAATGTCATATTAGAGAAAGTATAAAATTCTGGTCACATTCAAACACTGCATCTGGAGTTTTTAGTTGAAAGAGCTTCCTTCTTAACTAAATAACCACTCATAAATGAATTGGTATTTACACTTATTTTATTGTTATATAACACATGGTCAGCCACCTGGAGCGAAGTTGACTCACAGTTTCTCTCAGGCACTCCATGCTAACCAGAGGTGTTCATTTTGAGTCAACCTCCCCTCACCCTCACCCTCCGAGATTGCAGTCGCCCTTGCCCCACACTACCCTCACCCTTCAAGATCGCAGTCGCTCTCATCCTCCACTGCCCTCACCCTCCGAGATCGCAGTCGCCCTTGCCCTCCAACGCCCTCACCCTCCAAGATCGCAGTCGCCCTCCTCCATCGCCGCCCTCACCCTCCAAGATCGCAGTCGCCCTCCGAGATCGCAGTTGTCCTCACCCTCCACCGCCCTCACCCTCCAAGAGCAAAGTCACCCTCGCCCACCACCGCCCTCACCCTCTGACATCACAGTCACCCTCACCCTCCACCACCCTCACCCTCCGAGATCGCAATCGCCCTCGCTCTCCACTGCCCTCACCCTCCGAGATTGCAGTTGCCCTCACCCTCCACCACCCTCACCTTCCGAGATCGCCGTCGCCCTCACCCTCCACCACCCTCACCCTCAGAGATCACAATCGCCCTCACCCTCTGAGATTGCAATCGCCCTCGCCCTCCACTGCCCTCACCCTCCGACATCACAGTCGCCCTCGCCCTCCACCACCCTCACCCTCCGAGATCACAGTCGCCCTCACCCTCCAATGCCCTCACCCTCCGAGATCGCAGTAGCCCTTGCCCTCCAAGATTGCAGTCGCCCTCACCCTCCACCGCCCTCATCCTCCGAGATCGCAGTCGCCCTCCACTGCCCTCACCCTCCGAGATCGCAGTTGTCCTCGCCCTCCACCACCCTCAGAGATCGCAATCGCCCTCACCCTCACCCTCCGAGATCGCAATCGCCCTCGCCCTCCACTGCCCTCACCCTCCGACATCGCAGTCACCCTCCACTGCCCTGTCATGTCCTACACCCTCCACACGCCCTCACCCTCCACCAACCCTCACGTCATTACTAGTGGGTGGCTTTTCATATTTGTATTTGTACCTTGAGGAAAATTCATATGCTTTCAACAGTTTCATTCTTCATATATATATATATATATAAAAAGTGAAAGAGGAGAGAGGAAACACTCACCGGACAAAGAAAAAATTCAAATTTTCGTGATGGTATGTCACATCTTCAGGAAAAGAGAGACGTTGTAGAACTAAGTGACAAGATGGAAGAGTAAGCATGACCTGCAGTGTTGCCAGGTCCCGAAAAACAAAAAAAAGTGTTGACAGTACCACAAAAATTATATATATATATATATATATATATATATATATATAGAGGGTGCGGGAAGTGACAAATATGGGGCACCCTCCAGTTCCACACTGCCACCGGCAAATTCACCCTCTACCCCAAAGGAACCTGCAACAGCTCTAAC
Organism: Lepisma saccharinum; assembly: GCF_977018435.1. Lineage (NCBI taxonomy): Eukaryota > Metazoa > Arthropoda > Insecta > Zygentoma > Lepismatidae > Lepisma > Lepisma saccharinum. The sequence goes on from NC_139254.1 coordinate 43,494,896, forward strand.
CTAATTTATATCCTCACATGCAACATCTGTGGGAGCTTCTACATTGGGGAAACATCCACAGCCCTGAATCTCCGCATCAACAACCACCGCTCCTCTACCCAAAACCTGGACTTTGCTGTTGCCATTCACACCAATCATCACAATATTCCTTTTAATGACTGCTTCCAGGTAGCGACCGTCCACCCCTTGCCCCAATCCACCAACACCTCAATACGTAGAAGATGGGAGAGGGCCTAAATATCGACCATGAATGCAACCACACCTCCAGGCCTGAACAAGGCCACCCAGTAATGCCCCTCATCCCCTATCCTCACCCTCACCACCACCTTTCTCCAACCAACCCCCCCCCCCCCCCACTCACAGTTTTTGACAAGCCAGGCGAAAGAACCATCTATATATATAAAAGTGTTGACAAGACCACAATATATATATATATTTTGTGGTACTGTCAACACTTATTTTTTTCTTTTCAGGACCTGACAACACTGCAGGTCATGCTTACTCTTCCATCTTGTCACTTAGTTCTACAATGTCTCTACTCCTGAAGATGTGACATGCCATCACGAAAATTTGAATTTTTTCTTTGTCCGGTGAGTTTTTCCTCTCTCCTCTTTCACTTTTTATTTATCCCTTGTGGCCCTTCTTCCTTTTATCCTATATCTATCTATCTATCTATCTATCTATCTTGATTTGGGATACTCTGACAACGTTTTAGAGTTCTATCACAGGTGTTAGCGTATATTTGTGCTTAATGTGCTTATTGTTGCATATACGTATTGGCAGTAATTTCTATGCAATCGTTAACTTTGCCTCTTTGTGTGTGTGTGTGTGTGTGTGTGTCTAATCTGTGCTATAGGACCTGTGGTCTCTAGTTGGATGGGTCAAGAACATTCAGTTATTGGAAACTAATGTTTATGCTAAGATCAAGGAAAACTCCTCCCACAGTGTTACTTTTAGCTGATCGCAAATATGAGGATGAAAGAAGATGATATGAAATTCATAAAGGTACATCGATCGTCTCAGCATTGTCTTCCCTTGTATTTTGAAAAGCTTCGAATAAATTTTTGAAAATGAGATACTGATTTTGGTTCCTGGACGTCCATTAATACAACATGTCAGAAGTTTCAGGGGGGGGGGGGTTGAACCTTTGAACACCCAAAGTCCCTCTCTAAATACTGCCATATGCTGTGACACTGGACAAAGATTTTATGTACATAATACACTATACAAAAGTTCATCCTTTGTCACATTAATTCTTATAAACAATAGATGAAGAGGAAAATTGAAAGTCCTTTTACTAAATTTGTCCCCGGAAATTTAGGAAAAATAAATTCGATTTAAGATGGAAATGAAAACAGATTTTCTAGAAATGACAGGATAATAGATCGTGTGTTTATGTATTTGTTGTTGATGCAATAATAGTAATAATAAAAGCAATATTTTTTTCTGGCAGTACGCAATGATATGCCTTTTGATTGATTTTGTTTATTTTACTTCTCTTTTCTGCAACTTTGGCTAATCGCAAAGATGAAGATGAGTGATGATGAAAGGAACACTAACAAGGAATACACATGCCCAGACCGGCTTTCGAATCCTGGACTCGGGCGTCAGAGACTGCTGTACTAAAAGGTGTTCACAACGATATGCTGTACCGGCATCATTTTATAAATGGCAGTTAAATAAAAATTCCATTACGTGTGGGGAGCTGAAACACTCATCCAAGAGATAACATTAATCACTCACATACAGCTCCTACTTTATGCGGCAGCGGTAACAAATCATATAAATTACTTTGAATGTCTTATCACTCGAATACTTTTATTCTCGTTCTTTGTCTTTCAGACGTGCGTATTTTAAGACTGTTATTGCTTTTATTTTCTGTTACCTACGGAAATCTTTCTAGCACACAAGTAGACACTCCAGGAAAGGAGATATATGTCTCTCCAAGAACTTCAAGTGCCAATGGCATGTGAAATTATACGATTTGGTCTTAATTGATTTCATATTTTAATTTTCGCTCTCAATGCTATCATCAACCGAGTATTTACTTTCTGAACACATAGTACGTGTACCAGTACTGCATACCATATTTTGAGAAACCATATTCTAGTTGTAGGTTTTACCCCCATTGACCAAGAAAATACATTCTTTATGTACACACTTGGAAGTTTTGGTATTTAGTTCCTTCCTTTAATTATATATCTCTCCAAGATTTACAGTTCCTATATGGATATAAACATGAGCTTATTGGAGATTAAAGATAGTTACAATCCATCCTTTCCCTGTACTCATTGGGTAGAACGAGGCACTAAAAAGTGTACATATTTGCCCTATGATAATATAAGTCATTTCATTCCATGTCAGTTCAACAAAAAAAAAAGAGGTTTTGGAACCTATGTTCTCAGATTTTGATGAAACTTGGCACATTTAATCCTTTCATGCTGGTGAGAAACTACATTTTTTCTCTAACTTGTCTGGTTTCATTTCTATAGTTTCTCAAACTTTCTTCTATTCCCAAAGACTCCAAGTGAGCTGCACTCTCTTGGAAAAATAATTCTATCTCCCTTACAAACTATTCAATCTTTTTGAAATTTCACAACAATGGTAACCAAGTAATAACGATTCCAGAAAAAAAATATTTCAACATATCACACTTATATTTTAGTAGACAATTAAATTAATCAAATAGTATTATTATCTAATTTTTTGGAACCGAAAACTTGGTTTACTAAAATTTCAATTATCATCGAGAGGGAAAGGTGCAACACCAACACAAGTATTTTTATAATGAACTTATAAGATCTAACTTACCCAGAGATAAAATTGATAGCTTTTTCATTCCTTCTGAAAATATGACAACTTATTTTTGAACCTTTTTATAAACGGCTACCTGATTTTATATTTTTCAAATTAATTTAAAATCTAAGATTCTAATTCAAAATATCATTGAAGCAAATGTTTAGACCATATAATTGTAAATAATGTTTTCCTGGATGCACAGAGGGCTGGGCACGGGAGAGGGGGCGTGCCTCCATCTCTGGAAAATGAAGGTCAATCAAAAAGTATGTATTTTACACACATTAAGACCTCTCCGATGGCGCAGTGGTAGCGTCGTTGCCTTCTAATCAAGGGGTCCATGGTTCCATACCTGGTAGAGGTACATATAGTGGTTCGGATCCTTCTTTAAACTGTAGGTCCAGTCCCGATTAGCCTTACTGTGAATAAAGTGGACTTAAGACACCAAATCAATCAAATCAGTTCACACACATCCTTTTCTTTCAGTCACAGTCGTTTGTGTATATTATTAAAAGGGTATTGCAGGGACATGATAACTTCATATCTACAGAGTGTTTCTTTCAGGGGGGCGACACTGTTGTGGAGGAATATGCCTCATTTACACTCCTCTCCCCCACCAAAATAAAAGTCCTGCTGATGTCCATGAATTGTTCTTATTAATTATTAGATTGAAAGCATGTCCTTATAATATCTTATATTGTTTTTTTACATTTATTAGGAAAAAGACACATTTTAAAAAGAAGTTGATATTCTAACTTTTAATACACGGAATGAAATTAATGAGAAATATACTTTGCATTATAAGTTGTATATTAAATAGCTTTGGTGACTTTGATGACAAAAATACTTAGTTCCCTTGGCCATCCACATTAATTTCTTTGCATATGAATATTCCAAAAATCTATTCCGTGACAGTTTGTGAATATTATGGGATGAATATTGTTTGTTGCTGTATGCTCAGATGGGATAATAGGAATAATGTTACTACTACGACATTGGGGAGGCTTGTGTGATGCTTTTTATTCTCTTATGTTTGTAGTCATATATTTGGTTAAATTGCATCATATATTAATGTTGCTTATTACGTGATTTATGCATATTGTTAATGTGATTCGTTCAATTGCACCGATTTTTAACCCATGCTAGTTGATAGATGAGGAGGAAGAACTAGCTCCCCACCCACAACCCCCACCCCCATACACACGGAGATATAGAGAGAGGGGTTAACAACATTGTAAGGGCACCCTTACATAAAATATCAGTAGCAGCATTTTAAAAATGATGTTTCAGATAGTCAATATGTTTGGAGCACATTACAAATATTTTCATTTTGTGGCATTCTTCAACCCAATTTCTCCTCTATTGAATGGCTTTGCTGGTTCCAATGGCGGCGATTGGGTTCCAAAACTAGGGATGGGAAGGTGCCAATGCTGAGGGGGCAAGGACAGTTTACTATCTCTTGATAGACAAAGTTTAGTAGCATAGTGCGGGGGCAAAAGTGTCAAAAATAAGGGGGTTAACTGCCCCCCTTGCCCCATAATCGCAGACACTGTCTGGTTCTGTACAGTGAAGATACTATGAGGTAGGATTTATTTTAATTTAAACGGTCCATACTTTGGGATCCAATATCTCCTGTTATTTGTGATTTCTGCACTCGGAAACACATTTTATACGTGGTACATCATAGTCTAAATCTACTGAGTGCCTTCCCGATGGTGCAGTGGTAGCGTCCTCACCTTGTAATCGAGGGGTATCGAGTTCGAAACCCGGTGGAAGCACATATAGTGGTTCGGATCCCACTTTAAACTGTATGTCCAGTTCCGATTAGCTACTGTGCATAAAGTGGACTTAAAACACCAAATAAATAAATCAAATCAATCAATCTAAATCTATTTATTAAAAAATGGACATAATTCATTCTCGAGGGGTATTGTCGGTCAAGGGTCCTGGACATAACCACTTCTAAACCACCCACTCTAATATAAGTAATTCTAAGTGTATGCTTTCAGTCAAATAATCAATAATCATGGATATACGCAGATTTTATTTTTTGGTGGAGGGGGTGTAAACGAGGAATATTCCCCCATAATAGTGCCGCACCCTGAAAGAAACACTCCATCGATATGAAGCATTGATTGGAAGCAACTAGTTACAAGTAACAGTTACTTTATAACACTTAAATTGCAAACTTGTATATTTGTGGCGTGGGAGAAGATCTACATTTGGCAACTTTTAAAGATTTTCGTGGAATCACCTAAGCCAAATTTTCAGGGCTGACTGAAAGCACATACGCCAACTATCTCCTCGTTTCCTTGTTAAAAGAGCAGGGGAGGGGGAGAGTGCATTCAATCCTTCCCAGGGCCAGAATCTGTGGCCAGGTATCTTGTTTTGACAAAGATTTCCAGATATAAACGTTCCTCATACTGAGAATGGAATCTGCTTCAGAAAGTTGCCTAAGGGGTAACAAACAGGTCCACTCGGTTCATAGCTGCAGAACAACGAGTCCCTTTATTTGATCTGTGATAGTGATAGAGAATGCAAATACTTTGTTGCTGATTTTCTGCAGTGATAAATGGCTACTGCTCGCAAACCAAAATCCGCGAATGAACATAGCAACACCTACAGGCATGTTGTCAACATGGATCTTAAATAGTTCTTTATTATTTCGATTTCCTTTTTGAAGTTCTATTGTTCGTCTACACGCAGTGTATGCTTGCTTATAGACTGAAGGGGCCTTTGTCGCGTGTCGCTTTGATAGCGAAGAGACAGGCAACAAGCGACACGGAAGTTTCAAGCCGAAATAACAAGTGGCACTTCAGTCAATCTGCATGCACTCGCCACGAGACAAACTGGGGCAAGAGGTATTCAGACCGAGCATCACACGTCAGTTCGAAAGGTTTCATGTATTAATAAGGGTTCATTTCCAGTGACACGCATTGCTTGTCGTCTGTGAAGGGACAAACGATAAGAAAGCATTCATCGCCTATTCCAATAGACCAAGCGACACGTAAGCGATAAGCGACACCTGTAGCTTTTCGTGTCGCCTCAGTTCGAAAGACTGTTTATTTCTGAAGATTGCTTTGGAAAAGATACATGTTACATGTCCCTTCGGTCTGAAAGTTCAATAAATGAGTGGTTTTTTTTCATTACTGCTATTGAATTGTTATAAGAACTTCTATGCACTGTAAATGGATTGTTTTCCTTAAATTCTAATCTTGCCGCTGTGAAGCAACAAAAAATATATTTTTAAATGTGTGTAGTGCGAACACAAAACCTATCCAGAACTGCAATACTTAGTACAATACACAAAAAAAAAAGGATTTCCTAAAAGCTTTATAAAATGTTTCTCGGGCATTAGAAACGGGAACTTTTAAAAGAATAAGCAAATAATATATTTTTTTAAAGAAGCAAAGCCCTCAATTTTCTTTTTACAATTTACAATATTTTCTTGAACTGCCCATTCCCTATCACAATTATTTTCACAAAAACTGGATCTGTATTGTACGAATTGCATTTGTATTTGGAGTTTTAACAAAACATACAAAGAAAAACCTTGAATAAATTGAAAAATGGGAAATAACGATGGGTTACTTCCCATTATTAAAGAGTATTAAAAAAAGTTTAGATATTCGTTCATTACTCTTTGTACTCTTTGTACTTTATCCTTTTTTAGACGTAATAAACGCTGGTCTGGGTTTCCAAGGAAACTACATTTTTCCAAGTAAATAAATATTTGCAAATGTTTAATGTTCTTTGTTTGTAATTCTTCTAGAGTTTTTAGACGGGACGAGGCTTTTCACGAGCCATCTTGTATTGTCTCGTGTCTCATCGCAACAATGAGACGAGACAGGCATTCAATTTCATCTCGAATTTCAAAAGGCCTGTCCCATATCGTGTCTCATTTCGTGAGCAACACTATGGATCATATATATATTTTATTTATCGCAATTGCAAAGTTAATCCGTCAGTGGCAGCCATGGCTTTGTGCTGCTCAGTTTTATAAATTCAGGATAAAATTATTCTTTTTCCGAGGATTAGTTGTGTCGAAATGTACAAAAATGTTGTTAAGAAAATTTGTTTGTCTCGTCCTCTATATGCTGTGAAAGTTTGTGCATTGACATGCTGTGTATGTTTCTTATCCTACAGACTTGAGACGAGACCGAAATTTGCCCCTCGAGATCAAGATTGGTGCTTACAACTAGAGTAGAGACCGAGACTATGCTAAGTCTTGTCTCATCTCGATACCAGTTTATAAGATTCCTAATTCCAATTAAAAATTTACAATGAGTTTGTAGTATATTGAAGAAAATTATTATGACATGTTTTTTATTGTTGTTATGGGGAATTCGAAAAGTGGTTTTCTTATTTGAAACTCAATTCCCCTCTCCACGAGAAATAATTGATAATTTGTCCCCTCCCTACAGGAATATTTTCTGCCTCTAATGAATAATATAAATATATGAAGACTTATACAATTAAGACTTATTAAAACTTGCGAACCAGCCAGAAGCATAAATAAAATGCATGTAAGTCTTCACATATTAGTTTATTCCAATTAATGATTTTTAAAACAAGTAACTCAGTTATATTTTAACTAACTGTTTTAAAAAAGTCACTTTCCGAACACTGCATATGTCTCTGCGATATCCATTTAATAATAAACACAAACGACTGTGTCAAATAAAATTATATATGTGAAATATATATTTTTAGGTTGACCTTCATTTTCCAAGGAAGGGGGCACGCCTTCCTGTGTCCCGCTTTCTGGGAATTATTTAAAATTTGATACACTAAAAAATTGCTTCAATGATATTTTGAAGCTAAAATCTTAGATTTTAAGTTAATTTGAATAATATATACTCTGGTAGCCACTTTTAAAAATTTTCAGAAATAAGTTGTCAAATTTTCAGAAGGAATGAAAAAGTTATCAATTTTTATTTCTGGGTAAGTTAGATCATATAAGTTCATTATAAAAATACTTGTGTTGGTGTTTCACCTTTCCCTCTCAATGATAATTGAAATTTTAGTAAACCATGTTTTCGGTCCAAAGAAAAATAGAAAATACTATTTTATTAATTAATTAGTGTACTAAAATATAAATGTGAACTGTTGAAATATATTTTTCTGGAATCCTTATTGTTTGGTTAACATTGTTGTAAAGTTTAAGAAAAGATTAAATAAATTTTAAGATTCTCTTAAAATAGTATTCAATGTAAGTTACAACGGGAACAAAATATTATCGAAAAATTGATATATTATATTAGGTGAAGGAAATTTATAATTATTCTTGTAAACAAAAATAAATGAAATTTAATCTCCTCGTGTCTCGATCTGGCCCTGCCGTAACCCTCACCCTCCATCTCCCTCCAGCACCTTCCATCGCCCTCCAGCACCCTCCACTTGCCCTCACCCTCCAACATCCTCCATCCTCCAAAACCCTCCACTTGCCCTCACCCTCCATGCACCCTCACCCTCCGAGATCACTCTCGCCCTCACCCTCCACCGCCCTCATCCTCTGAGATCGCAGTCGCCCTCGCCCTCACCCTCTGAGATCGCTCACGCCCTCCACCACCCTCACCCTCTGAGATCACTCTCACCCTCACCCTCCACTGCCCTCATCCTCTGAGATCGCTCTTGCCCTCACCCTCCACCACCCTCACCTCCGAGATCACTCTCGCCCTTGCCCTCCACTGCCCTTACCCTCCGAGATTGCTCTCACCCTCACCCTCCACCACCCTCACCCTCCGAGATCGCTCTCACCCTCACCCTCCGAGATCGCCCTCACCCTCCACCACCCTCACCCTCCGAGATCACAGTTGCCCTCACCCTCCACCGCCCTCACCCTCACAAGTCTTCTGGAGGGTGAGGGTGAGGTCTGTCCTCACAAGGGTCATCCTCCGGAGGGTGAACACCTCTGATGCTAACTGGAGCCATGGTGGTCTAGTCGGTAAGATATCTGATTGCCATGTGGGAGACCCAGGTTTGGTTTCCAGGGTTGGTGATCGAAGGTCGAATTTTTTCCTGCCTTGTCTTTGCATAAAGTGGCTGTGCTCCAAAATGGCCAAGATCGAGAATGGGGCCCTACTTCCACATATTCTAAATGTGCCTTCATGGCATGGTGCAATATGCATGGGGAACTTAACCTTCTACTTCACCATGCCAGCTATTGAACGAGGGTCATCCAGAAAATAAAGACCGTTTGGTTATACAAAATTAAAAACACAATATTTATTGGAAAAAAAAAACAATTCTGTTACATACCTGAAGCTTCCTTCACTTCTCTACATAAGCACCTCCTACATTTAAACATTTGTCGTATCTGGGCACGAGCTTCAGAATTCCCATGTTATACTCTTCTGCCGCCAGTTCATTAAGCCATGTGGTCACTGCATTCTTCAACTCTTCATCACTTCCAAAACGTTTAATGCCCAGAAACTCTTTCAGCTTAGGGAAAAGGTGGAAATCGCTCGGAGCAAAGTCCGGACTATAGGGTGGATGCTTAAAAAAAATTCCAATCCGAATTGATCCAACAATTCTTGAGTTGCACCAGCAGTGTGAGGGCAGGCATTGCCGTGCAGAAGCACAATTCCTCTCAAAAAGCATTCCTCGCCTCCTGTTTTGGATGGCTCGCCGTAGTTTTCTTACAGTCTCACAATAACGATTTGCATTGATCGTAGTGCCTTTTGGCATGAAATCCACCAAAAGAACACCTTTACAATCCCAAAAGAAGGTTGCCATAACCTTTCGTGTTGAGAGAGTCTGTTTGAATTTTCTCACAGTTCATTTTGACCACCCCAACTGCACAAGAACTACTTCTTGCAACCTACACTCACAGCATTATTAGCACAGCTGTTACGAAAGCCAGTGACCCTGAAAAGAGAAAGAGGAGTGAGCTGCGCAGCGGAAATGCGCGAGCGGTCTTTTGAATGCAGTGACCATCTGGCTTAATGAACTGGCGGCAGAAGAGTATAACATGGGAATTTTGAAGCTCGTGCCCAGATATGACAAATGTTTAAATGTAGGAGGTGATTATGTAGAGAAGTGAAGGAAGCTTCAGGTATGTAAGAGAATTGTTTTTTCCAATAAATATTTTGTTTTTCATTTTGTATAACCAAACGGTCTTTACTTTCTGGGTGACCCTTGTAGTTCCAGTTGGTTAGCTAAATAGAGTGGTCCTCAGGAAACAGTACAATGATCAAGTGCAGGTAGAAAGTATGGTTACCCAACCAGATCATAAAATATCCTTAGTCCAAGTTCACATAATCACTGTTACAGATTTTATCTTGGTGGTGTCTTTTATTCCTTGTGGCAAGTTTTCATTCTATCTTACCAGCTATCAAGTCAGCAGTAATATACGTGTTGGTTTGTTCTCAGTTTCACTTGTTTATTTCTCTCCCTCCTGTGGAAATACCCATTGTTGAGGATTAGAGCCTGGGGCCAAGCACGTTAAGTGGTTGACTTTAGATCTCACCAGTTAACTTCACAGGTTCAAATCCTAACCTGAGACAGTCCCTGTGGCAGAGTGGTTGGCACATTGTGCTACGATGCTAAGAGTGCCGGGTTTGAATCCTGGCCTGGGTATGGATGTTTCTGAGTGTCCATTCATCAATTTCATCATATCATCCCTCATTACCATATTCGCAAATTAGCCAAAAGTGGCACAAGAAGCAAAGTAAAATAAATCAAATCAAACCTAGTCTGAGCCCGGGTGTTTGCGAGTACCCCTTCATCGATTTCAGCTAATCATCACTTAATCTCGTTGCAATTAGCCAAAAGTGGCAGAAAAGCAATGCTAATAACAAAAGTACAAATACATTAAGCCTTAGGTAAAGTTAAACAGGAGCCATAAGTAATAAAGGCAATCATAAAATTACAATTTAGTGTATTATTTTGTAATATACAACAACGGTTATGTCAACTTTTACTGATTATATTTTATGATGTGGTTGACGAACAGATATAGGGCCACCACACTATTCTCTTTCAAGGTTACCACTTGTTATTGTACTGTTTCCTGTGGCCCAGCCTATAAATATTCTTCTCGTATGCATATGCTGCTTGTATTGTAGTCCCTTTCCTGTAATTTACAGTCATTATGAATGCTTTCCCCAATTTACTTTATACGAGGTGCATGTAAAAAAAAGGGCCGATATTTTTTTTAAAAAATAAGAAAATGATAGGAGAAGAAATTTATTGTGATTGATAAATAAGTACATACCTTGGCTATTTTTCGACGTAGTCACGATTAACCTCCAGACATTTCTGATAGCGTGGTACAAGCTTCCGTATACCCTCTGCGTAAAAATATGCCACCTCAGAGTGCAGCCAGTCCAGAACTGATGTCTTGAGCATGTCACTGTCGATGCAAGCCACTTTTTCAGGTGAAGAAAAGGAAAGAAATCGCTGGGGGCAAGGTCGGGGCTGTAATGGGGATGATTGAATAGTTCCCATCGAAATATTTCAATTGTCTCAACAGTACGAGCAGCTGTGTGTGGGCGGGCGTTGTCATGATCAGAAAAATTCCAAAGCGTAGCATTCCTCTCTACCGATTTTGGATTTCGCAATACATCTCTGCTGTAATTGTTCGTCCTGGTTCCAAGAATTTCACAAAAATCACACCCTTTTGGTCCCAAAACACGGTTGCCATGATTTTGTGAACTGAAGGTGTTTGTTTGAATTTCTTCGCTTTAGGAGAACCAGAGTGCCACCATTGCATTGACTGCTCCTTCCACTCCCCAGTGGCATACGATATCCACGTTTCATCCCCATCACTATGTGCGAAAAGAAGTCATCCTCACCCTCCCTCCAGCGGGCCAAAAAATTACGTGCAGCTGGCCTTCTTTGCTCTTTGTGAGCATCTGTCAGCATTTTTGGTACCCACCTCGCACACAGTTTGTGATACCCCAGGTTGTCAGTCACATTTTGATGCACTGTTTTCACAGACACTTCTGGAAACTTTTTGGCGAGTTCAGATATTGTGAACCAGCGATTGGAATGCACTTTCTCGTTAACGCATTCCATCAGATCATCCGTCTGAACACTCATCGTCATGGACATTTGAACGCCCTTCCCGAAACTCTCTTCACCATTGCCTGACCTTCCCTTCACTCATCACTGTCGGTCCATAAATGGCACACAATTCCCGATGGATGTCAGCTGCATTCTGTTCTCTGGCGTTCAGAAATCGTATGACATGCTACTCGCATGTACGCAACCCCACTCTGACGATTCTATCTCTGTTGCAAGCACAAATACTAGGGCATGCTCCTGTGCATGCTCAACTTCATCAGTGTTGCCAACACCGTGTAAAAAATTATCGGCCCTTTTTTTTTTACATGCACCTCGTAATAATGTAATAGCCTAAATTCACTTTATTAATAAATCTTTTATATAATGTAAGCTAATATGAGCTCATAATATAACTAATAAGAGCTTCTAATGTAAAGTAATTAATTTATCTAATTTTTTAGATTTAGTTTAGTTCTACATCATACTTCTTTTTCAACTGCCACTCGCACCTGAGTTTAATCTGTATGTGTTACTACAAGAATCAAGTAACTGTTGACCTCATTACTTAGTATCAGTCTATAAACGTTTCTAATTTTAATTTAATTTAATATAAATTCATCTTATGTAACAATATGTACCCCTCTTTATAATTTATTATTACTAAAATAAGTCACTGTACTCATAGATAAAAAATAACTCTTATAATCTTCTAACATCTCTCCCTGGTCCTATATTAATATTATCCCAATTTCAAGACACCACTTAAACCGTTAATAACACCATACTGACACCTTTACACAAACTGTAAGCCTGACCTGTTCTGTATAAGAACAGATTTGGTTACCAAAATAACTTACTATTTTATGTATGTGGGTATTCTATGTAATAATAAATTGATAAATAAATATACAGAGTTAATACAAAATGGGGAAACTGATAAATTTACCTAACTAATGCACTGGTTTATATTTTAAGGCACCGGAGTATAAGCTCATAAGCAGGGAATGGATTTATATGTAGTAAAAATGTGCTAAATATATAAATACATATTTAGTTATTTTCACCAAAATATGGAGTTACATATGGACTTTTTCTTGTAAAAATTTACCTTTTCAATAATACAAGCCACTACATGGGCTACATAAAATACAGCCTCAGCAATGTATTACCATGACTGTCTTGAAGAGAAATCAGAAGCGGATGTGTGCCACAAAATTGTTCCTTCTGGTGATGCTGTCGGTTGTGCAATTACAGTAGCGAGGGTGGGGTTAGCAATACTCTTCCAACGTTGCCAAACTAACATCTGTAACAACCAGGAGGCGATGCTTGATCCCTCATTCTCTAATGTTGACAACAATTGTAAATACACAGGAACTTCAAATGTTTTATACAGCTCCACAAAACTTAAGGAACATCAAGGGATTATGAGAGCAAATAGAGCATTAGAGAACAATGTAAATCTTGAGAATAACATTACAATGAAATATCTCTTCTGCACATCATCGTCCCAAGTTTATTTAAGCTTTGTCATTCTACACTGGCGTTTGCAGAGAGGAATTGATGAGGCTTCAGCCCCATCCGAAATTGAGAAAAACAACATTTTGCATTCATATCTTTGCAAATTCCATGGAGCATTTGGTCTAGAGTTCCTATTTATGGATATCAATGCTCGCCCGCACAGCACACGTATTGTTATGGAATTCTTGGAAACAGAAGACATCACGTATTGAGTGGCCTGGACTTAATTCCTATCGAGTATGTTTAGGATGCTCCTGATCAGGGCTTATAAACACCAATAAGGTACAGATGGAACTTGAAACTAAAATGACCAGCAACATTACAAAATGGTACACAGGGTGAACCCTGTTTTCGTGTTTGTTTCCTTCTGTTCCCTTGATGTTCCTTAAGTTTTGTGGAGCAGTGTACAATAGCAAAAGCAATCAGTTGGGAGGTGAAAAAGGAATTCCTTATTGTTCGGATGACAGAAAACTTGTAATTAATGCAATTGGAAGGTGTAAAAAAAGGTTGTAACCTTTTGTTTGTTTAACGTCGCTTTGGACTTTGTCAGTTATACACAAGATATTCACCCAACTCATTTGATCAAACAGGGACATGTAGCTATTGTGCAAAGATAAATTATATGTTGAGAAATGTATGAAAATAATATGTAAAAATAAATACAATATGTAAAATATGAGCCAAAACCTAATGTATGTACAACTATGGAAAAAAAACCTGATTTTTTTGAGTCTACATGCCATGACGTGCAAAGATAATACAAAATATAACTGATTTCAGTTTCATATATAAATATGTATTTACATATAAATCCGTTCCCTGCTCTTAAGTATGTGGGTGGAGGTGGCTTTACTTTCAGGAGTTCCCCTTCTCCCTGATCGTGTAGTGATAATACTTTCACCTTGTAATAAAGATGTCCTGGCTTCCAACCAGTCCCAATTAGCCTGTGCATATATATATATATATTTGTGCATAATTATGATTGATTTAGTTTATTTTACTTCGTGTTTCGTGCCTCTTGGCTAATTTGCGAAGATGGGGATGAGTGATGAAATGATGAAATTGATGAATGGACATTCACAAACAACCAAGCCCGAGCGGGATTCGAACCCGGGGCCCTTGGCATTGCAGCGCGATGTGGTGCAGCATTAGAAATGTTGATGATATAACTATAGTTTCTATCTTCTAATTTATGGTTGTTAAAAACAAATTAGTACTGTTCTGGATGTAACATTTTGGGAGAAAACAACATTCTCCCTTCACCGTAATTGTCAAAGTTCATTTTGAGTTCATTTTATGCTGAGACAGGCTAATTGGGACTGGTTGGAAGCCATATATATATATATATATATATATATATATATATATATATATATATATATACATGGACCGGCAGAAAAAACTGACGGTTTTGAAATGTGTATATACAAGGGTTAAGTCATAAGTCATGGCAACTATTTTTTTCTCGAAAACAGGGCACATGAAAAATCTAAGATATGCATTTGATAGTGTATGGAATGTACTTTCAAAAGAAGCCACCAAATTGTGTATGTAAACAAAGGTGGGGTAGTAAACATGCACCCAAGTTCAGTCAGTGAGTGACAGCGTTCGAAAATGGAGGTCATGAAGCAGAAGCAACATTCGTATGTTAAAATAGCAGTTCTGCACGACAGAAATGCACGGGAATGCCATACAGAGCTACGGGAAGCACTGGGTGTGCATGTCATGCCCTATCAAACATTGGCGAGGTGGGTGGAGACCTTCATACGGGGCAGTGTGTCAACTGCCAAAATAAAACTGTTGTCCAATGTCATGTGTTCTGCCTCTTCCCTACGAGAGTCTCCTGCATCCAGACTTCATCTGGTGGCTTCTCTTGAAAATACATTCCATACTCTTTCAAACATATATCTTAGATTTTTCGTGCTGTCCCCTATTCACGAGAATAGAAATAGTTGCCATGACTTATGACTTAACCCACGTATATAAAGCAATTAATGTAATACAAGGTTTAAAAATCAAAACTGCTAAAAAATAATTGCCATTTTCAGTGCTTACATTAATATTTCTTTGTTTTGAAAATTGTGTTTGATAAATTATGACCTCCATTCTTTACACATTCATGTAGCCTTTCCTTTAAGTTGGATGTCGCCCTCACGAGCATTTCATTCGGAATTGCTAGTAGTTCGTTGCGAATAGCTAACTTGAGATCACCAATTCTTGTTCAAATGGTTCAAATGTTCAGAAATGGTGTTTACCTTTGACACAATTGGATTGTTGTGTAGTTCTTTCAATGGCGGAGTAAGGGAGTGCTCATTAGCTTCGTCGCTCAACGCCATTTCAGTTAAGATGGAGCAGTAGACTGGGTGATATCATGCTTTTGTGTTAGAAGCATGTTTTAAAAATGGTGAGTCCGTTGTCCAAACCCAATGATCATTTCGATTGGAGTTCAATGTTGATCGTCATGGCCGTGTACTCAGTCGGAATACAATACTGCTTTGTGTCAGAACTTTTCGAGAGACAGGGTCAAGTCTGAAAAAGAAACCCACAGGCCATCCGCGTACTGTTCGTACACCAGAAAATGTGGATGCTTTGCGTTGGTCAGTTATCAGGAGTCCACGTCGCCCTGTCTCACAACATGCCGCTGCTTTGGGCATGTCAGACTGTAGTGTTAGAAGGATGCTGCACTTGGATCTTTACTTCCACCCATACAACTGGTAAACAGTGCAAGAGTTGAGTGAACGTGACTTTCAAACCCGAAGGGAGTGTGCACAGTCCATTTTGAACATTCTGAATGATGACACAATCATCCTAATGTTCGTTATTTATAAGACACAATTTTCAAAACAAAGAAAAATTAATGTAAGCACTGAAAATGGCAATTATTTTTGTACCAATTTTGATTATAAAACATTGCATTACATTAATTGTTTTATTTATATACACATTTCAAAACCGTCAGCTTTTTCTGCCAGTCCCTGTATATATATATATAAAATAGTACAGCTTGAAGCTTCCTTGATTGGTAATCGTCAGTATTTTGAAAATAACATATTTTCTGCCTCAAAGCACATGTCATGTACACACTTTCAATCCAGTAACAAGGTTTTAAAATTAAGCTTTTATTACTTTGTAACATGTTACCACATGCCCTGAGAAAGATAATGTACGTTTTTAGAAACATTTACAACTACTCTTCAAGGAGCATTCAAATTCTGACTTCAATTTTATACGAGGCGTATTCGTAAAGTAAGTGCCATTTGCAAATATTGCCGCTGTAGTGCTGTAGTCGCCACTGTGTGAGTTCTCGTTGATGCCCTTCATCCGTTAGTAAGACACAGGCAGTCGTGGGAGCAGGTCATGTTTTTCCTTCGTAGGTTTATGAAGGTTTTAAATGTTGAAGAAAATCAATCGACCTGCCGACTGTGAAGTCCGGTCTATGATTCGTTTTCTCAATGCAAGAAACGTGAAACCAGTAGACATCCACCATCAACTGTGAGAGGTCTTTATTTTTTATGTTTCAAGAAGGTCGTGAGACAGTTCACGATGAGCCAAGGAGCAGTTGGCCATCTGTTGTGAACGAGAATTTGGTGTGTGCAGTCGACGTGGAAATTCATGTAAACAGACGATTCACAATATCGTCGCTTTCCATGGAATTTCCACAAATTCCAAGAAAACAGTCCTCTACGAAATTGTGACAGATCGCCTGGAATATCGAAAAAATTGTGGTCAGCGTTTCGACGAGGATGATGACGTCGAAGCAGGAGTGCATGGATGGGTTTCATCACAGGCGGGAACATTCTATGACGATGGGATACAGAAACCAGTGCCACACTATGACAAATGCTTGAAAAATGGTGGAAACTACGTAGAAAAGTAGTTTAAGGTCTGTAGAATGCAATGCCAATAAAAAAGGGTACAAAACTATTTTACTTTATTTCTTACACCCTTTCGGTACTTACTTTCTGAATACGCCTCGTATTTTGTGGTGTGTACAACAGGGTGTCATGTCTACCAGTCTGTAAATCATGGAAAATTGAGGGAACTGACTTTTTCTGGAAATGTCAGCAAATTTACTGTGTTTCTGGAGAAATCAATGTTTTTGTAGATGTGCACTAAAAGTAGGTTTTTCAACAAACAAAGATTAAAAGGAGAAGCAAGAAATTTACAATTTGTTGTGGACAAACTACACTTCAATTTGATATACCTGTAGTTACAGTAAAATTGTATATTAAATACGCAAGGAAATTATCATGTTTTGATCTTGTATGTACGAGTCTCTTTCAGAAAGTAACTACCGTTTGGGTATAAAAGAAACACCAGGATATTGTGAGAGTTTTTATTATATACTACTGAAAAACAACTCTAAGCTATCTATTCTGTTGAGACGCTTATCATATCTGCAAACAAGGTTTACAATACCCATGTCAAAGAAATCTGCTGCTATGCATTCAGCCATGCAGTAACACTGTCCTTGAGCTCCTGGCTCATTGTTGAAGGACTTTGCCCCTAGCCGCTTCTTCATTTGTGGAAAGAGGTGATAATCGCTAGGGGCCAAATCTGGGCTGTAAGGAGGGTGGTCAAACAATTTCCACTGAAAATGTTGGAGAAGGTCCTCGGTTCAAGCATTGCTGGAGAACAATCATTACTCCTTACAGCCCAGGTTGATTTTACGGTGCCTCATGTCAACAGTTCCAAATACTTCTAGTGAACATTAACCTATGCCTGTGTACAAATTAAAGAAGTGTAGAAAATAGCTTATAGTTGTCTCTTTCAGTTGTATAGAATAAAAACTCTCACAATGTCCTGGTGTTTCTTTTATACCCAAATGGAAATTACTTTCCGAATGACCCTCATTATTTATGTAGAAATCTGCTACAGTAAATGGCTATTGCATTTTTTTACTTTCTTTGGCAATTTTTGGTTTTATTCGGTAGATATTAGGATTAGTACAGATTCAATTACTAAATCTTATTATAATTATGTATTAATAATGCTATTGGTATGATTTGGTATAAAGAATCTTTGTTAATCATAAGTCACCAGGTACCAAGTATTGCGTAAAAGCTCACCCCTTTCCAACAATCAATTTGGATTTAGTATCCCGTCACATGTTTACATGTGAAGTGAATTTTCTAAAAACTTGGTTAAATGAGATTCTTAGTGTGTTGGTAGGTAAATTTCAGTGACCTTCTTGCATCCATGTTTAAATATATGAATTGCCCTAATGGCTGACATGTTTTTGTTCTGGATCTGGAAAACCTTCAGATGTCAAGTAATTTTGTTTTTATAAAATTGTAGACACCCTGTATGGAGCAGTTCACACACGTTCAACAAATTCCATTGGATTATTTCAAACTTTATTTGTTAATATTTGTATTTGTTACGGAGCTTATACATTTTGAGGGTATTATTTCAGATAGCTTTAGTGCATTTTTGGTTTCGTTCTGATGTATTGCAGAAGATTTATGAGCGCTTCCCCTTGGCAGAACAGCTTCGCAAAGAGGGGTCTGAGTTGGAAAAGATGCAGAACCACATCGTGCAACAGAAGCAGCTGTGTGCGGAGCTACAGACGAGGCTGAAGCAGAAGATACAGGAGAGAGGTGAGATTCAAGCTTCATCCAGAATGTCCATGCTAATGTTCACAAGTTCATAGTTCAACTACCTAAGGATTTCTTCATGCCTAGTGTGAATATAAAGGGAGAATTTATCCAATTCAAACTATACTCTGTCTCTTCTATCTCCGGAGTAATGCTGCGCATAGCAGCAGAGAAAGGGGAGATGAATCGAATGGGCGTTTCTTTCGCTGCTGCGAAGGCTGGAATGCCAGCCACTTTCCTCCTCCATGCAATCTCATTCCCTCTCACGTGTTCATTAGTGGAGCCGTCTCGCATCACTACGAGTTTCTGGACAAAGGGGGAAGGAGATGTGATAGCGAGCAGAAATTTTATGTATGTTCTTCATAGTCCCCTTCTGCTTGAATGCACTTTTCCTAGCGTTGCTCCAATTTCTCTAACCCACTGTAAAAAAAAAAATCATCCTGGGTGTGTAACCAGTCATTAACAGCATCAATAATAGCATCGCCCATGAGGAAATGTTTGCTTTTCAGGTGTGTCTTCCAGTGGCGGCTGGCCAAGTGCAACAAGTGCAGATGTTTTCACCTAATTTTCAAATTAATATTGACATTTTTCATTTGCTTGTTAAATTAAACTATTTCCCAGCAGAACGCACACGATAATACTCAAATAACACGCCGCTCGGTGCTACGCACGTATTGAGTTCGTCCCAACCCAAGAGCAAACACCGCTAGGTTGCGGAAAACTTAGCCGGTTGTCATGGCAACGGTGACGTCACCTAGCGTTGGCCTTGAACGGGTGTCGCCTTCTAGATGAAGCAGTTCTCTCGTCGGAGAAAACATCGCATCCAGTGCTTGTGGCAAAATCTTCGCGTTCTCGCGAGATCTTGTTCCGCGTGTGTGTTTCGTGTTTCCTATCGTGTGTTGTGTTCATGTGTTGAGCTGTGGTTTCTACAATGAACCCAGTAAATGACTTAGTGTGTAATTTGTTGCAGACACCATTTTCCAGATGGACGGATGAAGACAAAAAAGACGTTTTAAATTGGGGGGCACTGGCACTTACTATTTGTTTTCATTGCCTATAAATATACTTCTTCACCTGTTATTTTAGGCACGAGCCGCTACTGGTGTCTTCATGGCGGGGGTCGAAATGATGACACGATGTTTCATCCTGAGTCACAATCCTGTTCAGAATGTCTTCATGGTCTGCATGCATGCGTTGCAAATGTGCAGCTGAGAGCTTCACTCGTGTGCATTTTTGGTCAAATGTCAAGTCTCGTGGAACCTTGCACATTTTCAAATGATACTGGTGTTTGACACTGAGAAATTATGATCTTAGGTTTTTCTGTGTTTCAGGAATTTATTTTGTTAAACTTCTGGCTTGTTTTCATGTTATTGTACTCATGTTCATAAACTAGAATAAAAGATCCACTTTTGATCATCTTTTTTTACTGTCTTCAATGAATATTCTTGTTTCTTGGATTAAAACGTCAGATTTATCTGGTATCTTCTATTCTTTTATTATTATTATTATTATTATTATTATTATTATTATTATTATTATTATTATTATTATTATTATTATAACAATGAAAGATAGGAAAAGTCAGGGACTTGTGTTCCAGAATACCAGAAGTAGGGAGTTTTTGTTAAGTTAGGATGAATCAGTGAAATTATATTTAACAGATTGTAATATATCTCTTCGTAGTGTAGAACCTTTACTTCTAGCTCAGTATTGTTTTTTTTACTGGTTTTCCTTTCATCTTCCTTGGCTAGCTCTAGTCTACTAACTTTTCCAGTAGGCTTTTAGCTCCTCTCCGATGGCCCAGTGGTAGCATCGTTGCCTTGTTATTAAAGGCTTGCATATTTCATTTTTGACGAAATATGAAATAACACATTTTAATGTTAATTTTCCATGTTTCAGAAAGGTGTAAGGTACATTTTCTTACCCTGTTTTGTCACGAAATGATGCGAAATGAACTGCAAAATGCAAAATAGACTCTTAAAAACGAAACTTAGTGTTTATTTACCAACGCAAAACTTTCTGAAGTTTGTTATTTTGCTGTAAATATCTGAGATGCAAAAATGGACCCTTTATACAGGAATAAACTTAATACTACATAACTACGTAAATGTACTATTAGAAGGCATGTGTTTATTTTGTGTAATAAGTGCAGCTTTTAAATCAAATTTAGGATTATATTTAGAATTTTCAAACCAAAATCTCATTTTTACATACTGCTTTTGATCCAATTTTTCACTGCTAACACTGAAATGTTATTTTATTTACCACTTTTGAACACAAAATTGACTGTTTTTGTACTGAAATTTTGCTTTTTTATTTAGCAAAAATATGTGCCTGTATTTGTAATCAAGGGGTCCCAGGTTCAATACCCCGTGGAGGCATATAGTAGTTCGGATCCCACTTTAAACTGTAGGTCCAGTCCCAATTAGCCTTATTGTATTTGAAGTGGACTTAAAACACAAAATGAATCCAGTAGACTTTTAAATTCCTTGGTGATTTATTTTAAATCTTAAATCGTTTTAGCTAAGTTTGGAAGTGAACACACTTACTTGAATTATTGACTGTAAGCTATGAACCTGACAATTGAGTTGAATATTGTTTGGGAACCACAGTGAGCCAGCCATAGGGTGTTAAATGGACAGTTTATTTTTATTTGCATTCACTATTGAAACATTTTTCTTTGTGCTGATGATACAGTGTGGGCCAATGAAAAACCAAATTCAACTGAGCCAGCTCCCAGTTTTCAATTACATGTGTTTTGTAACATCTGTATGGAAAAGCACGTACTTACCCTTTACATTAGGTGATTGAAGTTGTTATTGCCAGCTTCTGTTCAACATTGAGTCTGTAGAATCATGTTCTGCAATACCATATGGTTGATATAACGGACTTGAATTTCAGATATACACAGTCCATGGGTTAATTTCATGAACACTACCCTTGAGGCAATCCCACAGGTAAATGTCACACATATCTAAGTCTGGTGACAGCAGAGGCCATATTGGAAAGCACAAAGTTTATACACAATATGCGAAAGATACAACAGGTTAGGTTCATGGCACACACTACAGTTCATGCAGTGCATGGGCCACCTCATTGTCAGTAAACAATAACACTTTAAAATCATGTAACACTAAATCTACACTTCATGTAGAAAATTGGATAACTAGTATCCCAGATATACACAAAAATTTCTTCCCCTGTTTCAAACACAGCTGCAGTGGAAGATGGGGTAGCATCAGTATACACTAAGCAGTCTGGAGTGAAGTCCGAAATCAAAGAAAAACGACGAGATTCAGTGGAGTGTAATCCTTGTGTGGTCCATGGTTGCCTGAAATGTAGCAGAGCATAGGCAGGCGGGTAGGTCACAGGTAGTGGCTTGAATTCAAGTAAGGAAACCCCAGAGCACGAGATGAATTTTGCTTCGACGGAGAAATTTCTCAGGAATAGTATGCACCATAGTTACATATTTGGGGAGAACCGTGATAGTTACATTGTGAAAGTCCAGTTAATTAGTATTCAAACAGAAGACGAGTTGTGTTTTCATATTCTACCATTTAGTGCAAAATTACAAAAATAAATTGTATGTGAGAGGTCACACATCATAAACTCATCACCGAAATTTTCCCCTAACTTGCTAAAGCCTTTTTTCTTGAGAGAGGTTGGAAAACTGAAACAGTTGTGTTGGATATTCACTCTTCTGGCGAATCGAGTAGAAAAATCTCTCCAACGATATGATGACGATAATAATACAAACAACATCATCATCATCATCATGGTTATTATTATTATTATTTTGTAATAAAATTGGAATATTCTAATTTAAGTACAAGAGTTGTTATTAAATAATAATAATAATAATTATAACCATGATAATAACACGGGACAACAAATTTTAACTTTTTTCATGCTTCGGAAATGAAAAGTACATTTCCTTATGGAATTGAGGGTGCTGAATACGAAAATAATAATAATAATAATAATAATAAATAAAAAATAATAATAAAAATTGGTTCAAGTTTAAGTGTAATCGAAAGAAATATGTGTTATGTGGTGTTAATAGGAAATTAACACGAGTACAAAATGGAAGTTATAAAAACATTGCTTACATGGATATTACAAATGGCGGCTCTTTGCCTGTCGTTTATATTGTGGTTCTGGAACATCTCTGCCGATTGTCCAACAATGATCAGCAAGCATAGACTTGCAACAGTGGCCCTGATATAGTTTCTCTATTGTAGATATAACTTGATGGAAATGTTCCCCATGTTCATTCCTGGGAAGAAGGTTATGTGGGAGTGTAACATATGTATTTTTAGTGACATATGACACCCCATTGCTTGGTAGGAAGATATTAGGTGCTCCACTAGTTCCTTATAATTCTGAGTCGGCACGTTTCCCAAAAAAATTGTCACCACGTTTCGGAAAGAGTCCCATGCAATCTACTCCATATCTTCTAACAGTGCATCAAATTTAGGATCATTGAGGAGTTCTTGAGTCTGAGGGCCAATAGATATTTTTTCCCTGATTTTAGTTTCACTAATTTGTGGAAATTTACGCAGAATATACTTGAATTCATCACTGGCTTGGTTCATACCTTTAACGAAGATCTTGATGAAATCTAGTTTAATATGTAAGGGACGAAGTAAAACCCTGCTGGGAGCTATCAAAAGAACATATTGAACTCTCTTTGTTCCTGGCTCCAAAGATTTACAGAGTGGCCAGTCTTTCCTTAAGTAGTGGGAAGCCTTATCACGGCTATCCCACTCCCATAAAAAGCAGCAGCCGAGCTGCAGGCCAAGAAGTATGGCTAGAACTTTGAAGTCAGCACAAATATTCCAATTGTATTCGTTATACTTTATGGCTTTCAGCAGTTTTCCATGTTCGCATAGTCTCCTTCAAGTGCACTGCATAACCGATTGGGATTGATGGCAACACATTTCTATTGTTCACTAACACAGCTTTCAGACTTAGTTTTGATGCACCTATGAACAGCCACCATTCATTGGGATTATGTTCTATGTTAAGTTTACTCATAAGACCAGTCACATTTTGCAACACAGTATGTCACTTTCCACTGAAAAATACTCTTCCAGTGGTTTCTGACGTGTCCAAAACACGGATACTTTAACATCTTCAGCAAGAGCTCCCCACTGCTTGAGTCTGGATGCCAGTAGTTCTGCGCCACTTTTTGACAACCCCAGGTCCCTCACAAGGTCATTTAATTCATGTTGAGTGATTAGATGGCAATTAGATGATGATATGTTGGCTGTGAATTCAGGATCGATGGATGTCGAGGAATCTGCAACAGGATTTGGCATTCCTGCGTCGAGTTTGGCCGCCTCTTGCTCTTCGTCGGATGAATCACTGGAGTACGATGCGGGAGGTTGTGGAACAGGTAGTTCTTCCGAATGTGGCACAGGACGAATGGCTGAAGGAATATTAGGATAAGTGATAGTCCACTTTTTCTTTTTGGATAGGCCTTTAATTGGAGGAACCATGGAAAAATTAAAGTTTGAAGTATGATCTGTCGGTTCTCTCCATATCATTGGAACTGCAAACGGGATGCATGGTCTTTTTCCATGTAGCCAGTTCCGCAAGTTTGTCGAACACGTATTACAACAAATGTGTTTTGCCCACTTCTTGTCCATATCTTCCACTTTACAACCAAAGTACAAGTGGTAGGCTTTCTTTATGATTGGCGTGAAATTTCTTTTTTGATGAACAAATGTTATTTTGCCGCAACCATAACAAAAATTGTCTGCACTGTTAACACATTTACGCGACAAGTTTCTGGTCAGTACAGTCATAAAACGATAAAAAAAAAAAAAATACACCACAAACATACACAAAATTTCGCCACGACCATGTCCGGAAGATCAAATTAGAACTACACTACACAGGAACATGTTTCCCCTGGCAAAATCTTCAATACAAACTGAGCGTGATGTGGTTGATGATTCTCAGTCAGCGATCACGTGCTAGAGATAAGGATAGTGATAAAGCTAACCGTCAAACAATGGATATTTATTGAAATACGGAGGCAGCCGCTGTTGTCACACGAACCCTTATTTTGCGGGCCGGAGCACATCCGGCAATAATGTATTTCTTCGAAACTCGAACCAATCTTCAAAAACTAATATCATATTCGTTATCAGCACCCTCAAATTAGTAAGAATTGGTTACTTTTATCTCCGAAGCATTTTCATTGTTGACCAGTGTAATTATTGATATTATTTCTACTATTCAAGTTTTATGAATGGGCTGACCACCGTACAAAAATTTCTGGCTATGCCCATGCTTGTTCACCATTCATGCTTCATGAATACCTCATGACCTCTGCTAAGGGACACTCATGATGTATGTCAAGTTGCCCCAGCCTGCTGAAAGAAACAGTTTTCTTGTTGTCAGTTAACTGCTCGAAGAATTGCTCCAAGATGTCCATGTACAATATAAAAGAGGGTAATTTAAAAATTGTACTTACGTATGTGAGTATATGTTCCTACTGTAGGAACATATACTCACATACGTAAGTACAATTTTTAAATTTCCCTCTTCTATATTTTGCATTTGTGAGTAACATGCAACTAACCTACAAAATGCTATGTCCATGTACGTGAGTGACTTCAAACAATATTGTAATCACAATCTACCCACCTCCATCTTTTTTCATACCATCTTTCAGATCATAAAGTGGCTGTTATTGCAGCAAATGTAAATTTTCTGTGCTCCAACACCTGGTGTTCTGTGCATTAACATGTCTGGAGAGGTGAAACCATGTTTCATCTGACATGTAGTATTGCAGTGGGTTCAAATCAAATGGCCATCTACGATCGCATTCAGTATCTAATTGCAATATCTCACATGCTCAACCTTATCTCTCTCCTTTAACTCTTGCACTACTATTACTTGGTATGAGTTTGCGTGAAGCGATTTCATTACACGTTGGCATGTTGCTTGACTGACATGTGCCTGCTAGGATAACTTCCATGTTGATTTCTTTCGGCTTCGTAGAATCCTCTCATGGATGTCAACAACAATAGTGGGTGTCTGAACACGTGGCTGTCTATTTTTCCTACATTGAAAACTTATCCTGTTGTGTCCCACTTCCACTCCAAATCATGTATGGTGCTTTTTTTCCTGGATGCAGCTTATCCAGAAACAAGTGAAACAATCCCATGTTTCTTTGAATAAAGCTGTGCAAATATAGGCCTCCATCATTGCAACTCATTGTCAAACAAAATACACCACAGCTCTTCAACAACCAAACTCATCTGGCAGGAAAAGATCAGATAGCATAAGCTGTGATGCTCGCCAGATACGATTACTAAACACCTAACATGTGAAGATGTGTGGGGAAATTTGAAACTTTGTTCGCAGCAAAATGAATCGTGAATGAAATTGCATGAGGTTTTACATGGATCACCCTGAGCGTCTTGCCTTCATCTCATAGTAATGCATGGGAATGGGTGAAGTCATACATTCAACAAATATTTACGAAAGAGAGTTCATGTAAACTGGGTACTTTTCTAAAAAACAGTTGATGTCAGCTTGAAGAAATTCCACTTCAATTAAAAGAAAGCATGTAGTGCAATTACCACACACATACAAGAATAATTTGTTTGTTTATTTGAGTTTTGTTTTAAGTTAACTTTATGCACAGATAGGCTAATCGGAACTGAATCTTCAGTTTAAAGTGGGATGTAGAACATTATATAGGCTAATCGGAACTGAATCTACAGTTTAAAGTTGGATGTAGAACATTATATAGGCTAATCGGAACTGAATCTACAGTTTAAAGTGGGATGTAAAACATTATATAGGCTAATCGGAACTGAATCTACAGTTTAAAGTGGGATGTAAAACATTATATAGGCTAATCAGAACTGAATCTACAGTTTAAAGTGGGATGTCAAACATTATATAGGCTAATCAGAACTGAATCTACAGTTTAAAGTGGGATGTAAAACATTATATAGGCTAATCGGAACTGAATCTTCAGTTTAAAGTTGGATGTAGAACATTATATAGGCTAATCGGAACTGAATCTACAGTTTAAAGTGTGATGTAAAACATTATATAGGCTAATCGGAACTGAATCTACAGTTTAAAGTGGGATGTCAAACATTATATAGGCTAATCAGAACTGAATCTACAGTTTAAAGTGGGATGTCAAACATTATATAGGCTAATCAGAACTGAATCTACAGTTTAAAGTGGGATGTAAAACATTATATAGGCTAATCGGAACTGAATCTTCAGTTTAAAGTTGGATGTAGAACATTATATAGGCTAATCGGAACTGAATCTACAGTTTAAAGTGGGATGTAAAACATTATATAGGCTAATCAGAACTGAATCTACAGTTTAAAGTGGGATGTCAAACATTATATGCCTCCACTGGGTACTGAACCGAGAATCCCTTGATTACAAGGTGATGGCATTACAACTATGACATCAGGGAGGCCCATGAAAACAATTAATCATTTTATATTATTGTAGAGAAGAACCTAGCTGTAGGTTTACTTACACAGTGATTTTGTATTTTCCCAGAACAAAAATGTATAGCACTGACTGTAAAATTTGCTGCAGCTGCAGTTCAGATGAGGAAATTGGAAGAATCACAGTCCCAGCAGAAACAGTTATTGATGTAAGTATATATGCATTCTATATATCTCTGTGTGTCTGTGTAAAGGGGTGGGAGAGTTGAATGAGAGGAAGGAGGACCAGAAGGGCTAAATAGCAAATAAGTAGGAAATGGGAAATATCCGCCAGAAGCTGTTTAAAATTTTGCAACTGTAGGCCTCATCTTCAGTCATAAAAAAAAAAAAAAAAGATAGCAAAAATGGAAGTGAGTGTTTGCCCTGAAAGTTGCCAGTTCCAGAGTGAACATGTAGTTAGATATTCTTAGAATTAGAAATTCTTTATTCATTGTCGGAGTTCAGCCTGTGGCTGCTCCATCACTTGCTGTGTGGTTTTTAACGCAGACAGCTGTACGATGGAAAATATATGTGTAAAAGTTTATTTGTTCGTA
This sequence comes from Lepisma saccharinum, assembly GCF_977018435.1. Lineage (NCBI taxonomy): Eukaryota > Metazoa > Arthropoda > Insecta > Zygentoma > Lepismatidae > Lepisma > Lepisma saccharinum. The sequence continues at coordinate 43,522,850 of NC_139254.1, forward strand.
AATGCTCTTGCCTAGGTTGCTTCTTGCTCGGTACCCGGTGAAGCCAACTGTTGTTTCCCTTAACAGCTTTCTGTTTTGAAAGGTAACGAAAGGGCTTTCGCCTCAGTGGTTGGGAGCAGGTCAGTTTGTCGGAGGTATAAATACCAGGTTCCGACTCGTTGCACTCTCTCGTACACAGATGGATTTAGACAAGATATACAGTTGCATAGAGCCAGATGGATTGACACAGAGAACCATGCACATATAGTGACTCCTGCATGATAAACTGGGTGTGGGTTAGCGCTATGATAAAAAGTGCGCTCGTAGCTCAAATTAGAGGTATAGCACTTAAGGAGAGAACTCTGTAGAGACTCTTGTGTAATAAACTGCGAGAATAGGTTAGCACAATGTTAAATAGTGTGCTTATAGAGCGAAGTCCGGTAAAGTGCATTTCTCTGTAATGGTTCAAAAGACAACCTGGAGAATTTGTTAATGGATCTGTAATGGAAACATTATACAGAGTGTCCACAAAGTCCTGTCCCCAGAATGTCTGTCACCTAGCGCACATAGTGACTGATAAGAGATTTATTCATGCCCTCCAGTTTTTTTTTTCTTTTCCTTAGTACTGTATACAAGCAACATGGCAATAAATGCTAGGGAATGACTTTCGAGCCTTTTTTATTGGCAGTGTTGGTCCTAGACATTCTGCATATGTGTGCAGAAAAATAGCAAATGCTAGCAGTAGTCGAAATTGTATTATTTTTGTGATAACTGACTCCAAAAAGAAGTAATTCTTAAAAATGAAAACACCAGTAAAAACTAAATTTGGCATTTTTTACTTACTCTCCTAGGAATCTGAAGAAGAAAGTCACTAGTCTCCAGAACAGGAAGTTGCAACTTCAAAATCAATGTGGAAAGAAGGGTATTCGCACAAGTAATGTGAAGTGGCCATCAAACATTGATGAACTGTCAAATGGTATGTGACTATGAATGTGTGCATGTGACTATGAGTGATTTTAATTTATTTAACTTGTCTATCTTAAGCAAAGCGTATCAGTTACTGGTAAAATGGCCAGTAATTTTACTGTTCTAGTAACTAAATCCAAATTTCCTTCATTTTGTTGCCTACCCCCGTGGCAGAGTGGTTAGCACATTGTGCTACAACACCAGGGGTCCCGGATTCGAATCCTGGCTTGAGCATGGATGTTTATGAGTGTCCATTGATCAATTTCATCATGTGATCACTCATTCCCATTTCCCCAAATTAGCCAAAAGTGGCACAAAGGGCGAAGTAAAATAAACCAAATCAATCAATGAATCCTCCATTTTGTTATGTTTCTTGTAAATATAAAGGCAAGACGAATTTTAAATTGTTCCATTAGGGTCATTCCATGTCAAATAAATTTGAGATGAACTGGAATGACTAAGGGCAAGCTGATACTATTTCAATTGATTCCTAGTGATACTAATGGGTCATTCCATGTCAAATCAGGCAGGAGTTGACCCTCATAGTCACCGATTTTGATGATATTTGGTACACAACTTTGCTTTGCTCCAAAACCGATACCTGCGAAAGGAATATGCTGAAATATGATTATTACGAATTATATGAGGGTTGTTCAAAATGTCATTTTTGAGCAACATGCTCTTTTCAATTAAATATATCTCGGGAACGAATGAAGATACAGAAGCGTTCTTGAGCTCATTGTAAAGAGGAAAGACGGTTACACATTATGAGATGATCAAATGTTCAAACTTAGTACAATTTGTACATTCTGTTCAAATTCCAAGTTTGAACAGCTCAAAACACCCCCCAATCACTTTTTCTCATTTTTTTATATTTTTAACTATCATCCTTCCTCTTCACACTGAGAAAGTTTTATCAAGGTGTTTTTTTTATATAAAGGAGAAAAATGAGATTTAAATTTGTCCTGCATCAGCAATGAACTGAACTGCAGCGTCCCTATGATGAGACTTTTCATTTGTGTCACGCTAAAGGATATATATACTTACTGTTCAGGGACAGATGATATTCCACTTGATAATTGGCTTCATTTTGTGCTGTTGTTGCTAATTTATACGTTACTGTTTCCATATTTTTAGCTGCGTTCGTGGGGCCGAGATGTGAGCATGTTGTGAAAGCTTCGGTGTTAGCCAAAAAAATGAAGGGGGAAAAGTGACGAATGTCAGGCATGTTTGAGTAAAGAATCATTACTTATAATATTTTATTAGAATAACTGTGAGTTAGAAGTAATGGCGGTGATTAGGGGGACTTGGGGTAATTATCAACTTTTTTTGCCACTTTTTTGCTTGCATTATGGCCTATTAATGCTAAGTCTTCTCTAATAAGAAAATTAACTGCCCTTTTCCCCCTCTCCCAAGGTCGTCACCCAATTGTCCTACTTATAGTTAGCAGTCTTAGAAATATTCTCAAATCCAATGATAGTATTTTATATATTGTAATATTGGATAATGTTTGTTAGAAGTTTTAATTTAAATTTTAGATTAAATACTATTTTTATATTTATAAAGTTGACAAATGACAATTATACCAAATTTTATTGCTTGAGACCTCATTTCGAGATGTTGGAATTAGCTCTAATTTATATGACTGAAAATGTAAGAAGATAACCATGAACATAACTTTCAACATGCAGTTATTCTCACAAAATGCTTTAAAAAATTAGTTTTTTCACAAAAGAATCGTTTACTTTTTAAAAATAGGTTTATTGATTTAGTGTGAAAGTTTATACTATTTTAGGCACTTCTGAGAAAACCAGACATTGATAGGTGTCACCGTTCCCGAGATACATCAAACCAAAAGTATCTAATATAGTGGACTCTTTTGAACATGGAAGGCATCAGCACGCACATAGCGATTGACTCCTCGACTGGAAATACCTCAAATGTCATAACAATTATATTACCAAGTTTCTTGCTATTCTCAAAAAGTGTAACAATTCGTCAATAATTAGCCGCTGGACACTAATCAAGATGCTGGGTACGAAGTCCTCTATTTGGAGACACATCTTATGGTGATTCTTTGATTAAATACATTAAAACTTATATCAGTTTAACGCCTATAAATTAGGCTATAATTTTTATTCTAATTTTCTATCGCATAATTTATTTGAAAGTTACAATGGAGAAACTTCTAAAAGTACAGCTAGACTTGTCTTTTTTAAAAGATGATTTCTTACATAACGTGAAACCCACTTACATTATTGAACAACGAAACATTACCTTTTCTTCAGTCCATCTAATGAGGATCAAAAGTTTAATAGAAAATAACTGCTTAGATATAGGCCAGTAACTAAGAGTCTGTGAATCCGATGCTTTTGGGGAAGCTCAGGGGAGAACGGCATGAACTTTTGAGATTTTGTACTTTTAGTAGTGGTCTAAGAGCCTCCTCGATGGCGCAGTGTAAGTGTTGTCGCCTTGTAATCAAGGGGTCCTGGGTTCGATTCCCGGTGGAGGCACATAGTGGTTTGGAACACACTTTAAACTGTAGGTCCAGTACCGATTAGCCTTACTGTGCATAAAGTGGACTTAAAATATCAAATCAATCAATCAGTTGTGTTCTAACAACTAAACAAAATCCATTTTTTACGGAATTATTCCCGACATTCGTCGTTTTTCCCCCCTTCATTTTTTGTCTAACACAGCAGTTTTCACAACACACTCACATCTCATCCCCACGAACGCAGCTAAAAATATGGAAACAGTAACGTATAAATTAGCAATAACAGCACAAAATGAAGCCAATTATCAAGTGGAATATCATCTGTCCCTGAACAGTAAGTATATATATATCCCTTAGCGCGACACAAATGAAAAGTCTCATCATAGGGACGCTGCATCTCAGTTCATTGCTGATGCAGGACAAATTTAAATCTCATTTTTCTCCCTTATATCAAAAAACATCTTTATAAAACTTTCTCAGTGTGAAGAGGAAGGATGGTAGTTAAGAATATCAAAAAATGAGAAAAAGTGATTGGGGGTGTTTTGAGCTGTTCAAACTTGAAATTTGAACATTTGAACAGAATGTACAAATTTTACTAAGTTTGAACATTTGATCATCTCATAATGTGTAACCGTCTTTTCTCTTTACAATGAGCTCAAGAACGCTTCTGTTTCTTCATTCATTCCCAAGATATACTTAATTGATAAGAGCGTGTTGCTCAAAAATGACATTTTGAACAACCCTCATATAATTCGTAATAATCATATTTCAGCAAAATCCTTTCTCAGGTATCAGTTTTGGAGCAAAGCAAAGGTGTGTACCAAATATCATCAAAATCGGTGACTATGAGGGTCAACTCCTGCCTGATTTGACATGGAATGACCCATTAGTATCACTAGGAATCAATTGAAATAGTATCAGCTTGCCCTTAGTCATTCCAGTTCATCTCAAATTTATTTTTACACCAAACTTAAATTTGGTAATTCATTATGTTTGAGGGGTTTTAAGGGCGACCTTCTGCTAAGGTGCCCAAAAGTCAACCTGACTTCCGCATAGTACACCCCTGGACTGCATTTTGCAGACGTAAGAGGCTATGGCAACTTGCACTATGGCCAGTATAATTTTGTGTGTGTTGTCCTGTATTTTGTCCTTGTGTGTGCTGAGTGCCCCGTTACAGCCTCAGCTTTTAACCAGTCAGAATGTTTCAGCTAACGACATTAAGTTATTTTAGTTATGGTACAATTCTGTTCTTATATATGTTTTCGATAAGGTAAGGGGCTGGACCCCATATAATATGACAGGTGCAAAATAGCCTTTAAGTGCTGACACACCCAAAAATATTCAGATCAAATCAAGTCATTATCTTTGACTTGTTTTGTTTTAAAACATTTATTCTTTAGTCATGTTACATTGCAATGTCTTTTTTTAACCTATTAGCATTGTTATTTTCTGTTTTCTAATAGTCTTTTTATTAAAAAGAAGAGAATATAAACAACAAACATGTTGATGTTAAATATTGTAAACATATACAGTTGAAACTGCTTTATACGTAACTCAGTTCTGCATAATTCTGTTATATACGTAAATTACTGTAGGTACCAGCAAAATATAATTTAAAACCATATTAAACCTTATTTGTACGTAATACATTTATATGTAAGTTGGTGTTATACGTACTCATTTTCATGAAATACTGTTGATTTGTACGTAACCAAACTATAGCAATGTCACAGAAGTATATATTTCTTGTCGTTACAAAAACACAAGGCGAGTTTTAAATACGAGACACGATAGGAGGGCATACACGTGGTCAGTCTCAAGTTGAGAGAAAAATGTATGCTGCGTGGGGGTGTCACAGAGAAGGCTAGAAGAGGTGGCATGTGGCATGAAATCAAAGGAGAAAGATTTGCCTCGGTTATTTAGAATATGAGACGTATTTATTTTCTACGTAATCGTGATAGGATAGTACACACGTTAAAAAGATGCCGATAGCTGACGTTTGCTGTGTTGCATAATAAAAACAGTACAAAGATTTCTTCATTCAGTGAACATTTTAAGTTCCTATTGGTCGACCATGGAGACAAGAAAGAGGAAAAGTTACATGCTTGACCAGAAAGTAAAATGTATACGGGAAGTGGACGCGAATCCACATAAATTCAATAATTGAACAATTTTTTGCATTTTCTTACAGTAACGTTAATATTATGTGGGAATCCTTGTTAACATTAAGAATGAAAAGATGTTAAAGTTCAGTATGAAAAATTCTAGTTCACTAAAACTTTAGTGTCTACTGCGGTGTGTTCACTAATAGTGGCAAATGTAATGTATGTAAGAATCAAACTTTTACATCATTAATTTACCACTTCGTGGCAAAAAGAACATATATCATACTGTATCTTGTTCCTCAAAATAGATAACATATATCACACCGTATCTTGTTCCTCAAAATAGATACAATTACAATATTTTAATAATGATATGACATGGAATCTAAATCTGATTTGTAAGTAATTGTCAGTTAAACGTATTATTTTCTCTTCACCTTGACATACACATAACTCAGGATCAACTGTATTGCAGCATATTTATTATATTTTGTGGCACAGTACACAGACACATAGTGAGCTAGGTCGAATTGATGATTCACTTTATAATTTCACACATAACTTGTTATTTTTCTTAAATGTGATTGAGGTAGTTATATTTTTCACTAAGATGTGAAAGTCCCCAAAGATAAAATTACCAAAGTAACCAAAATTGGTTGGCCCAATGTAAAAACATATCGTTGGGCAACGGCAATTTTGGCCATGGTTCCAATGTTGACCCAACGTGTGGATTTTACACTGGGCTAACATATGGTTTTACGCTGGCCCAATGTACTGGAAACTAAAGAATGATAGGTTTGTGTTCTGATATATACATAATTTATTGTGAAGCCAAAATGTAAACAATAGTACAAATTATTTATGAAAATAAAAAAATACACAGCACTTTCTCAGTCACACGGTATCATTGTTTTCAAGGCAACCTACCTTCAAGTGGTAGCAGAAAAACCTTCTAGAGTATATTTAGTTTTCCACCTTTCATGGAATCTAGTTTGCACATAACATTTCTTAACCACCTTCACAATAATACCTGCAAGAATGTTCTTGTTCTACTACAGCAAAAGAGACAAACAGTAAGCAATCCTAACACGTATTTCATCCATGGTGGCTGACAAAGGACTGGTGAGTGACTGCAAGTTAAAATAGCTTCTACTTTCATTAAAAATATATTATATTTTCTGTATGTGCTGTGACTGAAATATTCAAAAAGAAACACTGCTACGTGTCATTTATTTTACACTTTAGAATTTACAGCATACTCTGGGAAGTTGTCTTAGCATGAAAAAGTTGTTTTTAAAAACTGATTTTGACTTACTTTTCCATGGTTGGGCAAACGTTGGCAACCATTGTTGGCCCAACGTAAGACCAACGCAAGCCAACCTTTCCCACGTAAAACCTGACATTGGCCCAACAGTTGTGGTTACTTGGGTAGATAAAATTAGATTAATGAAAGGACAGCATATGATGTCCATTTTATGATTAGTAAAGTTGGCATCGTACCATGCCATGAAGGCACATAAGGGGCATAGAGATTGGGTTCCACACATTCATGATCTTGGCCCTTGTGTAGGTTATATGATCAGAACCATGCTCCAGCTGCCTTTACCCCCTTCTAATTATAATTTAATTTAATATAATCCATTTAGCACCTCTCTTTTTAATCCATCTCCCCACTGTACCTATTAGAGGCTTGGTGAATCACTTCATGCATTCAGAATGTTGGAAACATTCCCACCATGCATAGCAGTCCGATGTTCTGCCAATTAGACAACTCCAGGCCTGTAGCCAGGCAGGGGCCAGGGGGGGCTCAGCCCCTCCTGGAACTGCCTTCAGCCCCCTTTACATTAGGTAAACTATTTTGCATAATTTGTTTGCAGTGAAGAGTGAAAATGTAGACAACTCACAACTTTAAGGACAGAATATGAACAGTATCTATTACATTCACTCATTTTGTTTATGAGCAGAAGTATGTTGCAAGTATTTAGAATATTCTCTAGACTTCAGAAATTTCTTTCATAGGGGAGCTTCTTTATCTGTACCTTCACTGTCCCTGTTGCAACCTCCCGTTTAGACAGAAATGTGACTTTCATGTCATCATGCGAGTTTCCTCCGCATCTGCATCAAAGATCAACATCAGCTCCCAAGTTTTGGGAAGGATTGGGAGTTTAATTGCTTTGGTCGGAGGTGGAATATACTGTAGGCACTCTGATTAAATATTGTGAGTTTTTTGTGTGTGATATACGGTATATATCAGTATCATCTAAAATATTATGGGGTGTGTAAATGATAATTTCAGTATCAGTCAATTAACACTTCAAGAGATGTTTTAAAAGATGTAGAAAAATGTAGTGTTTGTGTAGTATATGATATTTATAAATGAATAAGCCCCCCCCCCCACACACACATATAGTTAACCTTCATTTAATATTTTTTTTAAAAATGGACTTGGTTTACAAAACCCCCCTGATAACCCGTGAGCCCTCCCTGGAGATCAATTCTAGCTAGGGGCCTGGACAACCCACATGTATCAATGCTTTGTGAAAATAATACCATGTGCCACTTTCAGTATTTATACAATTATTATCAAATAGAAATAAAATTCATTGCATAAAATACTATAAGAGGAAGCAAAATCATGTATAAAGTTCAGTAGCACATTTTTATAAGAGCTGAAAGTTGTAGTGTTAGGTTCACTGGTCAGTTGATAAAATTCTGTAACACAGTCTCAGGTATTGTATCAGTATCAGGTCAACTATAATTGTGGATAAGCTGTTGAGAGACATTGTTTTCTTCTTCTTTATTGCCTTGTATGCAATATCAAATTTGTTGCAATTTTTACCATTTTCAGTTTCAAGCTTTCCACTTAATGATGTCAGATCATCATCATGTGTTTCAGCTCCTTCCAAAAGTGCCCTTCAAACTCCATCAGCAACTGAAGAGCCTTTTGAAGTTTGCACCACCATCCACGAGATTTCCAATAAGAGGCAGGCTGACACGTATGTAAGTAACAAATCATTTTTTTTAATCTTTATCATTAAGGTTTTGGTACAGGTTACCCAAATAAGTAACTTTGACAGTAGGAACTTCGTTCCAACTGGGTAATATCAGAGACGAAGAGGGAAAAATACAAATGTTGCCATATTTTATACATGTACACAAGAGTATCTGGAGCAAATCAGAAAGAACAATGATTACCGCAAAATAATCTCACTGAAAATGATTTTGTTGCCATACAGTAACTACACAATTTACAACATGTAGAAAATATCAAGACAAACAATTTTCTTAACATTTGATTGAACAAATCTTTATTGAACAGAACTTTACAGTCATGTGCCTGTAGGTCATACGGAACTTCGTCTTTGTTTCTGAAAGAGGATGGTGATTTCTCACCTGATGGTGTGCCCAGGATTTTCAAAAAGGGAATATGTCCATAAAGTGCCCTCTTTTTTTCAGTAGTGGTCAGCCCAGCATTTGATTTTTCTTTTTTTTTAGCAGGGATTATGACTCCCGCCAAACCAGGGCAGGGTATGGCTTGATGCAGGTATTACGTTTTGTGTTTTTTATTAGATAAATTTTCAAGTGGATATACTCGTGGCCACGGTGGCTCAGTCGGTAACGTGTCTGACTACCATGCTCAAGGTTCCGGGTTCAATCCTCGGCAGGTTCAAATCCGGGAACTTTTCTAACGGAAGTGACCCCGGCACCCACCCAGCATCCAATGACGTGGGTACCTGGGGGAAACCCTGGGGGGGTAAATGCAGTCAGGGGCATGATGCTGATCACATCACCCCCACTCATGACCAGATCGAGAAAGTGTGGGGCGTTACCCCCCCCCACCCCCTATACACCTTCATGGCGTGGTGCTAAGCACAGGGGAGAACTTTGCCTTTTTATACTAAGTTGAAACCAAATGCTGGAATTAACGTTTTATCATACTGTCTTCCATTAATCGAGGTTTTCTGTATGATAGTGTTATTATTAATACATAGCTATGAAAACTGATCATATGTAACATGCTTTGTATACTATTCATTGAAGAACATTGTAAATATAACTACTATATCCCCAGTGGCATAGTGGTAAGATCGTTGTCTTGTAATTTAGGGGTCCCACATTTGATACCTGCAGACGGCACATAGTGGTTCAAAACTGCTGGTCCAGTCCCTAGTTAGCGTCTGCATAAATTGGGCTTAAAACAAAATCAAATCAATTCAAAAAATAACTAATTCATTGACTTAGGTCTAGCATTTTGATCACTCAACAAATGAGTTTCTTTCCAAATGATCAATGTAGCATATTCATCTTGTAAATAATATTATGAATAAAAACTTATTTGTTTTTTTTTAGTGGTTGAAATTCTTTAATCTGCTCAATTAATTACATGTACATCTCCTTCAACAGCTAAGTATACAATGAAATCTACTGTCAGTTATAAAAGGTAATAAGCAATAATGCTGTAACAATTAACTTTAGTGGATAGTACCTCAAGTGCATGTCTGGCCTGTCTGGATGGAATTTTTCAAGTGTGCACTCTTTAAAACTTGCCTGTTGTGTCCAAAAAATTTCGTAGCTAGAGAACTAATTGTCATAGAGAGATGAAATATTTTTTTCTTTTCCAGAATGACTGAGCTTTCAGCGGAGGTGATATTTATGCATTATACCTCCCAATAATGAAAGTTAAGGTGGCCGTGGTGGCTCAGTTGGTAACGCGTCTGACTACCATGCTCAAGGTCCTGGGTTCGATCACTGGCCGGTTCAAATCCGGGAACTTTTCTAACGTTGGAAGCGGCTCCGGCACCCACCCAGCATCGAATGACATGGGTACCTGGGGGAAACCCTGGGGGGTAAAGGCGGTCAGGGCCGTGATGCTGATCACATCACCCCCACTCATGACCGGATCAAGAAAGTGTGGGGCGTTACCCCCACACCCCCTATATGCCTTCATGGCATGTTGCTAAGCACAGGGGAACACTTTTACCTTTTTTTAATAATGAAAGTTAAAGGAGGAAGAAGGAGAAGAAGAAAATCAGATTTAAAAAATTTATTGTGACCACCACAATAGACCAAAGTGAATGAAAAATGTAGTATGTAGGTTAGGGTGGCCCAAAAAAAATTTTGGGGGAATTTTATTTTGCATAGTTGCTAATTTTGTTCCTTTTCCATAAACATATATTACTGCAAAAAATATGCCCAGTTGAATAAAATTTAGAGGTCGCTCAAGCGACATGAAGTTTAGCCATAAGGATGCATATGCAACGTATATGAGACATTTACAGCATTAAATAATTATTAACAAAATTGTACTATTTGCACCATGAGATGAATTTTTATCACAATGATACAATTTATTGCACAATTGCAATTTGTTACAAAAAAGAGAGGCAGAATTTATAAAATCAAATTAACATTTTATATCTAAGCTTTGGAAGTCTGTCAGTTTGATGCATATTGAACTCCAGTTTTCATCACAAGCCTTAAGATGGGTTGTCATTTCCTGCTTTTCCTTAGAAGGTACGTTCTCTCTAACCAGTTGAGCTCCCAAGATATTGCAAGTGGGCCTCAAACTTGTTCCTTCCAGATCATCAACCTGACTATAAGTAAGTCATTGATTGAGGAACCTTGTAGATATTCTTGCACGTAACAAAGATAATATCTGTATGTACCTAATCTCAGCTTTCATGCATGTGGCACGTTAAGTCATTCGTCTTCCAGCACCTTACAATTATATTCACTACGTTTTGGCCAAAACTCCTAAACAAAATTGAAAAGAAAATTATTGCAATGCCTTTTTCCAACAGAATGTAGACACTTCTCATTGTTCATGTCTTAGAAGCTGTTATATCGGAAATCATGCCCACAATGTCATGCAGCAGCACTCAAAAGAGCAGCAAGCTGCTGCATGCTTTCTCCTTGTTTGTACCTCTCCTGTTCCAGATGTGGTAGCTTTAGAACACTTATTATTTTGTAAACTTCGTAAGATGAAAGAGGTATGCACTGGAAATCAATCCACAGTTGCTTTCAGATTTGTTCGATCTTTCGTCAACTTACTATCCCAATGCAAGACCAAGGGAAGTTTTTTGGTGTTACAAAATTCCTCACAAACTCATTTTGTCAACGAATTCTTGATGGACAGCTCGCTTGTGCTTCACTGTGGAACTCAATAGTGTTCTGCTGTCAAGATTCTGTCTATTAGCTGTGGCAATAACAGCTGCCGTGAGCATCGTGAACATTCTGTCCGAATGCTTGATACAATGTAAGGTTGTAAAAAATTGAAGGCAACACTTCACCCCCCCCCCTGCATTAAATTCCACAAGGAAAGAACACACACATTTGAAAAAAGAACTGGATGATAGAAGAAGTTCATTAAAATATTTAAATGCTAAGTGCTAATGCTAAATGTTCATTAAATGCTAAGAAATAATACAAAATAACCTATTTGTTTTAAGTTTTATAACAAGATAATATTAACATATGATACTTCATATAGACTGCATGGAACATTTTTGAGGGGTTTGAGCGACCCCTAAATATTTTTCTATTGTCACAAAATTGTGCACAGAATATGTACAGATCTGATGGAACAAAATAAGCAACTATGTGTTGAAATCTGTTTTTTTTTTGTTTTTTTTTTCCCCGTGTTATGATGGACCACCTTAATTCCTACAACCATGCAAAGTTTTGTTGAAATTAGGCAGATACTTTTTTGGGGGGGGGGGAAATAATATCAATGTATGAAAATAACAATGTTGGCAGCTTACGGAAAAGAATTCTGGAATTTCGCTTCTAGCGTTGGCCCTACAGAAGCTGGATGGACCAAACTTGCAGGGAAGCACAACAAAAGACCACTCTTTAAGGATATGTAATGCCCGTCCTCCAATTTTGAAAAACAAAATGGAAATTAGGAAACATTTTCGAAAGTCGTAATTTTCAAGAAATTTTGATAATTGGGTATTTCCCCTTAGACCCCTAATAATCCTACCCATCTGCTTAAGGTTAAAGTACAAGGCAGCCAGTAAACTTTGAGCAGATTAAAGAAATGAAATTCTTATTTATAATATTTTACAAGTTCAGATTAACGCAATACACATTTTCTGTGTTTAGATATAATTGAATATTAAATGTAATAACATGCTGTGTTATTTCTGTGATCATTTTTACATTTTTTATGAAAGTGTTAACAAGTATTATGTTCTTTATTTTGTGTTAATTTTTCTCCAGGTAACTCCTCCTCCCAAAAGGCTAACTGTTCACATACCATCCCGTGCTCTCCAGTTTCACTCCTTGCTGTCCAAGGGTTCCACAAAAGTTCCCGAACTGGCGGTAAGTTGAAGAAATGGAAACTCAAATTGCACATAACAATCACGTAAGTTCATCAGGTATTTGTGTTGAAGTAATGAGTATGGAATGAGTAATTGCCACCTAAAAGTAATAATTGCAAGTGGTTTTATAGAGGATTTCACACAGAAGTGACAAGTGGTACATATCACTTGGGAATGAATCAACAATGTTTCACCCCTCGCTTAACTCAATTAGCACTTTATTTATTTAATACTTTCCTTACTTCTGTGGTGAGTTATGGAAAAGTGGTATACCCTATCTGCAGTGGTTTATTTTCATGTCTCAAGAAATGAAAAATGCAGTGATTCATACACACATACACTAAACGGAAGTGCTTGCTTTGGCCACCAAAATTAATAGAACATTATGAATCAGTTTAATGAGTAACATAAGTACTTCATTTGAAAGAGAGAGCCGGCCCCCGTGGCAGAATGGTTAGCACATTGTGCTATGATGCCAGGGGTCCCGGGTTCGAATCTTGGCCTGGGCATAGATGTTTGTGAGTGTCCATTCATCAATTTCATCATATCATCACTCACCCCCATCTTCGTAAATTAGCCAAAAGTGGCACAAAAAGCGAAGTAAAATAAACCAAATCAATCATTGAAAGAGAGAGACTATGAATATTATCTGTAGACAGGCAGAGAATTGGTTTATGTATTTTATAAAACAGAAATAAATACATTCCTAATTTTCTTATTCTACGCCACTTTTCTGCCATTTTAGGCTAATTGCAATGATGATGATAATAATAAAAATATATTTTTATTGAGTGGGCGAGGTTCAGCGTACGCTGTTCTCCCACCTAACCCTTGTCAGAATAGAATTGAATTGAATTGATGTTTTAAGTCCACTTTATGCACAGAAAGGCTAATCAGGACAGGACATACAGTTTAAAGTGGGATCCGAACCACTATGTTCCTCCACCGGGTATCGAACCAGAAGTTATAGAAGAAATAACATGAATCAATTGATAGTTTTTCTTGTATGTACGCATTGCTTGCATTGTAGAATTATTTTCCTGTAGTTTACGGTTATTACAAGCATAAGAAAACAGTTTTTCGTTGTGACGTTTCAGGAGAACACACGCTCCCTTCAGACTGCTTCTTTTCACAGTTAAGTTTCTATATTACAACAATGTAACATTGACAACATCCATTATATAACAGATTATTTTTGTATAAAAATTTGCTAACCATTGTTATAACTGTATCTTTAGTCAAAATGAAAATAAATGTCTGATGAAGGGAGAGTGTGTTCTCCTGAAATGTCACAATGAAAAACTGTTTTCTTATGCTTGTAATAACCGTAAACTACAGGAAAATAATGAATCAATTGTTTAATAATAACAACCATTCAAAAAATTGCCCCATCAACACTATTCAGCTACGTAACTAATAATTTAAACATAATTTTAATTATCAGAATCGGGCTATCAGCAATTATTGGAGCAGTTACGAAAAATCATAGCCTTTTCATCAATTAACCACATATCTTGAATCATCCTAAGAATAACATCAGAAGATAACACCTGACTTATATACTTATCTGTATACATCCTAATAACCTCTTCCGCTATTATGCTATTTTCAATAAACAAATCATACTATTCCCAACAACTATTTATGGTGAGCCTTTCGTCTAGAAAAAAAGCATCCCTCTTTATTTCAATACTTTCACTTGGGGGGCTACCACTGCACCATCGGGGCTGCCTTTTGTCAGAATAGAGTCTACAGTTACAAACAGTATATATACATACAAACATATATATATATATATATATATATATATATATATATCCAATAAGAAAAAACAAAACTAATAATAATGAGGGTGTATGATGATTAAATGGATACCTGGGATCAGGATGGGACTTGAACCTGCAACCATTGGTGGCAAGATTGCAAGTTAATAGTGTATTTGGCAAGCAAGCCATGAATATGTCACTTTTTTTTCCATTTGTAAGGTATGAAGTGACAAAGTTGGTGATAAAACAGGGTGTTTACCAGTCAAGAGAAAGTAAAGAAAACAAGTAGGTCAAGGAATTATACTTGTGGTCAAGAATTTTGGCTATCACAATGACTGATTGATTGATTTTGTTTGTTTTACTTCATTTTTCTGCCCCTTTTGGCTAATTGCGAAGATGAGGATGAAAGGTGGTAAGATATGTTGAATGAAGGGTCAATCACAAATTTATAGGGAAGACAACATGAGCCACACAAGTTTATACTGGCTGTGGGTTCATACGCCAGAGCCTCGATGGTCTTCCAAATGCAGTCTGTGATGCATTATCCACATGTAAAAGCATGGTGTCTACCAAAAGAAGAAATCCAAAATTCTTGACTTTTTCATGACTTATTCTTGAGTCTTTTTTCGTTTTTCTTAGCCTTATTCGACCCCTACTTAGGTAAAGTTTGAAATTAGCAACTAATAAAATATATTTTTATTTAACCCCTTAAGTGTGGAATTTGTTGAACAAGTTGCTACTGGAAAATGTAGTTTTTTTCGTCAAATTCAGTATACGCCCTCCGCATGTTGCTGCTGTAATGTGGAAGGCGTATATATACGCTTTGTTTGTTTCAACTATCTTCTATTTACTGTGGCATATAGAGTCACACAGACGTTTGGTGAGATAGTTCTAGCTGTAGTAGAAACAAAAAAATAGTAGCAAGAGAGGAAAAAGATGAAAAAGAGGAAGACAAAACTAATTAATCCCTTCTTCTTTCTTTTTGTCTTCTTCTTTTTCGTCTTTTTCCTATCTTGCTACTATTTTTTGTTTCTACTACATCTAGAACTATCCCCGGTGGATGCACATAGTGGTTCGGATACCACTCTAAACTATAGGTCCAGTCCCAATTAGCCTTACTGTGCATAAAATGAACTTAAAACACCAACTCAATCAATCAAAGCTAGAACTATCTCACCAAACATCTGTGTGACTATATATGCTTTCCGCACTACAGCAGCACAATGCAGAGGGCGTATATATACACCATCCACACTTAAGGGGTTAATGAACAATCCCTACCAAAAGGCCAGTTAAGATGAAAACTGAAGCTGTATTTAACGAGAGTAAGACTTGCTTTCTCTATCTTTTCCTAGTTGTTAATTTCCAACTTTTCCTAAGTAAGGGTCAAATAAATAAAGGTTAAGAAAAACGAAAAAAGGTCAAGAAAAAGTCAAGAATTTTGTATTTAATCTTTTGGTAGACATCCTGTAAAAGATACCCATAGTAGGGGAATTCCACAAGTGGTCCTCCATGGAAATAGCACAATGAATCAATCTGGAAATTATTGTTGTTTTTAATTGCATTAGCATTTAAATACTCATGAATGTATATAATTTGCATATTTCACCAAAAAAAATTATCATCATCAGTAGCCTATATACTTCACAGACAAATGAAGTCAAAATTTACTACATTTTTTAAAGCATCATACACTTAACACATTTTTGTCAATACTTTTCACGCATTCATGTTATGCAATCCTACTCAAGTTTTTTTTTTCATTTCTAATCAGACACCACAAAATACCTCATAATTCTACAGAATCGGTTAATTATGAATCAATCTGAAAATTATTGCATGTCTATAACCTTAACATTGTATGTGTGAATGAACACAGCTGGAATGCCCCAGAAATATCCATGTCTTACCTACGCCTTAAACTGAGGGCTTACACAGCACAATCCTCCAACCAGAAACAAGATGCACAATAATTAATTAGCAGTAGGCCAGTTGCTAAGATGTTTTGTTTTGATGCCTCCATCGGTGGTGTGTCTTTTGGAAGTGACTTAAGTCCCTGTTGGTTTTTATTTGCAGCTGTCATCAGTGGCATACTCTCCCCCATCCCCTGTGCACTCAAGAAGCCCTTCCCAGGAAGAGACTGTACCATTCCTTGAGACTCCGTGTGCAGCTTCCACCAATGAGAAACCAGTTGAAAATGTTGTGTGTTCACCACAATACTCCGAAGACCTAGCAATAAATGAAAGTAGGGAATATGTGGAGGACAAAACAACTGAAGCCACTGGAGGGAATCAGAATAGTGTGGAAGACACAGGTATTTAGAAAATATTCTATTAAATCTTGGTGTCTTGTGGTAAATGCGGCAAAATTACAGGGTGTTCAGATGAAGGCATTGCCAAAAGATAGATGCACATTATGGCCTTGGATGAGTTATAGGACCTGTGTGTTAGTTGTGCAGTGGCAGTATTGCAGTTGTGAAAGTCAAAATGGCATCTGCCAGGGAGAGCACAAACCATGTGCTGTTATTCTGACATGGAAGGGACTCCCCATCGCATAATACCATCATTGCATGTAAGAAACAGTTTCTGTTGATGGGAAGTGTGTTGAAACTTCTTAAGTCTCAGGAAATTTATATCTGCACATGCTTCAATAATTTGCAGTGCAAATTAATAGTTAATCCATTTGTTACTAAATGTTATATTCCAGTTGGATGGTACTTGTACAAGGTTACTTGTACAAGGGTTGTTCAAGGTTCACCAAGACTTTTATTTCTAGACAGGAAATATACATACATAGAAGCACCAAACTATGTCAGTTTTTCAAAGCATTCCCCCTGAACATCCAGACACCGTTGCCATCATTGTGGAAGTTCCATGATGTCTATGGCGTAGAAAGAAGTAGGTTCGTTTCGTAACTACTGCAGGACAGCGTTCTTGAGTTCCTCATCTGTCTGGAAGTGCATCCCGCCAAAATGCTCTTTAAGAGCCCCAAACAAGTGAAAATCGCTGGGGGGCTAAATCTGGACTGTAAGGAGTGTGTGGTAAAACCTCCCAGTGCAAGTTGGCCAGTGTTGTTTGAGTCAAATGGGCCTTGTGTGGCCTGGCATTGTCATGGAGAAGAATGACATGTTTCGACAACATTCCAGGTCTTTTCTTCCAAACGGCCCCAGGTACAGCACCATGAAGTCGTGTTGAGTAATACTGGGCATTAATTCAGGGTTGCTACGCGACTGGAAAACCTGGAAAACAGGGAAAAGTCAGGGAATTTGGTTGGTCAGGGAAAAGTCAGGGAATAGTCAGGGAATTTTGCATATTTTCTGGAATTTACGCGCATTTTGGAGTTGCATGAGAACCAGTTACAAAATGAATGAACGGTTCATTTCCACTTCCGAATTCGGTTCTTGTGATTCCAGTTCCACAAAAAAATTCAGTTCAGAAACTTGTTCCTTTCGTCATTATGACTTCTAGTCTGTTACGTACAAAATTATGGTTCCTTTGCATTTCAATTCTATATTTATTCACTCTCGGATCTAGGTTCTTGGATCCGTTCATTTTGCGACTCGTTCTTGTGAATCTGTTCAAGACCGGAATTTGGAGAGGCCTGAGATTTTTCCTTAGAGAACAAGCTATTCAAGACTAAACCTACGCACCAGCTATCCTGAGAATTTCTTGCGGATAAAATGTTGCTTTAGCTTTGTTGTTGTTGTTGATTTGGTGTTTTAAGTCCACTTTATGCACAGTAAGGCTAATCGGGACTGGACCTACAGTTTAAAGTGGGATCCGAACCACTTGTGCCTCCACCGGGTATCGAACCCGGGATCCCTTGATTGTAAGGCGACGCTTTAGCTTTGTGTGTAATGATTAAATTTCCTTTCTGCAAGAACACACCCGTTTGGAACCCGTTCTCTTTTGGTACGTGAAGTGGAGCAGGTTGGTGTTCGGACAGTTCATTGCTTTTGGATCTGCAATAACTGTATACTCCTTGAACCAAAGACAATGTAATACTTTCTGCCTTGAAGAGCAGAATTTCACGTAAACTGGTTGTGGTTGACGTCACACTGGACGGATGCGGATGCCTAGTAAAAACAAAGGGACTCACTACTTCGTTCCCCCCGTGAACTCGTTCTGTGAATTTGAGTTCTTCGTTGGCGACTCGTTCAGAAGCAACCTGATCAACTAGTTCATTTGCTCGTTGTTGTAGTTTTTACATTGCAGAGATGTGTTACACCCGAGAAATTAGTGATTATATGCAGTATCAGTGACGTCATTATTCGAATATGCACGTGTTTTGTGCATGTCAAATGAATTTATTTTTTAAAATCTGGTGCGAAAAGAGGAATTAAACGTACGCTGGTCACACATCGTTGTTAGGTTAGGAATGTTGGTTTGATGCCGATAGTAATATTACATATTTTTTGCATGTAGAATGAAATTATGCTGAAAAGTGGTGAAAATGGGCCCAAGTTCCTTTTGTTCTATTACGATTTCATCATACTACAAATGCAACTTTTACATGGTTAGATTTCAATTTAGTATGTCTGTTAACACATACAGTTTTAGCGGTTACTTAAGATTTTGTCAATATATACTTTTGTGGTTATGTTAGGAAGGTCAGGTTTGGTTGTCTTAGAATTAAAATAAAGACCCTCAATACACTCTGATTGCGTAGGGCATTTTGAAGTTTTCTTTTCAACATAAATAACTTTTTTCGAATCCAAACCAGGCACGTATTTAGAGGGGGGGGGGCTTAGGGGGCTCGAGCCCCCCCGAAAGTTTTAGGTTTACACTAGATAAAATGAGGTTTTTGGTTTCTTGTGATGTGAAATAAAATAATGTGACAATAATTTAAGGAGAGAAATAATTATCGAGGCAAGACGGAGAATGTTCCGTAACCCTGTTATTGATAATAGCACGTATCCAAGATGGGGCACAGGGGGCTCGACCCCTCTCCCCAGAAAATTTTTCAGTTTAAGTTAGATAAAATTAGGTTTTTGGCTTCTTGAAAAATGTGAAAATAATGTAAGGAGAGAAATAATTATCGAGGCAAGATGAAGCATGTTTTATACCCCTGTTATTGTTAATAGCACGTATCCAAGGTGGGGATGAGGTGGCTCGAGGGCCCCCCCTCCACTCAGGAAATTTTTCAATTTACACTAGATAAAATTCGATTTTTGGCATCTTGAATATATGAAGATAATAAATTTATAAATCTGAGAGAAATTATTATCGACACAAGACGGAGAGTGTTCTATAACCTTATTATTGTCAATAGCACGCATCCAAGGTGGGAATCAGGAGGCTCGAACCCCCTTCAGGAATTTTTTCTGTTTACACTAGATAAAATTAGGATTTTGGCTTCTTGAATAATGTGATGATAATTTGGGAGAAATAATTATCAAGACAAGACGGAGAATGTTCTATAACCCTGTTATTGTTAATAGCACGTATCCAAAGTGTGGTTGACGTGGCTCGAGAGCCCCCCCAAGGAAATTTTTTATATTACACTAGATAAAATTAGGTTTCTGGCTTTTTGAATAATGTGACGATGATTTAAGGAGATAGACAATTATCGAGACAAGACGGAGAATGTTCTATAACCCTGTTGTTGATAATACTGCAAGTAAACTTTTCTTGCGCTTTCGGTGTTGTCGCAGCGCACTTGAGCACTATGTAGAAACTTGTCAGCATTTGGAAGCTGTACAACAAAGGTTCCGCCACACGTAGGGCGATTCGTTGTAATTTTTAATCTCTGGAAGGCGGGAGAGGGTACGTTCTTGAATGAGAAAATGAGTCAACTACTGGCAATATTAACGAATCGTTTTATCTGCGGAACGTTCTAGAATATAATGAGGATATAAATATGCGGATTCAATTTTTCGGTTGATCTGTATAAAGAATTGGTTAATGAGATTTCAGAGGTAAGTGTGACAATTCATACAGTCGATTGGTGATCAGATCAGTCAGCGTCCTCTGGTTGCTTTATAAGATATAGTGATACGAAAATGACGACAGCAGAACTTCCGGGGCCTCAGTGTAGTGCTAGTTCGGTTCGAGGGCCGAAGAGATCAAGGTCTCTCTCTCTCTCTCTCTCTCTCTTTCTCTCTTTCTCTCTCTTTCTCTCTCTCTCTCTCTCTTTCTCTCTTCTCTCTCTCTCTCTAAAGTGAATATTTCAGCAGTACCGGATATTGGAGTGGTTTATTAAAACAGAAATAAGCTGCATAGATCAACTGAAAATCAAAGTTTTGAGTGATGATTTAGTTTCTCCAGAACTAAATTTCGTATATGCAGTCCGAGAATTTCATGGTATAAAAAAATACTTTTGTTTAAGCCTACTGGGTTCGAAACACATTCAAACACTTAACTACCATAAAGAGACAGCCGAAAATTTTATGAATGTCGAGAAGAGAAAGCAAGAAGATGTTGCATATGTAGACATTTTAGGTGGAAATTGCAGGCTCTACCAGAACCCGAATCAGGGCTCTACCAAATGAGCCACCTAGCCATCCTTGACTTCAACCGATTTTTCGTTAAAATGTCTACATAGTACATGTCCTGTGTATATCAAATCGTAAGGTGTTGCCTGTGTAGTGAACAAGCTCAGAAAATATAGGAGAGAGAGAAGAAAACTGAAGAGCATTCCCACCGGTTGAGGATAATTTTTTTCTGTGGTCAACAAGAGCTACTACTTCGAGGTGACAATGACAGTGGCCTAATAAGGGAGATTTCACGCCGTGTCGCCTGAAGATTAGGTTTGTGAGGCCTTTTGTGTCGCTACGGTGTGAAACGTTGCTGTTCATGGGCCAATTCCAATCGACATGTATCGCGTGTCCCTTCGGTCTGAAACCTTCCTAAGTCTTGAAAATTCAAGTTACAAGGATGGAAAATTAGGGCCTTGTTAAGGTTAGGTGTGAAAGCAGGCAGACGACAGCACCCTAAAGGATCATATCCAAACCTGTAGGAAGAACGCATCTTACTTCAATCTCCAATACGGAATGATAAAAACTTCTGGTGAGTTGATTTTAAAAAATGTGTCCGAGATAAAGAGAGGCGTGCCCAGGATTTTCGGAAGGGAGAGGGGTTATGCATACTATTTTTGGTGGTCAGTCCTGATTTTGCCATTATTTTCCTGTCTTTGACGTTCCTCTTTTTTATTAAAAAAAAAGGAATACTGAGTCAAATGGGGTTATGATCTCACCAACTTGGGCGCGTCACTGGAGATAAATGAATAAGCATTTGATCATACTGGGAGACGAAACATTAGATGTGTTGGGAACGGAAGGGTTTTCATTGTGCATTAATTGTTTCGTGATCCACCTGTATTCGAGAAGACTTCCTTTGTTTCGTGCCGATATATGACAATACAGCAGAAGCTGTGACAGGCATTTTTGAACACTTGTGAGTGATAAGGCCTGAATCTGAACAATTTGGTGGGTTTCGGCTTTTATAAGAGCTGCAAACATGGGAGGACAAGACACGTTAGTGGTGTTCAGGCTCGAATCAGAGAGAAATATTCGAGAGCTATCTGCGTCCAGTTCGCAGCCCACAATTTGAATCTCGCGTTGTCGAGTGGATTGTCTATCCCGTGCATTTGTAACAGCTTCGTAAAAACACTCAAAGACACCATAGACGTTTTTACTCCTGATGAGAAGAAATGGACAAACACACATACTGAGATGGTTCCGGCACACAATGTTAATGCATGGAAACAGAGGAGTCGAGTGGTAAAAAATGTTCCGATTTCACGTTCTGATTAAAATGACATCCTTACAGTGGCGACGATTTAAGGGATAGTTGCTCCCCATTTTTTATTTTCTTGCCTCAATTATGGCCTCTTAATGTTAAGCCTTGTTTATCAAGAGAAAGTAAACTTTGCTTACAACACCCTCCGCACCCCCCCCCCCCCCCACGTTTTGGAACCCAATTGCAACCACTGGTCTTGAACATACAATTGTGAGGTTCTTACATCCCTTAAAAAATGGTGTTGAGCCCCCCCCCCCGAAAGGAATTCCTGGATACGTGCCTGATCCAAACAGTGCTCATTATTTTAAGGAAGGTTCAAATTTTGTGTCACAATGATTACCAAAATTCTATGATAACTAGTCTTCATGCTAGGAAAATTTGAAAAAATCATAAAACATTCGGAACTGTTACCTTTTAATAGACAGATTTCTATGTTTTCGGTAATAGAAAATTGGTTCCAGCATGTGGAAAACTCAAGTAATGGAGATATTTGATTCCAAAGTATGGCCCACGTATATATTTTTTTTAGGTGTATGGTGGGTCACCAGCCCCATTCACGTTCTGAATTTCCGAAATATATGTACTATTTTCAATAAATTTAAAAATATAATCATTAAACTTATTGCATATTTTCTAAAGGTACATGACCTAATTTTCTGTTGTTTCTCATTTGTATTGATATAATTGAGGTTGTATACTGGTTACATTGTACAACTTTGATATATGCCACATTTTTTTATTGATTTTTTACACCACTTTAATTGTAATGACTTAGTGAAAATGCGGAAGTACAATAGTTTTTATTTTTTCATTGAATAGCATTGTATTAATCTCTTGGTAAATTTTCAGCTAATAACAGTGTATATTCATATTCATAATAATTAACGTGCCTACATATTTTATTGAAAAATATGAGGTTCAAAAGGAAAAATCATGACAACAAACATGTCTGGAAAAAATTCATTTCTGGTCTGGAAAACCTGGAAAAGTCAGGGAATTTCATAATCAAAAAATCGTAGCTACCCTGTAATTGTGGCACACTTCTCCAAAAAAATCCACATGGATAACAAGCACGTATCTAGAAATATATTTCGGGGGAAGGGGGGGGGGGTCCGAACCAAGTGTCTCAGGAATAATAATAATAATAATACTTGATAATAATAATGTTTAAATTAAAATGATATTATATTATTATTACACAAATAGGTAAAAAGACTATAAGAATAGAGATATAAGAGCACATATTCATTACGAAGCTTACCTGTAGTTAAGATCGGAATAATTTACATAAAAACAATGGCAATGAAATTAATGTCAAATAGATGAATAATTGAATATTTATCGAATAACAAAAGTGATGTTACATGTAGTTGGAGAAAAGTAAGTTTCTGATTAATATTTTATGCATATTTTTTTTGAGTAGTAGTGTACTTAAATCTCCTTTGTAATGCCGTTCAAAGCTGTAGGATCTCAATATAATCCTTGCTTTCTAAAAAGTTTAGAGAAAATTAATAACCATCGATTATGCAACAAATGCTAATATTTTCATTACTTAAGTTTAGTACTTGGAAAGTCTTTCGTCCTTCCTGTCCTTCAAAGCCGTATGATCCCAATATAGCTAATCCTTGTCTTCCAATAAGTTCAGAGGAAATTATTCAACAAATGCTAAACAAGTATATTTTTCATTATGTAATTTTCGTACTTAATAAGTCTTTCGAGTGGGGAGGGGTCAGGGTCCGAACCCCCTAAATACGTCCTTCCTGTTCTTCAAAGTTGTATGATTCCAATGTAATCCTTGTCTTCCAATAAGTTCAGAGGAAATTATACAACAAAGGCTAAACAAATATATTTTTCAGTATTTAATTTTAGTCCTTGATAAGTCTTTCGGGGGAGCCCTGGACCCCCCCCCCTCCTCTTTCATGACCCAGAAGACAGTTTCCAAAATCTTGCCGGCAGACAGCAACACTTTGCTTTTTTTGCGTGGAGGGGAATCCTTATGACACCAGTCATACACTCTTGCCCGGAACAGTAATTGTTCACCATACTGTGCTTGCAGTGTATGCCAAATTTCAGCAGGTTTCATCTTCTCCTTCACGAGAAATTTCATTATGCACCACCTTCCACAGCAACAGATACACTACTTGCCACCATCTTTGTTTACACTACTGCACATGCGCCTAATTCATCGCAAAGGATCATGGTTATTCGCAAGGAATCATGGTCTGTCCTACCAAAGTAATGCAGCGCTACATTGACTCATTAATATTTTACACACGAAAGTCTTGGTCAACCTTGAACGACCCTTGTATGTACCGTATTGCAGCTGTCAAGTGAGAGATTATCTTGCAACTCTACGTTACACTGAGTATGTAGTTCATGTGATATGCGAAAGATGAGCAGACTTTCATACAATTTAAAAGTTGAATTTCAAGTCCTCAGTGATCAACTGGGTTTTCCGTTGCAAGTATTAAGACATGGTTTATATTTCTTAAGATATTATTTCATGTGAAATAATCCATTACAAATTCAGTTTTCATTTTTTAACACTGATAATCAATTATCTTTGAAACAAAAATGAATCAAAATTAACAACTTGTAAAACATTGATACAGCATTCTTGCACTCAGCGAGTCCCTGTTAATTTATAAACATATTACGTCGTTCGTAAAGTAAGTTCCACTGATGAATACCGTGGCGCTGCAAGCGGGGCAGTGTGAATGCGCATGCACCTTGTGTAGCCACAACCTTGATGAAGTGCAGACGTCAGTCTGAGGCAGGTTGGTCAGGATAGTAGTGCGTAGGGCGTTGTTGTTTTGTTTCAGACAATCCAAACTCCCGCCACGTGTGAGGTGCGATCCGTTTTCTGGATGCACGTAATGTTCCAGCTGTGGAGATCCACCGTCAGATTTGTGAGGTGTATGGAGAAGGAATAATGAGTGCTTCAATGGTAAGAAGATGGGTGAGACAGTTTCGTGGTGGACGGGTTAGTGTTCATGATGCAGAACGAAGCGGTCGACCGTCTGTTGTGAATCCCAATTTGGTTCGTTTAGTGGAAGAGCAGATTAGGGAGAACAGACAATTCACTTTGTCTGAGCTGTCATTAGAGTTTCCACAAATCTCCAGAACTGTGCTGTATGAAATTGTGACAGTGAATTTGAAATTTCGCAAATTGTGTAACCGTTGGGTCCCTCACCAGCTCTCCAAAAATGCCAAAAAGGAAAGAATGGGAAGTGCATAAGAGTTTTTGAAATGGTATAGTGAGGAGGGGGAAGAGTTGTTGGATCAGATTGTGACTGGAGACGAGACATGGGTTTTGCATGAAACCCCAGAACAGAAACGAAGCACCATGGAGTGGAAGCACTCCGCGTCTCCGCGGAAAACGCAACCAAAACCAAAGCTTACAAACAAAAAAAATCATGTGCACTGTGTTTTGGGATAGGCATGGAGTATTGCTTATGGAATTTATGGAGCGTGGACAGCACATCAATGCCGTAACCTATTGTGTGACACTTCAAAACCTGCGTCGTGCAATCCAAAACAAACGACGTGGCATGCTCAGGCAGGGTGTCATTCTCCTCCACGACAATGCTCGTCCGCATGTGGCAAATGCAACTCAGGAACTCCTGACGACCTTCCATTGGGAAAAACTACCACACACCCCTTACAGTCCTGATCTTGCCCCATCTGATTTTCATTTGTTCCTCCACCTTAAGGCATTCCTTGCTGGAAAACATTATGGTACTGACGAAGAACTGAAACGTGCAGTTTCCCAATGGTTCTCCATTCAGGCGGAAACGTTCTATGATAGGGGTATAACGAACTTGGTATCTCTCTATGATGCATGCTTGAATTCTTATGGCGATTATGTGTGAATGTTGTACCATGTATATATTCTCATCCCTATAAAGGTCGTCATATTACTATTTATATTTTTCATTTTATTGCATGATGGAACTTACTTTCCGAATGACGTTATATGTTCAATTAAAAGGAAATGAGTACTTGCTATTTGTGAGTATAGAAGACAGTCACGACCTGGGTGCAGAGTTTCCTAGTCTTCAGATCAGACCAAGCAGACCAGTTCCATCTCCCTGATTTCCAGACATTGCTTTCCTAGCTGTTCTGGGGGTGTGCCAAGGATAGGCGTTATGCTGTCACCAAATCTGTAACTCCCAAGAACTTCTTGTGCTGAGCTGTTGCTTCTATCACACCTCAGACGTTGGAGAACACATGGAAGGAAATTAATGATTGAATAGATACTCTCTGTTCAACCAATGGAACGCAGCGATACTCTGGAATTTTTGTAAAAAAATAAAGATTTGTGAGTTTGTGTTCAAATTGCATACTTAAGTTTCATTGTATTCCTTTACTTGTTACTTATGGCCATTGAAAATATGTCATTCTCAATCTGGACACCCTGTATTTTATGAAGGAAGTTCCATGACCAATTACTGTCAAAATTGACTACAGTTTTGCTGAACCCATATATTTGTTACTATTGTTGGCACACACACACAGACACACACAACAACACGTAGAAACTTTGCAAAAATGTACGTTTGACATTGGCTGTGCTAAGTACCTCCCAACATGGTGCTGAATACATTGGTATGGCACATACAAGAGATAAGTCGATTGATAGAGTTGTGTGACAAAGACCCTGGTTCAAGTAGGGGAGGGTGGGGACAATTGTAACAGCGAGTTAGTTGTAACAGTGCCTCCCCCACGTTTATGCTGTCAGCTGCAGGAACAAGTTTCTCACATCGCATGCACAGTTGCAGGCGTGTGTTTGTGCAACAGTTAGAACAGCCAGTGGATGCAGCTGGAAAGGTGTGGAAATAAAAAAAGATTTTCCTGCATGGGGAGTAATATTTTGAAATCTTCGTTCTTTTATTCCGAGATCGAAATGCGTAAGAGGAACAAGAAACAGAAGATATGTAACAAAGCGTGGGTGTATCAGGTATAAAACAGATAAATGTGGCACTCGGGAAGTGCAGCGTTGTTCCTGAAACTACAGCGCCTTGAATAACGTAGTGTGGAAAACAACCCAAGAAACTGGTTCCCCAGACGGATGAGAAACATAGATGGCAGTGAGATCAACCTCAGTGCTAATTTTCTTAAGAAAGAAATGCGGCTTAGTTAGTTTTTGGAATATATTGTGTAGATTTGTTTCTCTTGAAAAGCGGTAAGTGAATTGATGGAAACAGTTATATTTGTGGAGTGATTTGCAGTCACGAAATGACATTAATTTGGAAAGAAAAGTAAAATAAAATTAATAAATAAATAGTATGCGTAGCACAAGAAGAAACATCGCAAAGTGATTCCGGATGTCAGGTATTGGATTGTGTACTAGAGTTTTATTTTTCTATGTTATTAGAATATAAATAGTATCCTGAGAGATATTCCATACTGAGGTGACAAACTACAAGTGTCTCTTGGAAGTGAGCAGTCCGTAATCAATGCAACCTTTCGAACCTTAGGGACACAAGCTCTGACTGCACCGTTTCCTCAAGGAGATTTTACACCAAAGCGACACGCGACAAACAATACGAGGATTTCACACTAAAGCGACACGGGTCCTTCGGTCCAAGGCAACTTTCACACCGAAGCAACATATGTTGCTTGGAAACGAGCCAATCAAGAGCAACATTTCACATCGTAGCGGCATGACGGGAAGCACAGGCTAGCGTTCGGTTGGTGAAATCCTCAAGCGATAAGTGTCGCGTGCCCCTTATCGCTTTGGTGCACAATCTCCCTAAAGCAAGACACTCATTGCTTCGCGCATGCCCGAACAACAAACCACGGCAACATGTTGCAAGCTATTGAGGAAATGGCCCAGTTTGAGCGACGCACAAGCGACAAAGCGACACATGTGACTGATCGTGTCGCCTAGATCTGTTGTAATGTGCGGTTTTTCATGTCGCCTATCTGTTGTTCGCACAATTAGCAGCGAACGCGCCAATAGACTGAAGCCACCATGTCGCTTGTCACTTAGTTGGGAACTCCCCCTGCAGCGCGTCGCTTCGGTCTGAGCACCCTTCCTTTAATGAGCTTTCTGACCGATGTAACAAGTAGCACGCGAATACGCCATATGAACGTGTCATTTGCTGTTTGGACCCTCATGTGTAATGAATGCTATTTTACAGTCTTGAAGTGTATGTCACTAGTGTGACAGTGCGAACATCCCGTGTTGCTTGTCCCATTGGTTTGAAAGTTTCCTTACACTCATGTCGATGGCACTAAGAAAGTTTTGTGGGGTTCCCCTTGTCGTTTCATGAAATCATCATTATCATCATCGCCGCGATTAGTTTAAAGCAGAAGAAAAGAGACAGTAAATATCAAAAATACAAATGCTTCAGTGTGTATATCTTTAAAAGAAATGATGATGATGATAATAATAATGAACCTAATTCATATACAAAAACTTAGTTGCTAAGAACATTCCACGCGTATTTTTTCTCCTGTATTATTAACGAAAGTATGATGATAACAGGACGTGGTCAACTGTCTAGAATGTTCGTTAATATCTTCGCGACCACTGTACCAAATATCATAGCAATTATCACATTCATAGAAATGCTTCATGTAAAAGAATCAGACGTTGCAGCGAAAACTCCATTTACTTCCATTATAAGCAGTCGAACACCAAGCACCGGGGTCAACACCAGCGCCTCTAGCGGATCATTTTTGACTGGAACCAGCCAGAGCACTCAGAACTGTGCCGTTTTCCACACTACGTTATTCAAGGCGCTGTACCGAAACTTTGATATTAGTCAATATGGAGGGTGTGGGGCTAGTTGTAACATAATGGGTGGGGCTAAATGTAACAGTGTTAATTTTCCTGTCGAAATATTCAGACATAAAATTAAATCACTGATACAATGTGAAATAAACAATAATGATATTTAGAACTAAGCAGTGAGTTAAAGGTGAAACTAATTTGTTTGTGAATAGCTATAATCATTTTTATGTTACCATTGTTCCTGTTCACTGACTAAACTGGGGTTTATATCATATAACGAAAACATAAAGACACATTTATCTTATACTTGCCTTCATATCAAACTCTGTAGCGTATTACCGTTTGTATATGTTTAACTTTCGTGTATCTTGTTATAAGTAAAGAATGGATCATATTCTATGTCTTTGTTACATTTTACCACATTGTCTGTTACAACATACCCCACCCATGGGGCAAAATGTAACGTTTGCATTGTCCTTTTCAAACACATATTTTTAATATTTATAGAGAAGCAGTGACCTTGTATCTTTGCCAAACGTTAGAGGAAGGTTCAAAGATTATTGTCGTGCTGTGGTAAGATCCAGGGAGGTAATGCTCATCTCCTATGATCACTTTTGTCAAAAATGTTACATTTGTCCCCACCCTCCTCTACTTGTTGAGCCTGTATTTTTCATAAAATTTCTACAAAAGTAACTCCATGTTTGAAATTTATATTGCATAAGCTGTCAACAATGTGAACTAATATATTTAGTATTCATATAAGAGTTAATTTATTGTGGCCTCATATATTCAACTTAAACTTCATGCTCTATCTATTCATTATGTAGACTTATAGAGATTCCAGACCAAAGCAACATGCAACACATGTTGCTTGGGAATGAGCCAACAAACAGGAACATTTCACACCTTAGTGACATGGAAGGCTGCAGAAGCCTGCGTTCAATTGGTGCAATCCTGAAGCAACATGTGCTGCTTGTTGTTTTGGTGTGAAATCTCCCTGAAAGCAAACATTATCCCAAATTAGTCCATTGTTGGTAGAAATAAAATAAAACTATTACTCCCTCTGTCCCATAATTATAGTCCGGTATGCCAAAATTGTAACTTTTTATTTATGTTCTTTTGGATACTTGATCGGCCAATTTGTACTGATCCTTGAGTAATAACGTTGTATGACTCATTCCCGTGTTTCATTTTCTTCTTCTGTATACACAAGTGTCACAGTTTGAATATCGGACAAGTATTTTGTGACCACAAACAAAAGTGTACCAGACAATAATTATGGGACAGAGGGAGTATATTAGATCATTATTTATATTCAAATACAAATGTGATTAAAAAAATATAGAAATATAAATGCAATTTATAGATTGTGGACTCTTTCTTTGGCATGATGCATGTGGATTCATGACAGTTTTTACTGTATATCATTAGGCAGTCGAAAAGTTTTTGCTTTTACCAACATTATGTTGCCAGTTTTTTTTTAATTCTATGATTTTATTTACCAGGCAGATTTTCACTATTTTCATTAACTTCATGTTTCTAAGCAATGAAATTGTAGCACTAGCTTCTTTGACATTTTGCTTCAGTTCTTCTACCTTGCATTGCATAAAACAAAATTAATGAAAGTGATGATGGACAATTTACTTAGTCAGTGTTCTTCCTCTCTTGGAAAACCTGGCCAGGGAATTTTGTAAAAACATTCAAGAACCTGGAAGGCATTGTATGTTTTTTTAGGTATGTCAAGTGTAGAGACTAAAAAATTACATTTCACATTTTTATCCAACAAACTTTATGATTATAGGTATTATGTGTCAACATATATTTTCTTGTTTTATTTTTCTTCATTTGTTGTCAACACTGTAGGTTAAATAATCTTAATAATTCATTTGATTAGCTTACAAACTTGAAGTAACAAGTAAAGCATAAAAGTGGTCTGGAAAAGTAGTTCAAAATACATGGAAGAATCAGGGAATTTGGTTTGGTAAAGTGAATGGGATCATTTTAACAAGCAGTGTGCAAAAATTCACACCATAATTTTTTTTTTCCAGGCTTCATCGCAGAGCATAATGAACCAGTAGTTTGTAGGCCCCTTGTCATGACTCCAGAAGAGTCTTCCTCTGATGACGAGAGAGGTTCCGTTATCCTTCGACCCACATTTGTGTCCCCAGACTTCCAGTATGGCTTGAGGGAGGATCTGCGTCTCCAGAATCAGGTACATGTAAGTAATCATTAGGGGGCGGATTTATATGCACCAAAAAAAGCCAATATATGCACTTAAAATATGCACTGAAAAATTTCAAAACAACCTATTTTAAGGTTCTGTATACCTTACATGGGAAGTAAATGTATCAGCAACTCACAACGCAATTATAGAAATGAAGGTGTGATCAATTATGCTACTTAGGATCACCGAAAAGTACTAATTTACAAATGTTTTTAGTTTCATGTAACAAAATGATTATATTACATGCATTCCTTTGTCTGGGGGCTCGCTCTAAAAACTGCAAAATTGAAATTATAATAATATACGTATCTTGTTGGAAACACTATGCTCTTTTCATTGCATTAATCAATATCTTGTTCTTTTACATTAGCATTTCAATACACTAGATGTTATTTATCGATGTTTTCAGGTAGCAGGAGGCTCTTGCGATTGTCAGAAAGTAAGTCTTTGTATTTTGAAAATGTTCTTTTCATTTCACAAGATGCCGCTGGACAGTATTTGTTCATTTCATTGCTTGTGTTGATATCCTGATGTAAAATGGACTTTTCTGTATTCAGAATTTTCAAATAAATAAATAAATTTCAGTTGTGGAATACCCAGGCTAATCCTAGACAGGTTCCCCCTGAAACACCGAATTCACACGTTGCAGGAACTTCAACCTGGGTTTCTGGAAGCTATTGCTAACTGCTTCTCCAATTCAGCTTTCTCAACTTCTCCTAGTACCACTTTCTTTTTAACAATATCGAAAAGAGATTGGATGGGCAAAGACAGAAAAAAATCTAATCTTTGTCCGTGAAAAACTATCAACGAAATTTAATCATATTTTTAATACTTCATTTAAGATTAAGATTAACTGCATTTCATTCAAATTAACAGCACAATCATAAATTGTACATGGTACAACTACAGACATAGCACATTGGTCTGTATGGCCTAGTGTGGGTATTCAAACTCAGGCAGCAAACAGTCTGCACTATGAATCTCTGGTTCACACCTACCATAACATGGGAGTCGAACAAACTATATTTGTCGGGTGAGATTTAATGCAAAATAATCCACAACATAGGCCAAAGATTAAGAAAAGCATATTTTTTTTTAATCATAAATTGTGATGCAGGTTATTTACAAGATATAATTGTGACAATTTTCTTTATCAAAACCAGGGACCATGTTATATGCCGATAAAAACTGCATGAAATATATCAATAAATACCCATATACCGCAGATGCTATTTCAGTTTCTACATGACTGTCTTCCAATTACTTTAATAGTAAAATTAGCACTTCAAATCACTATTACTTTAATGAGGAAAATTACCCAAAAATCATGTTTAACATGTTGTTTGAATATTTAGCTGCAGTCCATCAACAGACATAATCGCATTAAGTTTATGTATTTTTATTATGTCTAATTTAAGAATAAAATACGCTCATAGTGCATATCTTCATTACCTGACCATCATTCCGTTAGTTTGTACTGTCTTCTTTTGTACTCAAATAAACCTTCACTAGGTTATACAGCAGCATTGTTTGCAAAAATTAACATAAGTTTATAAAAATCGCAGTGTCCAGGCCTACACAGGCAACAAATGTTTTCAGTTACCAAAAATGAAAGTTCTGTTTGAGCATGGTACATTTGCATTTCGGCAGACCACTTAATCTGCCAAAAACTACTCTAAATACCTGAAATGTATTACATGTTTAAAGCATACTTGACAATAAATAACTCTGCTGGCAGTTGTAAATGTTGCCTTCAACCTACTGTAGAAGCAAGCAATATGCTGTTACTTCTCTCCTTCGGCATTTATTGTCACTTCTGCAGCACATGCACACACTCACAGATTTATCAAGATGTCTCAAATAACTCGACCCCTGTATTGTCGCTGGAATTTGAAAATGTGACTCATCTCTGAAAGGTTGTTGGTTGATGACCTTCGCAACCAGACCACCTGCAACGCTATGGAATGCATTTTGGAATGTCCTTGAGCCAACTAGTGCCCATGAGCAGACAGAACTAGGCTATTTTTTAATGCTGACACAAAGAATGGGGAAAATGAAGCATACAAACTTGAAACAAACAATTACATGAAAATTACTCCGAATATATGCAAATTATATGCACGTTAAGTTAAAATATGCACTAACGTCCCAAATATGCATTTATGTGCACTATAAAACTTTACCAGAGTAATCCACATCAAGTGAAATGGATAAATTGGTCGAGAGCATATGAATTTTCCTTAAGGAAAATAACATGCAAATATTCGCCCCCTAGTAATCACTGAAACCAATTTTACTGTGTAGAAATTCATCAATTTGCTAATTGGAAAACTTTTGTCTAATTATGCTAATGTTGTTTCATAAAATTTGGCATTAACCTATGTTTAAAAATCATTCCACATTTAATTGCAGTGCTTTCATCTTACTCCATGCAAGTACAGTTGACCACTTACCTGATTAACCCAAGTTAACTCTGAATTTGTTTTTGCTTTACATATTATTTACCCAAGTTATTTCGTTAAAATTGTAAAACTGCAGTGCACTTTTGTGCCTACCCGGACGGTCTCGTTTGAGCTTTAGTAGGTGTTGATTCCCATTTTGGCCACTAGTTGGAAGGTGTAGATAGCTTGTCGAGGTACTGCTGCCATCTACCGGATTCCCGTGACACGACGTAGTTGTCGCCTTTCCAGTGGTACTTGTGGTCATTGTGTGAGTGTGGCGCCAAAACTTACTGAATGTTTTTATGTTGTGATCTGGACTGCAGCTTGCAGATTAGCGAGTCTCTGGTGCCTGGACTCCCAGTCAGTATAATCTTCTGTGGGGCTCGTGCTGTGTTGTCCATATGTGCTTGTGATTGCTTTTTCATCGTCTCATTTTATCAACATTCACTCTCATCTTTGTGATTAGCCAAGAGTGGCAGGAAAGCAAAATGAAATAAATCAACCAATTTATCCTTTGCTTTCCAGGCTGCCCTACGTGTAGAGGTGGAATTGGATCCATCTTTAGGGTTGGTTATTCTAGTTCGATGAGAAAAATCAAACTAGACTTCACATCAGAGCTACTTACTGGGAATTCCAGGAATTATGCATGAATTCTGCTTGAATTTTTTCATTTAATTTATACATATATATTAATGACCTGAGACAAGTTTTTTCACAATTGAGCTTTTATTTTTATTGAAGGAAAAGAAAGCTGCATGGAAAATAAAACAGAATTATCTCAATCCATTTGCCTTTTATTAGTGTCCTTTGCAGAACAATCTGTCTGACAGATGGAAGATTATTGCAAGATAAAATATCTTGAAGATGGTTACATAAATTTGAAATTCTTATAGTGTTAACAATTTTTCATTTGGTTACTATTTCCTGTAACATTTGTGACTTTTGTTTGTAGATGTATTTCTAGTCTGAGTAGGTATGTGAAATGGCAAATGTAACCTTCAATTAAATAAATCCTACTGTTAGATTGAATTGAATTAGAATTTTTGAATTCATCGTAATCGCACAGATCATTTATATTGTTAATTTAGGTATTTGTGTGGGTGTGTGGTGAGAGACAGTAAAACCTTAGTTTAAATTATAGAAAACATCTGCTATAGTGCAGGAGGCCTTAGAAAGAACGTTTCGCAGACCAACAGCAGACGTCGCTCGCACACTATTGCCGATACTCTCGTGTCGTCTGCTCCTCAGCCAAACAAACAGGCCGAGGTAGCAAGAGGCAGAGGTCACTCACCTTTCCAGAAGGGTGCAGCGAGTTAGCTGTGGCAACCGGGCTCACTCATTCACGGACCTGATTGGTTCTCGCAGACACACCCCCATATTGTTGTCTGCTGTAAGCCCGCGAAGCTATCTTTCTAAGGCCTCATGGAGTATAGTGCACTTTAATTTTTCCAAAGTTCGCCTTGAAAACTGGTGAACTTAATTGTGGTCCTAGAGTGGCCACCCTGAGAGCATACTGGATTACCTTTCAGATAATGCTAGTTTACTCTAAATCAGAAACAAAAATATGGAATATAATAATAATAATAATAATAATAATAATAATAATTTAGGGTTGAGCCAATCGGTATCGGAAAGTATCGGTTGGAATTTATTTGCTGATACTTTTCCGGCATGTTGGTCTTTCATGGAGTCCTCAAGAATGCCGTGCAATATTTTTGCCGAGTGTAATTATCCAGGAAATTATGCAAAATTCTAGATTCTTTCAATTTTGCACCAGTTTCGTGTAAAAAAATAAAACTGAAGTTTGTAATAAAATAACATGTAATTTAATATTTTGATGTAATTTCAAATATTTTAAAGGAAAGATCTTGGTAAATCGATGCATATAACAGCTCAACAGCCTGTGACGGCAAGGGCCTATCAACCGACTGCTGGCCTCACTCCAAAATGTCTTAGCTGAGCTGCGCAATTATCCAACCAGTTATATGATGACGTGTGGTCAGCACAATGAACCCCCAGTCGTTGCTGTAGTTTTTCTATGACCAGTTACGAATCTCATTCATAGATCCCCAATTTTCTCACGGTGGAGGGCAGCCACCGGTCCCATCCACTGGCCAAAATCTCAGGAGAAAATGTTGTTACGCTTCCTCCTAGGAGACTTAACCAGCACGTGTCCCGTAGCCCGAGACCAAAGCCTGACACCTTAGACTGTATAATCACGGTGCAGGACACACAGAATATATAGAGTGAAAACAACTAGGGCTGGTGCTGATGTCAATAAACTCACCAGTTCTCAGCAATACCAAAGCGTAAAATATGAAATACTTGAAGAATATCCATATTATCACACTCATGTTAATAATACTGATTAAAACAGGACATGCATGAAGTGATTAACAGTCAGATAAAATTGATGATTCAATTCTGCATTGAGCATCTTCATCAGAAGGAGTTAAAACATAATGATGTTAAAAGGTAAGGAGAACAGGAGGCATTTCCATGTATTACATATTAATGCACACCAATAATGCATTCTTACTTAGTCTTTTAAACCACATCATTTGTTCAAAGTATTAATTAATAATAGTCCGTTAGTATTGTTCTCCAAGTATAAGCACAAATTTACCAAAGTATTGCTTTAAAATATTCAAAAATTACATCAGAATATAAAAATAGCTGTTATATTATCACAAAATACAGTTTTTCCACATAATATTGGCACAAAATCAGTGGACACTTTGAATTTTGACTAACTTTCAAGATAATCAGATTTCATGAAAGTGTTGCATGGCATTTTTGTGGACCTGCGAATGATCAAAATGTTGGAAAAGTATCGGCCAATATCAGTACATGAAATACAACTGATTCTTTCCTGATATTGATACATCGGTATCAGATCATCCCTACTAATGATAGATTGTTGTGCAAATTCCTGCGCAGACATTGTGACAAAACTCTTTATGTTCAACTGTGCATTCTGTGCCACACCATGCTGCACTCTTGTTCTACAAAAACTTAAGTGAGTTCCCGCATCTAATAACATCCTTCTTTCAGCTACTTTGTTACTTTTTTATTCAGTCTGGAAAACCCAGATAAAATTAAAAGGTAAAGTTCCCTGTGCATATAGCACCATATCATGAAGGCACATTTAGGAGATATGGGGGAGGTAGGGTTCCACACATTCTCGATCTTGATCATTTTGGAGGTGATGTGATCAGCACCATGCCTCGGCTGCCTTTACCCCTCAGGATTGCTCCCAGATACACATTAATTTGAGGCTGGGTGAGCCCGAGAGCCCCTTTATGAGGGGACAAGGCTGGAAAAATTCTGACCTTAGATCACGCACCCTGGGAATCGAACCTGGGTCTCCCATGTGGAAGCCCAACACCCTACAAACTAAACCACCCAGATGGAATTAAGAATTACCCTGTATAGTGAAATTTCTGTATCTGTTAATCTGTAGGAAGACGACGGGGATAGACCTACTTCCCCTTACTTCCTGAAGTCCTATCTGAAGGTGTTGGGTCCCTCTGGAGAGAGCAGCAACACAGAAACTGCAGCTGTGGAAACCAGTGAGGGCCAAGGAGTCTCTTTCCATGTAAACGAAGAAGATTCCATGGAAGGTGAGCAACCAGAGGAAGAGGAAGGCGAGGCGGGAGGTCTAAATGAATCTTTTGGTTTCGAGATGTACAGGAGTGAGGATGATCCCGCATCAAATGAGCAAGTGCAGGATGGGATGGAACAGGAAGAGCAAACAGACAGTGAGTATCACATTTCTATCATGACACAAGGAATTTCAGTTTTCATTAAATAAAGATACTTAAACTAGGACAAGTCAAAAATGATCCACACTTTCACCATAACTTTCTTTAGGTTGGCCACCCTCCCTTCAGCGCTCGTATGCTGAAAGGTGGTACTACTGTGGTTACGTGGCCGAGGTTTCATATTAATCGCCCCATTTTTCTTTCTTTTGTTACAGAGTAAACATGCCCGCTACACTTGCAGTGTGCAACAAGGGAAAACAGAGATCAGCTTTTTGTTGATAATTTCGCACACAAACCCATAACTAACTATGGCGTGTCCAGAATTTTTGAAAAGGAGTGGAGAAGGTTTTACACTTTTTTTAGTAGTCTGTTCTCATCTTGCAATCTTATCCTGCCTTTCACTTTCTTCTTTTAGGAATACTGGGCCAAACGGGAGTTACAACCCCCACCAACCCCCCTCCCTCTTTGGGCACGCCACTGATGACTAATTTGCAGAGAACATGACACCGCATCGACTGTGACCCATTAATTCATCAGAATCATCTCTCAAGCTTGTTGAACCATCCCGTCAGTGGTGGAGGTTGATCGGCATCCTGCACCTGCTTCGTGCTTCTCCCTTGTCCGGTCATTTTTAAACCTCCCGATCCACTCATACACACTTCTACGTGGTAGAGCACTGTCCCCATATTGTACTGTAAGCCTGCGAAGAATTTTAGCCCCTGTCAGATCTTCAGACCAGAGAAATGGATCACTGATTTTTTCCCCCTTGGTGCACACTGTCAGTGGAGCAGCCATGCATACTCTGTTACAAAAGAAAGAAAAAAGGGGCGATTAATATGAAACCTTGGCCACATAACGACAAGAGTACGACCTTTCAACATGCGAGCAATGAAGGCAATGTGTCCAACCTACAGAAAGTTATGGTGAAAGTGCAACAATTTTTTTACTTCCCCTCGTAGCATAAGTTTCGTATTTGTTTTTTGTTATTTAGTGTCATTTTTCTGCCACTTGTGGTTAATCGCGACGATGACAATGAGTAATGATATGATGATGGGACACTTGCGAAGAACACCAATGCCCAGTGTGCACAATGATACTAACGTAGTTTCGCAGTGTGGTTATTCACCAGTTTTTACTTTTCAGAATGTGTACCTAAGCTCAATCCAATCCAACCCAACCACGATCGCCTTGGGGACTCTCACTTATCTGTAAAATAAACAAAATGCTTTGTAAGGAGGACCACTGGCCAAGCAAGTTGGACTTCTTATGCTAATAGGTGCTTATTACAATGTGATTTTTCAGGTTCACCCCCAGAAAGGGAACAAGATGTACCTTATACTTACCACGGAATGGATTATGATGACAGGAGCTCCTTTGAAAATGAACCGACCAAGGCTGCTGCGTCGAAAGTAGGCTTCCCTGATCCATCTCCAAGCTCTGGCCCCTTTCAGATCACTGAGGCGGGAGCGAGGTCTTCAGGTAAGGTTTCAGAAACAAATGTTATCCATCATCAAGCTTCTAATTGAGTGGCTCTGAACTAAAACTTGATAACCCACAAAAGTATGAAACCGAGAAAAACACAGCAGAACGTTCGTCCATTGCATTGTGGCTTATGGGTTACTCGGATGTTCCCATGTGCAGAGGCGCAACCACAAATTTTTGTCTGGGGGGGGGGGCAAGTACCAGGATAAACGTACCAATAATAATAATAATTTTATTAGTATTATTATTATTATTATTATTATTATTGATTTGCTTTATTTTACTTCGCTTCTTGTGCCACTTTTGGCTAATTTTTGAAGATGGGGATGAGTGATGGCATGATGAAAATGATGAAAGGATACTCTCAAACATCCATGCCCAATCTGTGGACACTAAATTGTGTACCTATTCAAAGTTTCTTTAATCAATTTTATATACAGCATATATTATTTAAATACATTACACAACCAATTCATCCATGTCACGATAAACCAACAGCAAAAATTACATAAATTGTCTCTGAAATGTGCATGCTCCCTTTCCTCAAAACAATTGTTCATGCATTTATAACAAAATCAATTAAGACAAGTGTAATTTCACGGAACTCCATGGCATTATATCATTTACAACTTTTGTGCCTCCCCGATGTGGTAACATCATCGCCTTGTGATCAAGGGGTCCCGGATTCGATACCCGGTGGAGGCACATAGTGGTTCAGAACCAACTTTAAGCTATAGGTCCAGTCTCAATGAGCCTTTCTGTACATAAAGTAGACTTAAAAAAAACACAAATCAATCATTCAATTTTACAACTTTTGTTTTTCATGTAGATTGTTCGGCGCTCAGGGCCATCTCCTGCCATCCCCTAGCTATGGTCCTGAACTTGATAAGACTAAGATCGCGAGCAAGAAAAGTTTACGAAAAGTATTGTTATTTGCATAAAATTTGAAGTTCTGGGCAGTAATTGCCCCCTGCAGGTACACTTGGCAGTCAATATTTGCCCCCCTCCCCTTAGAACTCATTTCAGACCAAGGTTGGGGGGAGGGCAATGCCCTACTCTGCAGTTGCGCCACTGCCCGTGTGTTTCTGGCTGTCAGCGGCTACTGAAGGAACTTCATTCACTATCATACATCAACTTAGACTGTGCAACAACTGCATACAATGTTAATTCAATTTTGAACAGTGTGTGGGTTATCAAGTTTTACTCCTGAGCTGCTCAATTAACCTTGAAGGTATTTTTTTTCAGCCTTTCTCTGCTAGAGGCAGATTACTGTCACTGGTATTTATTGGCCTATTCTTTGTGATTGTCTTTCATTGCCCCACTAATCATTTTACGAACTATTAAATATTTTTTTTATTTCCTTGCCTGGTATGACGTGTTACTTTATCAATATTTCAATGCCACTCACATGCACCTTTCATAAAAGCCACAAATGCATAACAGGTGGCTCGGTGACCAAGCTTATTAAGTGGTTGGCTTTCAATCTTGACACTGAAGTTCTACCTACAAGTCTGATATGCACCAACCAGCCTGTTTAAAGTTGCAAATGTTTTTGATACGCTTTGTTTGCAATCAGACTTCTCAGAGATTTTAACAACAAAGAGAAACACCATCTCACTTTACATTACCATCATGCATATGTCACATATTTTATCAGTTTGGTTAGGTTCATAAATACACACACTTGTGGCTAATTACAGCAATGTGGTTTCTAAATGACAAGCTTCACACATGGATTATACTTAGGGTCATACCAAATCATCACAAAAAAATTAATAATTAAGGTACTCACGTTTTCCACGAAGCTGTTTTACAGTATTGTTGTTTTTGGAATTCCAACGGGTATGGTGGCAGTGGCTACCTAAATTAATAGGAAATAATTTAAAACAGCTTCGCGGAAAACGTGAGTTCCTTAATTATCTATTACCGCGTCTCTCATTCCCACAGTATGGAAAAAATGAAGTTTTCAACCCGACTATCCCAGATTTTCATAAAATTTGGTAGGATGGTAGACGACATGAAGTAACTTACAAATGTAAAGTTTTAGCCCTCTGTGATACGCTGTGTTCGTACAGCATGATTGCCAACTTCACAAAAAATGTCAAATTTATGCTTACAAGTGCAACAAAAAAAATCATAACTTTTCACCTAATAATGGTATAACTTTCATCTTGGACTTATTTTGAAGCTAATGGAACATATTTTTCATGAAAGATAGTGTCATACAAAAACATAGAAATTTTCACTTTAAGGTCACATGATGTGTGAAACTTGTCGTCTTGAAAGAAATGGTGCCAAAATTCACCTTGAAAATTAAATACCATATCATCTTGAGAACTGTGAATTGTTTTGGTGAATATAACCAAAATGTTAGAGCAGAAAATTTTCCCTGTATTTTCAAATATACCCAGCTGGATATTTTTCCAATTTGTTCCAATAGCCAATATGAGTTTTTAGACGCTCTATCGGAACTGATTGGTCAATTGTAATGAATTGGTTTCTATTGGAAAGTATTTAATTGTTTTCAATACATTTCTTATGAAAAATTCTTACATCTGTAAATGCAATGGAGAAATCATGTAAAAGAACTAAAATAAATCTCTGGTAAAGCATGTGTAATTTGTAACTTAGAAAATTTTCACATACAATTTTTTTTCAAATATATGAACATGTTTTTAACTCTGTAGCTTCATTGTGTTTAACACACTTATAGAAAATCGAAAAAATGCTGCTTCAGTCATAAATTGACATGTTGTTCTTCCTTTTTACTTGCAAAAATAGCAACAAATTAGGTTAAATAAAGAATCTGACCCACAACACTTCGAAAAGGTCTTCTTCTTCCTCTAGTCCCTTCTGCCATCATAGCGTAGGGTTGGTTGCCTCGATCCATCTCCTCCATTCCTGTCTGTTTCTCATCATTCTCTTCATCATATTTATTGTCTTATTCCTTTCTCTTCCAATCTTTTCCATTCTGTCTTCAAACATTATCCTTGGTCTTCCTTTATCTCTCCTACCTTGCACCTTTACTTCTAGAATTTGCTTTACCTTTTTGTCTTCATTCATTCTGAATACATGTCCCCACCACTTTAGCTGTCTCTTTTCAATTATTTTCTCTAGCGACTCCTGTTCCACTTCTCTTCTTATTCTTTCATTCCTCACTTTATCTCTCCTAGTCTTATTAACAGCTCTTCTCAGGTATTTCATTTCACTAGCCTGAATTTTACTCAGATGTTTATCTTGAAGTGGTAAACTTTCCATTCCATATATTAATGTAGGTACCAATACTGATTTGTATAGCTGCAGTTTTGTCTTTACTGCCACTTCTTTCTTTCCCATTATTGTTTTACTGAACTGATAATATACTGTATTTGCTTTTCTTTTCCTATTAGGATTTCTTCATCACACCTACCATCACTTGTTATGATGGTTCCTAAATATTCATATTCATCTACTTCTTCCAAGTTCTCGTTTCCATATCTAATTGCTATTTCATGATCTTTTTCTCCTTTTGCCACCTGCATAACTTTACTTTTCTTAATATTAATCTTCATCCCTTTTCTTGCAAGTTCTTCTCCCCATTCTATTACGCTCCTCTGTAGATTCTCTTCACTGCTAGCAATTAAGACTATATCATCAGCATATAGCAGTACTTGCAGTTGTACTACTCTCATATTCCAATATCCTATTTGTACTCTTGGGGTTCTTCTTTTGCAAATTTTAGTTATTTCATCCATTACATTAATGAAAAGTAAAGGACTGAGACTATCTCCCTGTTTAATTCCTTTTTCTATTTGAAATTCCTTAGACTCGTTTCCTTCTATTCTTACTATTCCTTTTACATCCTTATATAAGCTTCTTATTGCTTTAATAAGTTCCTTATGTACTTCCTTACTTTCTAATGCCTCCCATAGATATTTTCTAGGTACCGAGTCAAATGCCACTTTCTAGTCTAGAAATGCTAAGTATATTCTTTTATTTTTGTCCAGCATTTTCCCCATCATTGTTCTTAATGCAAACCATGAAAATTCCATATTGCAAAAATCAAG
This sequence comes from Lepisma saccharinum, assembly GCF_977018435.1. NCBI lineage: Eukaryota > Metazoa > Arthropoda > Insecta > Zygentoma > Lepismatidae > Lepisma > Lepisma saccharinum. The sequence goes on from NC_139254.1 coordinate 43,565,923, forward strand.
AACCAATGTGAACATTTTTTCCAACTACTACCTGCTTTAAGGTTGAGTTCTTAAGAAAGATTTCTTCTTAGGTATTTATTAAGATAAATTGACTTCTGTAGTATGCATTAGAATTCAGAAAAAAATCGGTTCAAATGTGCTGTTTTTCCAATCAACTTCCAAATCACAGGAAATGTGGTGTCAAGAATTAAACTACCTCCTTTGAGTCAAGAAATGAATTTATGGCATATTGATTCTACAATATATACAAACTTACAGTTGGATACAATTCACCAATTGGAAATTGTCTTGGTTTTCCAATTGGTTTCAGTCAGTGGTAGCTCGTGGTAAACCAAAGTTCTCTACTAGTAATGTGAGTTTAAATGATGAATTTCATATATAACAGCCAACGTGTTAAGAAATTGATATATTCGTGTTTACCGAATATCATGTTTTACACATTTGCACCTATTATAATAAATTAAATAATTATTTAACAGTAATGCAAAGATTACGAAAGATCGAAAAAGAAATAGAATTCTAACAGATTTAGTCGTAGCATTTTTTGACTCAATAGAGGGGAAAATTCAGAAGAAGGAATATTACTTTTTGCACAGCTTGATAAGCACAATGATGAATATTTACTTGCATTGAACATGAAAATTACTAGTAAAAAAGTGACAGAAAAAGTTTCCTGACCAACATGACTAATTCATATGTGAAATAGGGCACCAAAATATGTAAATATCTCATGGGAAAGGTGACATCTGTGTTACCAGAATCTCAACCAATACACTAAGTGAAAACTTCAAACTTACCAGAAATCTTCTTCAGACATGCTTGTAACTGAAATCCATCCTTCTGTCCTTCAAGCTGGCAAACTTGTTGATAATACGGTTGTTAAAATCTGGAATATCCTGGGTGAACTTTCGGTCAAAAGAAATAATGGACAGAGTTGTTAATCTGTCCTCAACCATTGTGTTTCACAAAATTGTTTTTACACGCTTCATAGTGGAGAAACACCTTTCGGCTTCTTATGTGGTCATGGGAATTGTTACGAGCACTTTCAGAAGTTTCATGCAGTCACCAAATGTATCTTGGAGATTATTTTCATTCATAAATGAGAAAAGGGCCAAGGCTTCCGAGATGTTACTAAATTCATTCCTTGATATATTATGCTCAATTCTGTCTTCAGTCTTTTCTCATTCAAGGAAGGATAAGCACCGCATGCTGATTGCAGATCAACACACGGTAACTTGAGAACTTTTCTGGCAAGAATAAAATGGCTGCAATAAGGTTACCTCTGAAGAAAAATCTATCAATCGCTTGGCTTATAATTACGTCACAAACCTCCTTTGCCTCGGTGCTTCGATTGCGATTGGTAGTCCTCCTGCACTTTGCTGAAAACATAGCATCCTCATTCTCAGATTCCTCACCACATTCCTCTCGAACTTTTGACACATGCTTCACAAAAGGGGTAATGTGCTTCTCAACATAAGTTGATTCCATTTCTCTTTTCTGTAGCTGATTGTATAATATGTCAACATTTGGCATTATCTTGTGGAAAAGAGACGGCCAATAGTTAAACTTCCCATCCTTCAACATTTTTTCCAGACCTGCTGCTTGTTCCAGAGTAGAATCCAGTTTAATATCGTCTGCTGCTTGAATCGCTTCCATGCATTCGATCAGATCTTCCCTATGCTCGTAAACAGTGTTCACCAACCTTGCATGAAAATTCCACCTTGTCGTTGCAGGTCTCGGTAACCGCTTGCCTACCACTTCATCCAAAACCACGATTCTCTGGGACGAATTTGAGAAAAATATCGCTATTCCTCATAAACTAGCAAAAAATATTCACACATAGTGATTAACTGATGCAGCATTGGACATAACTAAATTTAGCTGGTGGGCATAGCAGTGAACGTAAGCTGCATTACTGTAACGCTGCCGAATAATAGCCTGCACACCATTTGCGGACCCGCTCATTACCGATGCACCGTCGAATGTAGAGTAATTAGCTTGTGAGGTTCATTTGTAGCATGCTGTTCTATCTCTTCAAGGATACACTGAGCTAGAGAGCATGCATCGTGGAGAGCTGGATTTAAGTATTTCCAAATTATCTCCACTGGTTTTCCATTTACAATATAACGGAAAATTATTACCATTTGAAATGCGGATAAAACATCGGTCGTTTCGTCAGCTATTACCGCCAAAAAATCAGCCTTCTCTGTTTCTTTTGAAATTTTCTCATGGCATACCTGTAGCATGCAGTCAAGCAATTCATTCTGAACTGTTTTCGAAGTTCCTTTAAAAACAGTAGCTTTTTCTAGGTGGCCTTTCAAACTTGCATCCAGCTCGCCACTGAAGTTCACAAGACCGTGAAATATTTCTGGTTTCGAGGAGGAAACAGTTTCGTCATGACCCCTGAGAGCTAGCTCGGATGCTCCACAAAAATGGACACAATTAATTATTATATTTAATACATATCTGTTCTTCGAAACTTCCTCGTTATGTTCATGAAGAGACTGACGGTATGCACTGTCCCAACCGTGCTTGAATGTTCACTTTCCCCAGAAGAACAAAGTTGAGAACATTGTCCATGTGCGCATGCGAAGCTTCATGCTTCTTGATTTTTTCACTCAAGTGATGTAGATCCTTCACCCCCACTTTGGAGCATGCAATATCTCCACCAAACAGCACACACGGAAAACAAAATAAAACATTCTTCTTGGCACAACCGCACAACCAATCGCACTTTCCGTAAGTTTCAACGTGAAATTTGCGAGTGAACTCACAACCTCTCTTCTTGGACACTTGTTCTAGATTCAAATTCGGCCTAGGCCAGCTTAGGTTTTTTATGCTTATTTTTTCATCCAGACTTTTGCTAGAAAAACTTCGCACCAACAAATTCTCCACACTGTTCACCGCTACAAACATGCAACTACAGCACACAACTACTGAAAAAGCTTTACTTCTCCATGGAAAACGAAGAAACAACAAGTGTCAATGCTATCGTCTTCCCATCCGGTCGTTTTATTGACTCGAGGTTGCCACACAATTTTCCCAACTTCTCAGAAATTTGTAGTTCAGAGGTTCCTGTAGCGGCTGATGAGTTTAGATGACGAGTTTCTAATTTATTTAACAGCTGGCTTGAAAAGAAATTTTGACAACTTTTACATTATCAGGAATTTTTTGAAACGTTCTAATCAAAATATGTAATTAAATCTAAATAATGTACTCTACATCATTGTAATTCAAATGTACATTCCACTAAACTCAGAAAAAATACAACGCATATATGCAATAATTTTACAAGTAACAAGAATCTGTACCTGACTAGCATATTGCATTACAAAGCTACGGATCCTGTTCGAATCCCAGCCTGGACATGGGTATTTTTTGTGAGTGCCCCTCCATCAATTTCATTATATCATCACTCATCCTCATCATTGTGATTACCGAAAAGTAGCAGAAAGCGACTGTAAATAACAAAAACCAAGCAAGAGTCTGTACATTTTCAGTTACCGATATTTTCTTTCCTCATTGGAAATTGTGTTATTTATTGCTCTACTCTTATGTCATAAGTGAGTAAGATTATGGAATACAGAATGATTTTTTCAACGGTTGGTAACTTTCTTTCTTATGTTAACTTCATTGCTTCTGGCAACTCTTCATTGTTTACCGTTCTCGGGAGAGAGGGCCAGTTTCACCTAGGGGGTGCGTTTCGGATGACAAACCCTCCACCCTCATGTGCACAGATCCCGTGCATGTTATTCCCTAAATTCCCATCGCCTCTTACCCCCTCGTGGCCCATGCCTGAGAATGCTCTATGTCGTAAAGTGGGAGGCCGGCACCCCGCCAGATTTCTCTCGAAGTTGCGTATTCAAACTTTGCAAGTAGAGACCGACTTCTAAAGAAGTAGCAGTGAGCTCCAACCTATAGTGTCAGATAACAACACCAATAATGCCGTAGGAATTAATGAAAACATTTGGAGTTTCTGCCCCTCAAAAAATTGTTATTCTAGGAGGTTTATTTATTAAATTAATATCTATAAATAGCCTGTTGCAGAATTATGCCATTTATGTATTTTCTTGAATATAGAAGCCATGATATTTAGAGGTGGGTGGAACATATTTCCATAATTTCACATATGAAGTATTCAGAATATTAAAATATTTAAAAAATCAATTTTTGGCTCAGAGTACTGCTGAAACCTAAATATAAATTGCAAATTTTGCAAAATTTCCATTTTTCAAGAAAGTGTTGCTCAACATTTTATTGGCTTCAAGGATACCCAGACTGCAAATTTCATAGTAAATTTCATATTAACAAATGAGGAAAAAGATAGCACTTTATGTTAGCATACTTATGGTAATTATCATGGAGTTTTGGACTATTAACCACTGTTAATTTTTACAAAAAAATAATTTTTTTTACCTACGTTGTAACATAACAGACTACACGGTACCCTGAAGACGGAGGCAGATTCAGCCTCCGAAACGTAGGTAAAAAAATTTATTTTTTTGTAAAAATTAACAGTGGTTAATAGTCCAAAACTCCATGATGAATAAATCACCACTGATTAGCTACAAAGAAGAATTATGGTAATTACTTTGTAAAAAATAAAGCACCCTCTTATTTTCAGATTTTGAGAGCGGTAGTTTTAATTTTGGTTCAGCATTCTCTGACCAATTTAATGCTCGGGGAGAGGAACCTCAATCAGTAGCTTCTCTCTTCGGTTACGGTGATTCACAAAGTTCAGCTGACGGCAACAGACAGGAAAGTGAAGGATTCAGCTTCAATTTTGGAAGCACCTCTACAACAGGATCAATTTTTAAAATGTTTTAAGATATATATTTATCCTGCTCAGCTTGAATAGTGAAGAGTTCACATACAGTGTTCATTAAATATTAAATATGTGATACTTCTTATGTTTTTCTTGTAAAACATGCCATGTAATCTCTTATTGTAGATATGTAAGAAGTTGCCATATTTTTTGCAGCTTTTTGTTTTATGCATCAGAATTTTCATCTCTTGTCTTAATTATTTAGATAGAACACAATTTTCCTTTCTTTTAATAATGTAAGTCATTTATTTACATTTAATTCAAAGTGTTCTCTTTTTATTAGTTGACTAAGTTCTATTACTTGTAAATGTTTATTGTTACTGTTAGAAGTTTCTTCGTTAGTTCTAAATATTGAATTGAAAACATAATTTCAATTCCTTTTAATAAGGTTAACTCATTTATTTGCACATAATTAGAAGTATTTTCTTTGTATGTTATACATTGTTACCTACAGCTAAATTGCCGATTGCATGTTTACCTACGGTATGTACATGAATGTAGAAGCCCTGTGTCCCAATCTTTCTCTTGCACAGGTGATAACTTTGAGTCATCAAGGTAACTGTTCTCTGTTCTCTTCTCAATTTCCGTCCTTGAGTCAGACTCTCTCTCGTACACATGACACTTCACATTTTTTTATGTGACATGTCACATGATCTCAGTGTGGTTACCTAAGACGTTGTCATATTTTCTGCAGACTTTTGTTTTAACCATCACAATTTGCATCATCATGTCCTAATTATATAGTTGGAAACACAATTTTTCTTTTTTTTTTAATGTAACTTATTTCTTTACATTTAATTCGAAGTAATCTCATCTCATTTAGTTGATTAAAAAGTAGGTAGTTTTGTATTACTTGCACATGTTTATTATTACTATTAGAATTCTCATCTTTAGTCCTGAATATTTAATTGAAAACAGAATTTGTGTTTCTTTTAATAAGGTTAACTAATTTATTTGAATAATCCAAAGGATTCTCTTTGTATATTACACATTGTTTACCTATAGTGAAATTGCTGATCACAAGATGTGATATTTAAGATTTCAGTCTGTATTTCTTCACCAAACCCTTGTCCATCGTATGGTGTTGATAAACAATATGTTTGTTGTTTAACATTTATTTTATTAAATGTAATTATATTTGAGTAAAGATTTGTTACTTTCATACAAAATCATTGAGATTTTCATTATTTTTCTGAACTCCCAAGTTCTACTGTTATGTTTTTTCCAAATACCATATTTGTCAGTGTCTAAGATGCACTAGTGCATAAGAGAGTACCAGAAATAAAACACAGTACACATAGGGTGACAACTGAAAGGTCAAGGAGCTTTATTGTTCCTCTCAGATGTACAGTAATACAACATTAGAAGAGATGCAAGTCATAGCGCGTGAGGCCGGGGCTCCCACTTAAAATGATGCAAAAGAGCCCACTTGCTGTCAGGTGTGTGGGATCGTGCATGATAGATCTGCCTTCCACGAATTGTCTGCACCATTGTCTGACCATAGTGTCACTTATGGCATCCAGTCCTTACACTTCTCTCAAGTTCCGGTGGATCTCTGCCAGCATCCACTTCTGAGCATGCAAAAATCTGATTACAGCTCGCAGTCTGTTTATGAGAACTGCCATCTTTCTCATAGAGTTGAGTGTCCATTCATCAATTTAATCATATCATCATTCATCCCCATCTTTGCAAATTAGCCAAATGTGGCACAAGAAGCGAAGTATAAAAGAGCAAATCAATCAATCAAACCAACCAAGCTAACTACTGGTACGGGATCCATCTTTATGGCAGTGGCCTGCTGTTGCCACTTTTACCTATGAAGAAACTTGAGGTCAAACAGCCAATTAGGCCCACCACTCCCCCCCCCTTCTTTGAGCAACAATCCACAACCTTAGAATCCCTCCTCCCTTCAGTGGCCAGTAGGGAAACAGGATTTTGCGAAAATAACCATTCTGCGCTGTGAATACAGCCAGTAGATAACTTGGCTCTGGTATAACACTGTTCTTAAATTGACTTCTTTCACAACAATACGACTGCACCACATTACAGACACATACCACCTGTTCCTATCTTTATGTGCATGTCGTGCTCCAACCACTAGCAAAGCGTTCCAACGATATCGGAACTTACTTTCTGGACGTGCCTTATATATAAACTTTGTTTTGTACAATTCCATTGCTTCACTTTCAGAACGTTTAGTCCTGAGAAGCAGGTTTATGATATTTTAGGGTTTTGGGTGCCAAGCGGACGCAATGTATTGCCATGTTCACGTCAAACAAGCTGCTAATTCACATACCAATATCTCAATCATGTGTGCATTGATTAAGTTGTTTGATTGCTTTATATAGGAAAGAGGCATAGGACACAAGCTTCGAAAATAAGTTTGCAGTCATGGTTCTTCCAAGCAGCAGGCTTGAAGAATGAAAAATTACAAAATTTCTTCATTTCTTCATCAACTAATTTACTCTAATCTCATTTAGTCATAACTTTAAAAATAATCAAATATTTTATTTAAGCTTGCGTGCAAGTGAGAAAACCCTGAAAAAGTCCCTCCCTAGCTTGTGAATTGTAATAATTTTTGAAATTCACTATTTTTCAGAACGAATATAAATCATATAGAAATTAAGTCAATTTCTTGTAAGCTAATATATACTAATGTCCAAAATTAAAGCAACAAACGGAAATTCTTTCCCATGTGTCCATTTGACCACATGTGATAGTAATATTTATGATGTCATAGACAACTGGTTTAAGATAGAAAATAAACTAACCTTAAGGTGCCAGGATTTATCAACAAAAAAATCACGATAGCAATAGGTTAAACTTGGCAAATATATCAACAAAAAAAAATCACACAAGGAAAGGATTTCTGTTTGTTGCTTTAATTTTGGACACTAGTGTAGATACTTAATACAGTCCATACCTGAAAGCTGTATGAGTTTATTTTCCATGTACAAATACGTGGATTTAGTTCAAAATTGTCAAGGAAAAAATGGAAAATTTGTCCTGGAAAACCTGGAAAAGTCAGGGATTTTCATTTCTGCTTGTCTGTAGCCACCCTGTATACACAAGCCGAGAACCTAGAGCCTGAACCCAGATGGACTCGAACCCATGCCGTCCCGCAGCCAGAGTCCAAAGCACAGCACCTTAGACCGCACGACCATGGAGGAATACCTTCTCTACTACATACAGACATTTCAAAAGACATTACGAGCATTTGGACACCCTATATCAACATGCTAGCGTACAAGACGTGGGGAAAGGTCACGTTGAAAGTGCCCAAGTCGTAATATACCATGCGTTTTTCTTTATTCAATGTGTTCGAAAGAAGAAATTCTGAGTAAACGCACAGGCATGCTGGACACTTAAAAATTTAGACTAGGCTCTACACTTTTGATGAGCCCATTTCAGAGTAGAATCCTGCATATTTTCCCACCTCTCTGAATGCCATGCGCAGAAGTTTTGTAATCTTTAAAACAAATTCTAATTAGAAATCTGAGGAAATGAAAACTTACAATGTTCTCACGCAGAATATTCAATCAACTAACTCACTCTCAAGCCTTCTTAAACCCGAAAGTTTATGGATGCAGTAACACAAGCCCCTCCCCTCCCCCCCAACTAGTGATTGCAGGATCTTGTAGTTGGAGGTGGGGCTTGCATGCTTCAATGATCCCCCAGGCTATACTGGTGGTAACATAGCTGTCTACCAGAAGGGTCTCCCATGCTGGGCAGTCTGGGATGGGGGGGGGGGTGAGGAGAAGCCAGACTAAGAAGCAACCGATCGGCCCTCCAGGATTGCTGGGGGTATACTGTTTTTTCTTGTACAGAGAGGTTTGGGTACTGAAATCTAGGGGAGGAAATCTCTGGTGTAAAATCAGTGGTAAGATGGACTCGGGAGCTATGAAAAGCAACCATCGTAGGGTTTGGTCCTGCAGGTTGGGAGTTGGACATGTGGCTGACAACCCTACCCCATAAAACACACATTGTTTCGAAATCCCTTCAGAAACCTTGAATGATGGAAGCAACCGAAGATGAACGTGGAACACTCGAACTCTCCTGAAAGCTGGAGCATTGAGAAACTCACATAGCAACTCCTAGCTTACAGATAGATGCCATTCAAGAGACAAGATGGAGTGGCAAAGAGGAATTTGGGACACAAGATCACACACAATATTTAATAGTGGCAAACTAATAGATCGGGAAAGAAGGTGGTGTGGCCTTTATAGCTAGTGGCACGTAAATAGAATGTCTGATGAAAGATTAGTAAGAGAAATATATAAATGGAAACCACTTGGGATACGAGCCGTAGGCAGCCAAAGAAACGATGGGAAGATGAAGTAATTCAAGATCTGAAAGACATGAAAGTAAAGAATTGGACGAAGAGCATCAAGGATAGGAAAAAGTGGAGAGATGTTGTTGAGAAGGCCAAAACTTTCAATACGTGAAGTTGTAGCACCTCAAGAAGAAGAAGAAGACAGCAGTGGTGTGGCGTGACTTTTTTAAAAGTGTTACCGGCCATCAAACGTTATTATCTCCACCCTACCCCCCCCCCCCCCCCAAAAGAAACATGCCTTTGATCTGGATTTTTTTTTCCAATCCGTTCAATGATATATATTTAGCCACAATCACTTCTAGAAAGAACTACCACTTGTGACGTTTTTCCACGCAGAACTGTAATAAAAACAACATTACGTTAATTTATCGCGTGAAAAAGCTTCACATTTCCCCTCATATCTTCGGTACGCTGTGCGTCAGCCGGTTATTGAGGACTAGTTGATCGATTGACCGCTAGAGGCCCTCAGTGGTAATTTTTTTTTTGTGCGATCACGATCGATAGGAAAGGTCAGTCCCGATCCAGCGTACAGTTGCAGAGGAGTAGGAAGACACGACCTCGACTTGTGGGAGAGCAGGAACTCGTATGGCTAGACATACCCAGAGGCCTGCACAAGACCTGGAGCAGAGCCGTTCGCGAGACATCGCTCCTGAAATGCCATGCAACCTGCGCAACACCCTCGCTTGAGCAGCTTGTCTGACCACCTGCCCAGATCGTTCCTGGCAGGCATTGTAGACCCACCGGGTACCCGCAGTCTTACGATACCTAGTAGGTCTCACTTCGTTCTTTCCATCAACTGCAGACCCCTCCCTCTGCATGACGTAGTTGCTTCGAGTAGAAACTGCACCGCGCCCACACCGTTCTGCGGTGTTGCCAACTGCAATAGATTTTCACTACTTAAAAAAGAGAACTCAAAGCTTGGTAAGCCACATCACCAATGAAATGAGATTTACGAATGTTGCTACCCCCCCCCCCCACACACACACACACATTGAAATAGGTTTTCCGTAGCACAGGATCCATAAGTATATGTCGTAAACAACCAATATACGTATATATAGTGATATAGGGCAGGACTGAAACATGTCACGTTCGACGCCGAGGTCGCGAGTCGAACAACACACTGTTCTACTGCGAACACCAGGGCGGTATCCAGCCAGGGGCATTGCCGTTACCCTCGTTTGGGGAGGGAGGTTTCAAGTACTTGGATAAACGTGCCAACAACAACAATCACAATAATAGTAATAAAGTAGCATGAAAGGCATTATTATCCTCATAAATCATTCAAAAAGGGCACGCAAAGAGGGGGTAGAAATCCGTTCTCACGTATTTGTGTTGAAACAGAGGATTAGAAATATTATTTTCAACACGTCAATTTCACATTAGCTAATAATGGAAAACAAGCACACAAACTGTTTTTGAAAGAAAGAAAGTGCATGATAAATGCATTCCGAATGTACATACATATGGCATGTAAAATTTCCGTCTACAATATTTTCTTTTCACATGGAGTGACGTATTACATAATCAATTCATCCAACTCGTAACAAACCAACATTAATAGCAAATAATATCACGGGCCGCCATAGCATTCTCTGTTTTAAAACTTTTCTCACTTAGATCGTTCGGCGCTCAGGGCCGACTCCCGCTACCCCTTTGCTACGGCATTGAACTTGATGAGACTGTATAATATTTTATAACATATTTCTACTTTCGTAAAATTTGAAATCAAGGGGTTGCAATTACCCCTCCATCCCCCCCCCCCCCCTGCAGGTGCCGTTGGTCGTCTGGAATGAAAATGCAAGAAAAATATGAAAATTAATTCCATATTGAGTACCCTTTAGCCCTGCTACTCTTAAATTCTGCTAGCCTGTTTTTTCTTGTACTTTAATGTTTGACCCCCACCCTGACCCCTCCGCTAGACTTAATTTCCGTCCAAGGTTGTGAGCAATGCACCCTGCCCCCTCTGGTTGCGCCACTGCGTGCCTGGTTAAGGCACCATGCAATGAAAAACAATTAGTTTTCAGTGTTTGCTCGATCATTCATTTAGATAAATGAAGCTGTAATACTGCGTGCATTTCCTGGCAATAAGATAAAAACTGCTTACGCTGAACTGAAATCGCTAAGTATATAAATTCTCCTTGGAGGAGAGAGCTGCTCCTAGGACTTCGTAGGATTTAGGAGCTACGTAAGTAGGCAACACTGTCTGCAGCCGTCCACGTGGTGATGAAACACCTGGAGCGACACGCTGCCGGAGGGCTGTTTCCTTCCAGCAGGTTTTGCAGGCGCCCGGGTCTTGTTGAATGCCCAGTTACCTTGTAAGCGCAGAGCACCTTGAAGACCAAGAACCCGGGTAAAGATGCAAGTCGACTCGTTGCCGTGGGCAGGCGAGCAGGTATACCTGTCCTCGCGGGCAAGCGGGAAGTGGGTAGGTAAAAGGCAGACTATGCAGCCCTCTAGACATACCTCATTTTTGCTTCGATGATCTTCGGTAGAAGGGGACCACATTATTCATCAAACACGACGAGAAGCTGCCCTGTTTCGTATTTGAGTGGGAGCAATACGTGAAGGACTTGGTTTTTTTTGGAGGAACGGCAGCAAGCAGAGGAGAAGACCATGTGAAGCGCTTTTGACCATTGGCCATTTTGATCGTCGTTCTGTCGTGTTCGAAGCGGAACCTGAAGCTATGAAGACGCAATTGGACAATATCAAGAAGGAAGTACAGAAGTAGCTGTACTGAGTACTTTGGATCTATGTGGATAGGACCTCTTCGAAAGGCGTCATTTGGTTCCCCAGTCGCCACCATCCATAAGCCACGTTATCTGATTGTTCCGTCTTTTGAGGTATGTACTTTTGCAATTATTACGAAGTGAACTGTGAAGTGTCTCCCAACCAATGTACATGTTACTCAGCAACAAAACACGAGTTGGAATATTAAGAGGAATGTCAAAAAGGGAACTCAAATCAAAAATATTTTTAGTGGTTTTGTCCCCAAATTTTACTGAGTCGTCGCGATTGCACTGATAGGACGTGACGTGACTTTTGCTTCCTTTCTTCTATATGCAAGGCAGGCATTGACCAGAATTAATTGGGCATAAAAAAAGGAGGGGAATACAATTACGTAAATTCTAGTTGGCACTCTTGTGCACGAACAAGCGCTTTACGTACGTTTGACGAAACTCATAAGAGCATCAAAAAAGGGGAATCCTTTTTCCTAAGTAACATCGTGTTCCTATAAAAGCCAATGATTGATTTTTATAACCTTTAATAGTATCTTGCATATGTTATATACATATATATCTATATGTTGTTCGTTTAACTAATTTGTTATATTACTACTGGGGAATGTTAAAACCTTTGAACACTTGTTGATATCATCAAAGAAAGAAATGTTGTAATTATTGATATATTTGTTATTGATGAAAAAAAAAAATTAACCATTCGGCGTTGTGCGGTTAATATAATAAAATTGACCACGCGTCACAAACTATATCTTGTAGTGCATATTTATCTGCCACACAAAATTGTACCTTAGATTAGAAATTTTTCCAAAAACGAGGTTGTGGTTGTTCGAATACGGAATCGTGGCAAAATTTATGTTTCAATTCAAGGTTTAACGCTGTTACGAAAGGAAGGCAAGTCTTTGACATCAGCACGAAGGAACCGCCTTATTTAACGTGCCGTATTGGTCCCCATTAATTGGTTCTCGCTTAATTGTGCACCCACCTAACTAGTTACACACTCATGAGAGAGTTACCGCGAAAATCCAGTGAATAGCAGTCGAGCCTTGTCAACCATCTCTGTTTCTTTGCAAAGGGGTGGAAAGCAGGGGCGGCACCAGAAATTTTCCACCGGGTGGGCAGTATAAATGTAAGACCTTATGTGAGTTTTACATGCACTCATGCACCCCCCCCCCTCCAACATATACAGGGTGTCCTAAAACAACAACAACAACAACGGTTGGATGCTGGTAGATATAAAAAAACAAGGAACCTTTCCTCATACACGTAACCTCGAAAGTGCTTTTAGCTTCTGATCTATGAGCGCTGAAAATCTAACCTGTATGTATGCAACCCAACTCACCAAACGATCGCTCTGATATAACTTCCAGGGACGCGTAGCAAGGTTGCCACTTGAATTGAAAAGAACAACTTGGGAGTCTTATCTGGCATAATACAAAATACTTGCGATGTTGTAAGCATATAGGAGTGCGCAGACTAATTTATTTTGGGGTCCCTTAAGGAAAGTTTCAGTTACCGTATCTGGATAAGGCTAGCCTAATAATCGTAACTTCATGTTCCTTTACACAGAAACTATTAGGTATATGAACATGAAATTTTAACATTATAGAATGAGTATTTGTTATCACTTTAGCACAGGTTTTACTATCACTGTGTCGATATTTTAAGTAATGAAAGTAAACAACTAAAATGATAAATACAAGACTATATCTCTACAGGTACTATCAGCTGAATTACTCTCATGAAATACACCTGTAGATTCAGTTCTACCATGTTTTATAATGCATATTACTTCATAAAATATATTGCTGCACCTGGTCACTCGATAGTTAATGCCATGTGAAACGTAAAATTTGAAAACTTAGAACCTAGATGCAAGCAAAATCAAGAGAATCAGAGAGAGCGAGCTGGTCATTTCAAATGAAACGAAATTCCATACTTTCTTACCACGCATATTATTTTCATTATTTTAATGGTAGTTCAACATTTTATTTTATTTTTTGAGAAGACAATTGGAGTAGCCAGGTACCTTTGGCACCCCCGTGCGCACACCTATGGCTGTAAGAAGTATTTACAGCATTTACAAACTGGCCAAGACAAAGAATTTCCAATAAATGCTGACTGAAATTCAAGACTTTTCATTCTAAAATGTCCCCATCGTGTTTCGAGTGTCGTGTAGTACACTTCGCAACATCTTATTTGACCGCCCCGAAAGAATTCTAAGTCCCGAAATCGTAAACTTAGCAACATTGCACTTCAGCTCCAGGTGAGAGTAGCCAAATTTGAGTAGGTCCTTCCACTAGACGAAAAACGCTGCGGTGATAGGTTTTCAATTTAACACTTTCCATGAACTTAGAAACTATAAACCGCTATTATAATACACAATCAAACAGAAATAATAAATTGGAAAAATAACCTTGAGAGATATTTACGATTCTGTTTGCTCGACTTGAAATTTGGAGGGTTTGAAACCCTGAACAGAGTTTTTCTCCACCTGGAGGAAATTGCCATCACGTTTGTGCAGAAAGAAGCAAATTTGTGAGGCGTTTATGCGACATTTTATTTACAATAGCTTGCATAATATCGAACAGTTCTCAAAAACATATATTTTACACGACTTGTCGAGAAAATGTGCATGAAACACAGGAAGGTGGGAGTCTTCATAAACGTCAACATGTTTTTAAGGGTATAACGTCATTAAATTAACGTAGAGCAGTTGGTTAGACACTGCTGTCTTTATTTTTCATCAAGCGTGAAAGGTCGTGGGTTCAAATCCCACCCTCTCCTCTTTCTTTTTTCTTTTTTTGTTTGCTGAACAGATACCGTTGATATTAGAATATTTAAAAAATGAATCCGATGCACACTTGAGGGACGTCCCTTCTGTGCATATTTCCCCTTAGAAGTTGGAGATTTCCAGGATTTAAAGTTAAAACTTTTCTTTTTAGTTATTGTTCATATGTTGTGTTAACACACACATGATTAATTCACAAATCACATATATGTATTCAGGATGCAAAATGTAATGTTATTTAAGTTATGTATTGTTTGTTCTTTACTGACACCTAAAATATTGATTATTTGATTTCTATGTAATAAAAAAAGACACACAGTTATGTTAAGTAGTGATGTAGTGCAGTACTGTAACGAAGGAGAGCGTTTAATGAGTTCAAATTTCTAAGAGTGGTAATTTTATGTCAGTTCCTTCGTAATGACTGTTGTCAATCCCCTCACCGTCATCTTACCATGCGTCTAAAACTAATAGTAATTAGCTAATTAACATAAATAAATTGTTATTGCGACGAAGGCAGACTCGATAAGAAACTACTAATAAGTATTTATATAGTGAGTGACAAACAAAAAATTCAAAACCTCATAATGATAGTTAATTCCTCACTGCTTTGTATCTAAAATGTTTGTCTTCTTTGAACAGAAAGTACGAGTATCAGATATAACAAACTTTCCGCACTAACTTTGCAATATTCGAAACCACCATTACAGACTTAGCTCTATGTAACTTGATTCTGCGCATTCCACGTGGCATGTGACTTCCTCCTATCATCGAAATAACTTTCTCTTACTATTTCCTTTCCTCTCGTGAAATAAAGAGACCAATGTTAACTTCTTAGCACGGTGGATAAACTCTACACCGAACGATATACTCCTGACAAAAATACTGCCTAGGTAGAGAATCAAACCTACGACCTCCCTCGTAAGAATCAAGCACGCTACCTCTTCTCCAGGTAGCTCATGTTAAAATATGCTACCAGTTTGAAGAAACCAATTTACACATAATGTCATATCTATAATTTCCTCATGGCAATTTTCATGAGGAAATAAAGGGAAAAATGATGAACATGTCTATTGGCGTTTTGTCATATTTTGTAAATTGTGTAAAAATGTCTTGTTTTGAACAAGCAATCGTTTAGTTACGAAGTATTTTGTTGTCTGTTTAAAGTGGGAACAGGAGAGCGAAACAGAGTCATTTGAACCAGACTCCGTTTGACAAGAAACTTCAGCTTCTTTCCAAAGACTGTATGAAAAGAGAGAGGAACGTATGAAATATAAAATATGTGTGAAATTAAAACAATGGAAACCTTGAAAGATAATACTAACGAACTTCAAACTATGAAAAACATATTTTCGTGGTGAAAAACTCCAAGTCATTTTCGAAATATGAACTTGAAGTTTTTCTTTATTATGAAGTGGAGATATGGGACGATACGATCCCTAAGCAAGAAAATTTTAAGTAAGCTACCTCCAACTTTTTCAATGGCCATAATTACTAATTAGGGTCCGGAAGTTGATGAAAAATCAACTTTTTTTCTGACCCTTAATAACAATGCTAAACCTGATATCATGTCCGTTTCCCTTCAGTTAGAGCCGGAAAACACTTTCTATTTTCCATTTTTTTTTCATTTTTCGGCCTTTTTTGGCTTTTAGTTTATTTGTCAGTATTTTTAACAGTTTTTGTTGCATTTTTACTTATTTTTGAGGTTTATTTTTCTCCTCCCCTGTTGTTTCGTGCATTTCAAATGCATTTAGTAGTAAAACTTACATATTTAGATTTCTTGACATAGTCCTTTTAGCAAATTCACCATGAATCGAAAATACGGTCAATGGAAAAGCTTAATATTATTCTTATCTGAAATGTTTGGCAATGGATTAAAATACTTTGTGTGAAGATCTACTTTGAGGTTCTTTTTCTGGACACTATTATCGCTTTACTCTGTAGTTTTAAGGTAAAATCAGTTACAATATTAAATGTAGTTACACTCTGGTATACGCGAAGCAGAACTGAATTTTCGGATGCTGGCCGACTACAGTACCATAGAAGGCCCACTCTGAAAGGAGATGAATTGGTTGATTTGGTGTTTTAAGTCAACTTTATGCATAGTAAGGCTAATCGGGACTGGACCTACATTTTAAAGTGGGATCCGAACCGAGTGCATAAAATAACGTGAACCATGTGGAGTAGGGGGCTAGTTTGCTCATGGGTTCAAACCTACTTCTTTGCAAAATATTTTTCGGGAAGTAAACGGCTTTGGCCGAGAATGTTTATCTACGTTTCTTGGATATTTCCATTGATATTTATGCGATTTATGTCCAGCATTTCCGGATGCAGAAGTTGACATGTAAGTTCTTAATATGTGTTAACTTATAACAGCTGAATGAAAGGAAAAGTATTTCCTAAAATCCTGCCAGTCACTGAAAGATTAAAAACATTAGTAGAAGCATTACTTCAGGCATGCACAGTGGCGACGATTATGGAGTGTGGAGGGGCAGATTACCCAGCACTATGCTAAACATTATCTACAAAGCGAAAGAAACTGTCCTTCCCCTCCCCCTCCCACCACCTTGCCCCATCAGTTTTGAAACCCAATCGCCGCCACTGAGCATGCATCGCATAAATATTTTCCAGTAATATCATATAATATTATATTACGTTATTAGAACACTTCGTACTCGGTAAATAAAAAGAAAAAATTGTAAGGAAAGGGTGGGATTTGAACCTACGATGTTTCGATCTTGACGAAAACAGTGAAAAAATGAAAGTGCTGTCATCTAACCAACTAGTCCAGGAGACTGCTAACAGAAAGCTCAGTAAAACACGTTAATCTCAGTTGAAGCAACATTGTGCCGGAGTTTCGAACCATTTTTCGCCAAGAACCAAGGAAAAGACACACTTTGCAGAATCGTTTGGTGTTGTGCAAGGTATCTTTACTAAACATTTCGCATAAAATCATCATAAATTTGCTTTCTTGCATTCAAATGTGACCGCAATTCTTTCCAGGTGGATGAGAACCTGTTCAGTGTTTCACAATGCACATACATTTTCCTATTATCAAATTCAGAACGAAGAATCTTGAAATATTTTCAACATTCATATTTCTACTTAACATTTTTTGTCTACTCATATATTTTATTACTGCTTAATGTATCTTTACTTAATGGAATGTGAAAGAATGAAAAAAAAATCACGAGCGTTTTCATTCAGGAAGAAGAAATGTTGCAAAGTTGGCTACTCTTAGTTGGCTCTGAAGCGCTATGCTGCCAAATTTACGAATTACGGACTTTGAAATTTTTCAGGGCGGTCAAATAAGATGTTGCGAAGTGTACCAATAATCGTGAATCGCAAGATTCACGTACGACATGTTGATGAAATCGAGGAATTGAGAAATGCAAACACAATGTGTTCGCCACCTTCTTTTACACGCACACTGTTATTTACTTATTTCTAAATGGCTAATCGAGTCCCTCACATAATACGGTAGTAAACCATTTAGTGAAAAGAATGAATAGTAAGAGCTCTGGCAATAAAATGAAAAACATATTTTAAACATTAATTAATTCGCACATTAAAATTCATACATAATAACTAATATCAATCCGACCTGAATAAAGGTGTCACTACATCACGTGTGCATTCAGAGCATCCAATGCAGTTCAGCGTTTGACATAAGTATGGATAATGTCTTATTAGCAAAAATTTTAGAACTTTGTATTTATTATGTTATGAAGCACAAAGTTCTAAAATTTCGTCCCTATTCTATGTAAGTTAACCACAAGAAAAAATCACATGACTACAGAACTGATAGGTAAGAAGATTTTTTGCTTCCCTGGTGGCATAGTGGCAGCGTCGTCGCCTTGGGATCAATGGGTCCCGCGTTCAATAACTGGTGGAGGCACATAGTGGTTCGGACCCCACTTTAAACTGTAGGTAGCCTACAGTCCCGATTAGCCTATCTGTGCATAAAATAGACTTAAAACAACAACCCATGTAAGAAGATTTCTAAATACGGTTGCTAACTCATTATCAAGTTTTGAAGGATGCAGAATGACCTGAAGTGCCAACGCACCCAAAACTTGTAATTCATTCATTATCAAGTCAATAATTTTGCAGCTATTTTTGAAACATACAGAGCTGTTCTATCAAAATCTATTTTTGTGATTGCTTCTTATTAGTAGAACGAATATAATATTGTTATATTTTTTTTTATTTTGGATACCATATTGAAATTAGAAGATGACAGGTATATAAAATTGTGATGATGAAAGGCAGTGGCGGCTGGCAGCTAGTATGATGGGTAGTGCCAACGTGATCAAGAAATCGAAAAAAATTCGCTAGCATATGTCATAGAAATCTAATGAAAGAGGTAATTTTAATGGAACTTTGTTTACTAAAATTGCAGACAAAAATTCAGAGTTCCTAAGATTGGTTTATTTTACTTCACATTTGTACTATTTTTCGCTAATCGCGAAGATAAGGATGAGTGAACAGTCACAAGGAACACCCACGCTTAGGCCGAGATTCGAACCCGTGATCCCTTGCATGGTAGCATGCTGTGCGGAGGTCGGCCAGAGTTTCTAGGAAATAAATGTGACTATTAAAATTTCGACGCCTGTCACCTTTACGATTTTTTTTATATTTTTAAATAGAATTGATGTTTAAATCTGGCGTGGGGCAACCAAGTTGTTCAACTTTTAATTGAATATCATATAGTACCTTGGAAAACGGTGTATGTAATAATGCTCTAATCTGCCTCATCTTTACTAACTACCCTTCCTTTCACACACCATCGGACACTTTCACTTCACTAAAAAGAAAAACACTGAACAATTAGACACACGGAGTCGATCACGGTATTCTCGCCAGCACGGCAGACTGTACATCAACAATCGGTGTTACTAACAACTGAAATATGAATGATTATCTGCTAAATGAACTGTAGATCTACAATTTTTAGAACTCAATGCAAGAAATTGAATTATATCTTCAAGTGAAATTCTTATACTGATAGATTTTCCGTGTGATTTTTTAGAAATATTAAAGTAAAAAATCCCCTGGTGATGCGAATTCCCTTTGATATGTAGGCAATTCTTTTGTACAGAAAATGTCTTCAATATTATCAACGTCAATTGCAACACGTGAGTGTCTGTGTGCGTGAGAGCAAGGAATATATCTTTTCTTAAGGAAGAAATTGATAACAAAAAAGTCTGGATGGTTCTTTAGACGCATCTATCTAAATGGTTATATAAATTTGGGGACGATATTACCTTCGCTCTTGCCAAGTATGCAGGAAAGTATCGTTCTCGCGAATTACTTCTCCAACGAGTATTACAAATCTGTCAGGATTAGTCACTTCTCTGTGAAGTTTGCAACTATGTCAACACATTGCGAAAGCTCTCGCGTCGTGCCAGCCGAAAAGGGGCACGGCTGGTTGTCTTATGGCTACCACTGGGCTACCACCTCCTCGCTCGTTAACTGCGGAGACTTTTTCATGCCTCCGCACATGCCTCTGCGCACAGGCCAGACTACGCTGGCCCAGAGCAAGTGAGAGAACAGCTGGGAATGTGGCGCAGGAATTGAGGCGGCCGTAAGCTCGAACGCTTACGAGATTAGAATCTCCTCGTTCGTAAATGTATTAATTTAACTATATTATGGCAAAGCAAGTGCTTTCTTTTCTGAGGGTAGAGCCATGGCACGGCGGCTCTCCCCTTAGAGCCGCCGCTGATGAAAGGGACATATCAAATTACCTCTGTCTTAGTATTTCAATATAGACCTAACTAAACAACTTTGTGTGTTGCTGGAGGAAGCAACGCGAAGAAGAGGTTTTTATTTGTTTAACAGATCACCTTAATCATACCCAGGCTGGAAGCCCGGAGTTGACAACATCAAGCAACTCCACTCCAACCCTTCTACACTCAGTTTCAGTTATAACTTTTTGGCCAAGTTATGGTAGACAGTTAATTATATTTCTAAATTTTTGCCACATTTCAAGTATCTATTTCTTTTCATTATGCGGCACATTTTGAAAACAGGAGCTGCAGCCCTCAGATCCATAATCCTGTTCTAATATTGATCACCTACTGACTGCTTAACCATACAAGTGGGCATTAGATCACAGTTTTTGTTTCAAAATCTTTGGAAATTCCTTTCGCTTTCCAATGATAAAGTTAAGGAAGTTGAAAGAAAAGTTTAAATTAATTCCATTCAACTTCTATTATTTACTCTGACTTTCGTAAACCTATTCACTAAATCAGTGTTTCGGCAAAGGACAACAAAGCTTTTTACTGAATGATAATATGTGAACTTGTCTGTAATATAGATAATATTCACAAGTAAAATATACATGTAGTGAACACCATAATAAACTTATTCATTGAACCATTCGCATTTTCCCTAGTGTATATATTTATTGAATTTGATTGGGTGGGCACAGCAATTTTTGGGTGGGCAATTGCCCACCCGTGCCCACCCCTGTCGCCGTCCCTGGTGGAAAGGGAAAGAAGAACCACACATTCCAAGACTACTAGAAGGAAAGGCTGGGGTCAGACACGCCTCTTTTCGCGACTGCCGCGAGTGTGACGTCATGGGCGGACAAAACCCAGCTGAGTCTTTACCCCATACGGAAAGAAACGTGGAAAGGCTGATCTGTTTTGTTCTTTTCGCTCTTTTTTTCTTGTATTTCTGGATTGTTGGGTTCAGGGTGCGAAATCCTGGAGGGGACGAGGGGGATTCCCCCCCACCACCAACAATCTTGGCCACAAAAAAAAACACCAAAAATTTCCCGGGGGAAAGAGTTTTTGTTATAACAATGAAAAGATAAGCAATTACTTTTAATTTCAAATATACTTTACTAAGAATAATATTGAAAACACACAAATTAGTATAGTTGTGAGTGTTGAATGTTTTCTGTCTCAAGAGATCATTAACAAATCTACATCAATACGCACAGTAAAAGTAAAACAAGAATGCAAAACAATAATAACTATGAAATCTAATTGATTTATATTAACATAGTGCACAAACTAAACAAAAACTTACACATAATAAAACCACTTCAACTGTCATAATTTATTAACATCTTTAACCGGTTAGTAAAGGAATTAGTTAGCTGCTTTACACTATCTAATATGTATGAAAGTAACAAATTAATTTCTAATTAATAATCACAATAATTATTTTAATTGACTAATTTATTTTTACTTTTAATAACATTACAAATATGTACATCGTATAATTCACACATATGTTTGTGGGGAGGGGGGTTGTAGGTTACGAACTTTCTCCCCCTCACCAGTTTTCAATGATTTCGCACCCTGGTGGGTTGTGAGGTGTTGCAGTTCACAATGCCTTCAGTGAGGTGTTGCGACGTGTCGTGATCTCCGATGAAAAAATAAAAACAGCGGGCAACAATATATAACTGAACACATCGCATCTAACGAGACTTGTTAGTGGATTGCAATACCAGTAGTCTCATTACACAACATCAGGCTACCATACACTTCAAAATACACAACTTGCTATTTATATACGAGTGATGCTTAAATGACAACGTAGTTCAACTTCCGTCCTCCATTGTTCTATTATTTATTCAGTCAAATTTTCATCACAATCCCCCCCCCCCCAAAGTTAAGTGGACTCAACCAGCTTTCACATACCCGCCTGTGGGCACCCCTGTTCGACATTCCACTGATTATATATAGTATAAGTATATAAAGTGACCCTCGACTTTCTTCAGTTCTATGTCTCAAGTTTTCGTTCAGTGAAAAGTTTTTTAAAGTGTGTGTTACATAATACACATGGAACTTCCTCACATTCCTCCCTGTGTAGTTCAAAGATTCATAAGACTCAGAATTGTAATCTGAATAAGGAAAATTAATTAAGAAATAAATACCAATAGTCGAATCAAAGTTACCAAATTTGAAGAAGTTAAGTGAAAACAGCTCCTCTCTCTCACTCCTACAAGAGAGCAATAGACGAGATTGTTTTCTTTTACATATTTAACTTATCCATAATTTTGGCTTTCTGCCTTTCTTTATTTAACAAAATTATTTTACTCATTCAACATATATATTTTTCTTTCTGCCCTAACAAAATGCATTACTAGGTGTATTAACCGCAATTTTACATGAAACTAATGTTTCACAGAGGAATGTGACGACTTATAAACTACCGATAAAATGTGTGCGTAAATGGCTGTGTAATCCAACTGTAAGGACATACGTTATGTCGGATCCTAAGTAAGTCTGTGTATTCACTCCCCATTAGCTTCTGGGCATAATTACGGCTCTTTTTTGTTCATAATTACTGCTTTGATTCGGCTGCGAAACCGGAGCGTAGAGCGATCTGTCCGCGCGTGACGTCACGCCTGACGTCAAGGACCACGTGATCAGGTATGGCCCCAGCCTTCTCCTCTACTAGTCTTGCACACATTCGGGCCAGTTTGACGTTTCTGCGTTGAGCAGACGACAGAATTCCCCTCCTCCAGTGGTGGGAGGAAGTCCAGATGTACGTACTACTGTTGCCAACTTAGTTTTTTGGAGCAAGGTTTGTCCAATTCACGAATCGCATCAAGTACTTATATTTTCGTCTATTACTAAACGGTCTCAGTTGTAGTTAAATCCAGCTTTGGCTTTGCAGTCTAGCTCTTGTTGCTTCAGAGAAATAGTATCCCCGTTTTAGGCGGGATTTAGCTCTTTTCTGGAAATCCAATATGACAACACTTGCTGATCCGGTATTCCGCAGCGGCAACAGGGCCCCTAAACAGGCTTATGAATAACCCCCTAGCACAGTTGCCTCCAAGTCTTTCCCCGCTGTTTCCTTGCATTGGCGCCCTTTCCTCTTGTTGCCTCTTGAGGGTAGCGGAACGACCTGTCTCTTCGCTTTTGTCGGCTGTAGAAAAAATGTCCTCTGCAATATACACTCAACTGCAACGCTGTCGGTTAACTTATTTAACAATGTTATTTTATTGAGGAAAAAAACTTTATAGTTTCTTTACATTTTGCTGTTACCTGCAGTAACACAGGTTACATGCACGCCACGCCTCTGATATACAGGATGTTTAAAAAGTTGACACGATAGGAAAACTACGTTATTAGTGCAGATGGCGAAAAATGGAAAGAGGGGAAAGTTGTTGGAAATATGAGGTTTTCAATATAATATGCTTTTAATTTTCAACGTAGCATCATGCACCGTTGAGGCTGTACTCTGGTACGAGCCTCAATGAGAACTGATATTGCCTTGTTGCCACATGCTCTGTCCTTATAGGAGGCATTTACGTTATTCGCAACACTGTACTGTACTCGGTACATTGAAAATGATCACGCAAAATTAGAAGCAAGGTAAGAAGTATGTGTGAGTGTGTATGTGTGTGTACAGAAACACACGCACGCACACACACATACGCACAAGCACACAACTACAAAACCTGTAATTGTGGCTAATGCTATCTGAAATAAAGGTTGTTCATTAGGGCATGGTGATATGAACAAGGGATAAAATTTCGAAACGAAAGGGGTCTTATTTTTTTTTTTCTAATCAGGGTAGATCACCACTAAAATATATTTGCGCTCAGACAACATCTTCTGTTGGCGCAAACCGGAAATGACAACAATAATGACGATTAAGAGGGTAACGGTTCACGTAGACTTAGCCTTCAATGCCCTAGGTTAGTCGTATCGAGTAAGTTGTGTGTCTCAATGAATAAGGAAAGACATCTGGTACCGTTCATCAGCAGTGGACCAAAACCAGCAGAAAAAATATTAAAAAAATGTAATGATTCGTGTGTTACGGGTTGCTATCTTCCATCATCACGGTGCATTTCTTGCAGATGCCTCTGGCACACAGCCAAAGGGCCAGTGAAACGCATGGAGGGCGTCGATATCCATATCCAATATTTAGTCCCATTTTGGCGATACTCTGGACAACTGGGGTGGACCTTAACCTCTGCTGGTTACGCTGCCTACCTTGTCAACACACCTTGCTTCTCTGAACTACCTTCGATGAGTCCTCCACCGTCACTGTCCAGTGGTCCTATAGGGCTGCTGTCATGACGGCTACTGTAGCCATCGATACGCTTCCAAAAAGCTTCTGGAATCATTCGAGTGGCTTATCATTTCAGATCACCTTCAGGGCTACCTGTGTAAATTTTGTCCCATTTTTGTATCTGGTCAAGTCGGTGGGGTTAAACACAATGTGACACTCGGGAAATTAATTACGAAACCTTTGAAGGATTTTTCAAATTTAACAGGGAAAACTGGTGATTTGGTCTTTCAAGAATCTAAACATTATCACAAAAAGGCAGTGGAAGATGGGAAACGGTTTTTGAAGATGGGAAGTGATTCTAGTCTCGGCGTAATAAATATTCAGCAAAACAAACGCCTAGAACAAATAGCTGAAAACAGGGAAAGGTTACTTTGTACCTATTGTGAAAACTGTCATACTGCTTGGACGTCAAAACGTTCCCTTCAGAGATTCACAGGGATAACGGAAAACTCTCCGATAATGAAACTAAAGGTGTACTGGGGTCAGACACGCCTCTTTTCGCGACTGCCGCGGGTGTGACGTCATGGGCGGACAAAACCCAGCTGAGTCTTTACCCCATACGGAAAGAAACGTGGAAAGGCTGATCTGTTTTGTTCTTTTCGCTCTTTTTTTCTTGTATTTCTGGATTGTTGGGTTCAGGGTGCGAAATCCTGGAGGGGACGAGGGGGATTCCCCCCCCACCACCAACAATCTTGGCCACAAAAAAAAAACACCAAAAATTTCCCGGGGAAAGAGTTTTTGTTATAACAATGAAAAGATAAGCAATTACTTTTAATTTCAAATATACTTTACTAAGAATAATATTGAAAACACACACAAATTAGTATAGTTGTGAGTGTTGAATGTTTTCTGTCTCAAGAGATCATTAACAAATCTACATCAATACGCACAGTAAAATTAAACCAAAAATGCAAAACAATTATAACTATGAAATCTAATTGATTTATATTAACATAGTGCACAAACTAAACAAAAACTTACACATAATAAAACCACTTTAACTGTCATAATTTATTAACATCTTTAACCGGTTAGTAAAGGAATTAGTTAGCTGCTTTACACTATCTAATACGTATGAAAGTAACAAATTAATTTCTAATTAATAATCACAATAATTATTTTAATTGACTAATTTATTTTTACTTTTAATAACATTACAAATATGTACATCGTATAATTCACACATATGTTTGTGGGGAGGGGGGTTGTAGGTTACGAACTTTCTCCCCCTCACCAGTTTTCAATGATTTCGCACCCTGGTGGGTTGTGAGGTGTTGCAGTTCACAATGCCTTCAGTGAGGTGTTGCGACGTGTCGTGATCTCCGATGAAAAAATAAAAACAGCGGGCAACAATATATAACTGAACACATCGCATCTAACGAGACTTGTTAGTGGATTGCAATACCAGTAGTCTCATTACACAACATCAGGCTACCATACACTTCAAAATACACAACTTGCTATTTATATACGAGTGATGCTTAAATGACAACGTAGTTCAACTTCCGTCCTCCATTGTTCTATTATTTATTCAGTCAAATTTTCATCACAATCCCCCCCCCCCCCCAAAGTTAAGTGGACTCAACCAGCTTTCACATACCCGCCTGTGGGTACCCCTGTTCGACATTCCACTGATTATATATACGTATAAGTATATAAAGTGACCCTCGACTTTCTTCAGTTCTATGTCTCAAGTTTTCGTTCAGTGAAAAGTTTTTTAAAGTGTGTGTTACATAATACACACGGAAGTTCCTCACATTCCTCCCTGTGTAGTTCAAAGGTTCATAAGACTCAGAATTGTAATCTGAATAAGGAAAATTAATTAAGAAATAAATACCAATAGTCGAAGCAAAGTTACCAAATTTGAAGAAGTTACGTGAAAACCGCTCCTCTCTCTCACTCCTACAAGAGAGCAATAGACGAGATTGTTTTCTTTTACATATTCAACTTATCCATAATTTTGGCTTTCTGCCTTTCTTTATTTAACAAAATTATTTTACTCATTCAACATATATATTTTTCTTTCTGCCCTAACAAAATGCATTACTAGGTGTATTAACCGCAATTTTACATGAAACTAATGTTTCACAGAGGAATGTGACGACTTATAAACTACCGATAAAATGTGTGCGTAAATGGCTGTGTAATCCAACTGTAAGGACATACGTTATGTCGGATCCTAAGTAAGTCTGTGTATTCACTCCCAATTAGCTTCTGGGCATAATTACGGCTCTTTTTTGTTCATAATTACTGCTTTGATTCGGCTGCGAAACCGGAGCGTAGAGCGATCTGTCCGCGCGTGACGTCACGCCTGACGTCAAGGACCACGTGATCAGGTATGGCCCCAGCCTTCTCCTCTACTAGTCTTGCACACATTCGGGCCAGTTTGACGTTTCTGCGTTGAGCAGACGACAGAATTCCCCTCCTCCAGTGGTGGGAGGAAGTCCAGATGTACGTACTACTGTTGCCAACTTAGTTTTTTGGAGCAAGGTTTGTCCAATTCACGAATCGCATCAAGTACTTATATTTTCGTCTATTACTAAACGGTCTCAGTTGTAGTTAAATCCAGCTTTGGCTTTGCAGTCTAGCTCTTGTTGCTTCAGAGAAATAGTATCCCCGTTTTAGGCGGGATTTAGCTCTTTTCTGGAAATCCAATATGACAACACTTGCTGATCCGGTATTCCGCAGCGGCAACAGGGCCCCTAAACAGGCTTATGAATAACCCCCTAGCACAGTTGCCTCCATGTCTTTCCCCGCTGTTCCCTTGCATTGGCGCCCTTTCCTCTTGTTGCCTCTTGAGGGTAGCGGAACGGCCTGTCTCTTCGCTTTTGTCGGCTGTAGAAAAAATGTCCTCTGCAATATACACTCAACTGCAACGCTGTCGGTTAACTTATTTAACAATGTTATTTTATTGAGGAAAAAAACTTTATAGTTTCTTTACATTTTGCTGTTACCTGCAGTAACACAGGTTACATGCACGCCACGCCTCTGATATACAGGATGTTTAAAAAGTTGACACGATAGGAAAACTACGTTATTAGTGCAGATGGCGAAAAATGGAAAGAGGGGAAAGTTGTTGGAAATATGAGGTTTTCAATATAATATGATTTTAATTTTCAACGTAACATCATGCACCGTTGAGGCTGTACTCTGGTGCGAGCCTCAATGAGAACTGATATTGCCTTGTTGCCACATGCTCTGTCCTTATAGGAGGCATTTACGTTATTCGCAACACTGTACTGTACTCGGTACATTGAAAATGATCACGCAAAATTAGAAGCAAGGTAAGAAGTATGTGTGAGTGTGTATGTGTGTGTACAGAAACACACGCACGCACGCACACATACGCACAAGCATACAACTAAAAAACCTGTAATTGTGGCTAATGCTATCTGAAATAAAGGTTGTTCATTAGGGCATGGTGATATGAACAAGGGATAAAATTTCGAAACTAAAGGGGTCTTATTTTTTTTTCTAATCAGGGTAGATCACCACTAAAATATCGTTACGTAACCCGAATCTAGAGAGTTGCCATTCTATAAAGTGTTATGTAAATTTAAGTGCATTCAGGTACCTCCTGCAGTATGCAGATGCAGCCAAGCGAGAGCTTACGAGCTACCGCTAACCCCCAATAGAATAATTACTTTAATCTAAAAGGCTCCAGGTCTGATCCCCGAATCTTCCTTCGTTTCATGTGTCACAAGACGATATATTTACGCTCAGACAACATCTTCTGTTGGCGCAAACCGGAAATGACAACAATAATGACGATTAAGAGGGTAACGGTTCACGTAGACTTAGCCTTCAATGCCCAAGGTTAGTCGTATCGAGTAAGTTGTGTGTCTCAATGAATAAGGAAAGACATCTGGTACCGTTCATCAGCAGTGGACCAAAACCAGCAGAAAAAATATTAAAAAATGTAATGATTCGTGTGTTACGGGTTGCTATCTTCCATCATCACGGTGCATTTCTTCCAGATGCCTCTGGCACACAGCCAAAGGGCCAGTGGCACGCATGGAGGGCGTCGATATCCATATCCAATATTTAGTCCCATTTTGGCGATACTCTGGACAACTGGGATGGACCTTAACCTCTGCTGGTTACGCTGCCTACCTTGTCAACACACCTTGCTTCTCTGAACTACCTTCGATGAGTCCTCCACCGTCACTGTCCAGTGGTCCTATAGGGCTGCTGTCATGACGGCTACTGTAGCCATCGATACGCTTCCAAAAAGCTTCTGGAATCATTCGAGTGGCTTATCATTTCAGATCACCTTCAGGGCTACCTGTGTAAATTTTGTCCCATTTTTGTATCTGGTCAAGTCGGTGGGGTTAAACACAATGTGACACTCGGGAAATTAATTACGAAACCTTTGAAGGATTTTTCAAATTTAACAGGGAAAACTGGTGATTTGGTCTTTCAAGAATCTAAACATTATCACAAAAAGGCAGTGGAAGATGGGAAACGGTTTTTGAAGATGGGAAGTGATTCTAGTCTCGGCGTAATAAATATTCAGCAAAACAAACGCCTAGAACAAATAGCTGAAAACAGGGAAAGGTTACTTTGTACCTATTGTGAAAACTGTCATACTGCTTGGACGTCAAAACGTTCCCTTCAGAGATTCACAGGGATAACGGAAAACTCTCCGATAATGAAACTAAAGGTGTACTGGGGTCAGACACGCCTCTTTTCGCGACTGCCGCGGGTGTGACGTCATGGGCGGACAAAACCCAGCTGAGTCTTTACCCCATACGGAAAGAAACGTGGAAAGGCTGATCTGTTTTGTTCTTTTCGCTCTTTTTTTCTTGTATTTCTGGATTGTTGGGTTCAGGGTGCGAAATCCTGGAGGGGACGAGAGTAGATAAAAAATGTGACTCCCACCCCAACTTTGATTTCTTGACCAAACGACTACAAAAAGTTGAAAAACTCACTTTCTCTCCCCGTTCCGCGCCTCATTTATTGCGCTGACGATGTTTCACGGACGCAAAAAGGCAGTGATGAGTGAAAGATGAGCTCTCATCCTCTCATCCTTCTCATCCTCTCATCCCTCTCATCCTCCTCTCATCCTCCTCTCATCCTCCTCTCATCCTCCTCTCATCCTCTCATCTTCCTCTTATCCTCTCATCTTTTTATTTTCTCATTCTCTTATTTTTTGAAACATGAGTGCATCTTATCGTAATTTTCCAAGTCTGGGACCAAATGTTTATATATCGTGATCTTCGTAAACCTCTCTTCTCATCTTCTCATCCTCTCATCTTCTCATCTTCTTATTTTTTGAAGGATGAGTGCACCTTATCGTAATTTTCCAAGTCCGGGACCAAATGTTTATATATCGTGATCTTCGTAAACCTCTCTTCTCATCCTCTTATTCTCTCATTCTCTCATTCTCTTATTCTCTTATTCTCTCATCTTCTCATCCTCTCATCCTCTTATTTTCTCATCCTCTCTATTTTTAGAATATTGTCGTCAATATTAGAGATGAAGTTGGAGTGCTGGAATCAACGGGACCAAATGTTTATATATCGTGATCTTCGTAAACCTCTCTCTTGGGGGAATGATGTGGCATATACACACGCGCGCGCTCTCATCCTCTTATTCTCTTATTCTCTCATCTTCTCATCTTTTGAAAGATGAGTGCACCTTATCGTAATTTTCCAAGTCCGGGACCAAATGTTTATATATCGTGACCTACGTAAACCTCTCCTCTCATCTTCTCATCCTCTCATCTTTTGAAAGATGAGTGCATCTTATCGTAATTTTCCAAGTCCGGGACCAAATGTTTATATATCGTGACCTTCGTAAACCTCTCTCTCGGGGAGGGAACGATGTACCACCCACACACACACACACACACACACACACGCGCGTATGTATTGTGACGCAAACAAACAAACAAAATAATAATTGTTGTTTTTTAGGATACCTGGCCCCTATAACCTCGCCAGGGTGCGTGGTGCCCAGCCAAAAAAGTAAAGGTTTTCTAACGGCTGCGGTTATAGATTACCGCACCTCTGTAGAGTTTCACGTGTTTGTTTTTTTTTTCTCTCAAACTTCCATGAAACTCTACAGAGGACCTCCGTAATGCATGCAAGGTGTACTAACGACTCTAGTGTTATTTGATGTTGTGATATTTTTGGATATAGAGTTTTATTGTGAGATATAGATAAAAATAATTAGGTTTATTATAATATTTTCTTGATGAAGATGGAGAATATGTGAGTGTTACAAATAAAGTTGCATGCTTTTTTTTTTCTAGTGTGTGTATGTGTTTTTTGATGTTTCGACAGCATCTGAAACGATAAAAAGAAAGAATTTTATTGTTAATTTTCACGTGTAAAAACAACAACAAATTTTTTGTGCAAATTTTCTGATTGTCTCTCGTGCTATAGTGCAAAAAAAGATATTGTAACTGATAACTGATGAAATTGACATTGTAACTGATCTGAACTAGTGAAATTCGTAACTGATTGTGCTAGTACTAAAAATTTCTTATTGTGCAAGAAAATAGATGTTAAAAACTTGTTAAAACTGCTCTGTGACCCTCTCATTCTTCACGTCGTAGGCGAAGGACTTCTCTGCAATCAGGATGACGCTACACAGGGTGTCCTCGGGCAAGGCATCGTGGAACTCGCAGACGATCTTGATGTTGGTTCGATCGTTGACCACCACCTGCTTTCTTTTTGTGGTATTGATGACGGTCATGGGTCTCCGGGCTTTGAATTCGCTGGGCGTGTAGTACATGTCCACGCTTCCCTCGGTCACGCGCTTGTAAGCCGAAAACGCTTCGTAAAGTTTGAGATAATCGTTTTTGGTCATGTCGAGGTTGTAATTCTCGCGCGGGAACACTTCGTTCCTACCGTTCTTCAGATAAACGTTCTTGATCTTGCAGTCGTCGAACTTGCTGGAATCTTTCTCCTGGTTGTTATCGCGCCCGGTCTGAAAAAAACACTACGACGAAATCTGGCATGTCGAACTGTATGTTGTTGAACTGCGTCGTCACGTCGAATTCCATGTGACTTCCCGACGCCATCTTCTGCACGCACTGGTAACCGTGAAAGTGAATCGGCACCTGCGGATTTTTCAAGATCTCCGCTTTGTACTTGAGGGCGTAGTTTGTTTCGTATTCCACCACTGGCATTCTCAATTTCATGCTCCGGATGACGCATTTCGCTGCTTCGGGTAAAGTGTTGGCTATCGGCGTGGTGCCGTCCGGTCCCAAAGTAGCGTATCGCATCAGTGCGTCGTTGTCGTTGGCCGCTCTTCGAAACGTGACTCTCAGTCCTCCCTTCCACATGATCTCCTTGTAATCGGAGAAGAATCCCGGAAGCAGACGCATGGGAAAGAGCACCGTGTGACTCCTCGTCGATATTTTGGTCCCCGCTTCGAATCCTCCCGCCTGATAGTATGCTGCGTCCGTTTTGGATAATTTCAAAGTTCCCACTGCCGTCGACGTGATGCCTGGATAATCTATTCTGTCGATGACGGTGTTATGTTTCCTCACCTCCACCTGCGAGAACAGGTGAGGCACGAAGTTGTCCACGAGTATCAAATTTACTGCTGCGGGAAACGCGTCTCCGCTTTCTTTCTTCACCACGTCGAATTGAAGGTAGAGGTCCGCTCTGTGAGGATGAATAAACCCATCGCCTACGTCCACGTCGTATTCAATCTCCCTGTTCGCTTCGTTCAGATTGGCGAACGTGCGACGGTTGGGAGGGAAAGATTGCAATTCGTAACTTTCGATTTGCTCCATTTCACTATGTGTGTTATTTATTATACGTTGATCTCCACAATGGCCGTCGTAGTGGCACCTGCGAAATCCACCACGTCTCCTTTCTCGTTCGTCACCACCAACTCTATGTCGTCTATGCGGTTGCGACATACTGGAAAATAGATCGGCGAAGAGGGCGTGTAGATGATCGGTTCCATGAACTCGGAACTTGGTTTGAAAGTGGCTATGATTCCCGTCTGCTTGTGACTTCCTAATAATCCGTCCGAAGATTTCGTGATCATGCCTTCCGCCACGTTGCAGTGTACGTTCAGAGTCTCTATGGCCAAGAATTTAGGAATGTTGGTTGCCGTGTGCTTGATGCCAGCTTCGAGTTTGGTGTCGTTCTCGAAACCTAAAAGTTCTCCCATGGTGCCCAGGTCCACGGTCTCCGTCGCGGATAGGATTTCCACTCTGTGCGTGACCGAATTTTGAGAAAGGTATGTGCCTTTGGGTAACTGAGCTTGCAAAGTGGAAAGATTGTATTGTCCTGGCGTGACGACGATGTGTTCGCTTCCGACGCTAATTTTGTTGTTGTGCTGCGTGACGTTAGGTATGAGGTACATGCTGTAGAATGCACGCAGAGCCACGGATTTAGGATAGACGATGTCGTCGTGCAGCGTGAGTTTCAAGATTGAAGATTCGCTCGTGAGATGGAACACGCCCATCCTAGTGATGCTGTTTCAGGTTCCACAATGCTTTCTGGAAATCCTCGATCGTAGGGTTATTTATTTCAGAGAGAAACGCGAGCACGGAGAGGCAGAGATGACCGCAGTTCACGTCTCCGAAATCTTGAATGCGTTCGTCGTTGTAGTATATAGAGGTTTTGTTCGTTTTCAGATAATGAATTAAATTTGTAGGTGGAACACCTCCGAAAGAATCGAAAACAAATGCTTTATCATCATTTTTGTGGTAACATATCCAATGCGTGCCTGGATTTTTTTGACCGTCCAAGTTGACTACTCCGCATTCTCTTTTTTTCACGCTTGAAGGTAACGAGTCGGACATAAAAACTCCTCTGAAGTGTTTGATTTGTAACGGTCCGATCAGAGATTCAATATCTCGGTTGGTGAGTGCTGTTGTTTCTTTTTTTTTAAACTTTTTCATCACGCCCTTGCCTCCTTTCTTCTCCATGGCCAGGTTGTGACGTTTCTGTTCTTCCAATTCCGCCTTGTTCTTCTTCGAGTCGATGACGGTTTTCGCGATGGCGGCGCTACCGCCGGCTAAACTTCCAACAGCCCCCAATGCTGCCAGGATGGCCGGGATGCTGAATATGAAACCTCCGACCTTTTGCTGTTTCCGCGAACGCTGCAAGCGTCTCAATTGAGGTGTGCTGAGCAGCAATTTCATTCCGTGTCCTTTGCTCAAGCAAGAACGTTTCTTCTCGCGTTGTTTCTTGGTGAGTAACCCATCGAGGGCACCTAGATTTTTAAGATTGGAGTATCGTATCTGGTACACGACACCCTTGGGCTTCATGTTGATGCTCTATGTGTTATTTTCACGGTATGTTATTTATATATAAATGTTCTGAGATTTTTCTCGTGTAGTTTTTTACGGTATGTTATTTATATATAAATGTTCAGAGATTTTATTTTACGGCCTCGCAGTTGTTACACAAATTCTATTACGTGCTTCGTTTTCTTGCCAAGAAGTTCTTTTGTCCCCTTGTACACGATTCGAGTTTTGTTCTCGATTAAAATAGATAGCTTCTCGTCCGATAACATGTTAGCGTATCGATCTGGTAAAAATAGACTGTATTGTGCGTTGAGCAACAGGCGTACCTTGGGACCATACTGGGTAGAAACGATTGAACCGGAAGTTATCGTGTAAGGTTTGTCGACTTCCAATTCCCGAATTTTTACATACTCGACTGACAAATTTAGCATTTGTTTTAATGCTTGGAGGTCACTCATTTTTTCAGTTGTCATATCGAAGAAGAGAAATTTTCAGTGTGTGTGTTAGAGAAATTTAATTTTTTATTTTCACGATGTGTGTTATTTATATATACCGAAGATTATTTTTTTTTCACGATGCGTGTTATTTATATATATAGTTTTTTTTCACGATTTGTATCGAAGATTTTTTTAACAAAGGAAGAAAGTTCGTGCTTCGGAGAATGCGATGATGTGCGTGATGATTTCTTCAGTTTCCTGTTTGGACTTACGCCAATCATCAGTATACCGTCTTCTTCCCTGCCTCGCCTCGTGCAGTTCATCCAACCTCTCGTTCAATTTCTCCCCCGCGGCCGACAGAAGAGTGTCGAGATCACCGCACCTCATTCCACTGATCTCCCGAAGACGGTCCTTGAGAACTATTTCGCATCCCATGCGAAATGCCGGCGTCGTTCTAGCTATGATCACAAGTTTATTAACATCTCCGTTAACTACCTTTTTGAATATTTTAGATAGTAGTTCGTGCGGCAAATCAGTTATGCAAGCCATGTTGTTTTTTTTACTGTATGTTATTTATATACCCCACCCCAATTTTTGTTTTGTGTTCATGGCGATGGTGGTACCCAGTGCGGCGACCCGTTCACCCAACGATGCGTCTCTGCTCACGAACCTTTCGAAAGCTGCATGTTCCAATTTCTTGTCTGCTTCGTGACGTGCGTCCAGATCCGTCTGCGTGGTTTTTGTAGGCGATGTCGTGATCTTTGCATGCCGCGTCCAACGGATTCACACCCTTGTCTCCTCTCTCCAATCTTTTCTCGAGTTTGGTACCCGGTCCGCAGTACTGGTAGCCAGGTAGATGCATCTCGAAAGGTAACTTGTTGATGATGTCGTTCACGAGTCCCTTTCCTTCGGCCACGTTCCAAAATTTCGGAGGCAGCGTGTTGATGATTTTGATCAGGTAACCTATGCCCTTGTCGTCGTTCACGATGAAGTTGGAAAGTTTCGTGCTGATCATGTCCACGATGCCAACCTTCTCGTTGTAGAAATTACGATTGCCTGCATTCTCTTCGCCGGCTATCACCAACAATCGGTCCACGAGTTTCCTAACGTCGTCCACCCAAACAAATTCTTTGGGTAACGTGTTGTAGCGTTTGACGCCGCTGCCTGTTTTGACCTGGTTCCAAATCGGTTTGATGAGATTCCTGTACTTCTCGCCGCTGCTCGATTTCACCCTATTCTGCGAGGCGTCGTTGTTCTGGTACAAGGCATCCGTCATGATCAGAATTTCCTTGTAACTTTGGTAATCTTCGTCGGTGTAATCTTTCGGCTGCTTTTTGGCAACGAGTTCCCACAGTCCCACCGTACCCGGATACCTGTTCCAACTATCCTTGTCGCCTAAATTAATTTTAATGTCGTTGCCTTCGAAGGTCACCTTCGATTTCCCAATCTTCCACACCACACCGCCGCCTTCGCTGGTTTCCATGCTGGGATACAATCCGAACACTTCATCCTTGTCGAATTTTCCCGTACTCAGGTAGTCTCGTGCCAAAGGTCCCAACTCGATTTTATCCGAAGACGACGAGGTGCTACCTATAGCTCGACGTCGTGCCGGTGCATCCTTCAGTTCGAACGGCGTCGAAGGAATACTCGAAATGGGCGTGGGTACGGTGTAACTTTTAGCTGCGAGCGGCACGAGTTCGTTGATCAAATTTTTATTTTGTTCCGTGACACTTTTAATTTCTTTACCTAGACCGCTGATGGCATCGATCACAGGTTGATCCTGACGTTTCTTCTCTTCGTAGAATCCGCGATTCTCGGATTTCCAACCTTTGAAGCGTTTCGCGAGGTAATCGCGAAGCTTGAGATTTTCGTCTTCGATTTTTCGTTTCGTCATGACGTTATTTATACACGTCGTTTCTCACAACGTTGCAACGTTTAGAAAGTCGTTGATTTTGTTTCTGTATTTTCCGTCGTTGGGTTTCCTCGTCATGTCGATCGTAGCGAATCCGAAATCGTCACCGTTCCAGCAAGTAGAGCAGCAGCGTTCCGAAAATTGATTGTAGTTCATGTCTCCGCCTACGTAGTCATCGTACGCGTGCTTGAGGTTGGTGTGATCTTGACGAAACAAACATATGAAATTAGCGTTGTCGCGTACTAACTGTTTTGGAATTTTGGAAAACGTTTGAGCTAGGTAAAAACAATCCATTCCTTTGTGACGACCTTGCGTGAAAAAGTTGCGAATTTCATTTTGATTTTCCAGGATGGCGTCGTCGAACACAACGACTGAATTTTCACGACAATCGTCGAGTGGTTTTATTTCCGAGGCGAACGTTGCAATGTCCAGACCATCGTACAGTTTCATCAGTTGCTGGTATTTGGATTGCTCTAAACTTTTCGAGAACACGTACAGGTGCCTATTCTTCCAATCTAACCAATTCGGTGCGAGGAGAAAATTGTCCACGAGCAGTGTCGTTTTTCCACACCCCGAAGGTCCTACGATCAGACAGCGGATGCTGTCGGGGAGCAATTCACCGTTTTTTTTCTTCGTTCCACTTTCCGAATTAGGTAAACGTTTCACAACATTCCACGTACTCATAGAATCACTTCGTTTGAATCGATCCAACTTGTTTCCGGAAGTCCCAGCCATTTCACCAAAAATTTGTTGCCTCTCTTGCGCAAAACTTTTTCGATAAGGTACGTGTCGGGGTATTTAGTTTTAGAGAGTTCCTCCTCGTAGAAGCGCCCCAATAAAATTTCACCGCCACTGTCTTTTATTATATACGTGTGACGGTTCCCGGGTAGAACTCGAACCACGGTAAAAAGTTCAGTGCTCCAGTTTCGTGTGAAACCCCTGTCGAACGTTCGCTTCAATTTACTGACCCTCACCTGTTCTCCAATTTTGTATTTAGCTTTTTTTGTCGTGGGCGTGTACTTTGGACAGTAAACGCTAGAAATTAAACGTTGCTCGTCAGACTTGGTAACGTCAGCTGGCTTCATGCCTATCGTTCCGTGCCGTGTGTGATTATAGTTGTTAACAAGTTCCGGAAGAATAGTGACCCACTTGTAGCTTCCCTGAAGCGTGAAGCGTGACCACATGCGCGATTTCAGAGTGCGATTGAATCTTTCCACGATGCTGGCCTTGACGTCACTGAAGGTCGAGTAATGTTGAACGTTGTGTTTCCGAATAAACTTTTGGAATACGGCATTGTAAAATTCCTTCCCTTTGTCCGTGTGCAGAAACCGAGGTCGTCTGCCGCCGCTTTCGCGAAAAATTGTCTTGAATGCTTCCGTGACGCATGTTCCCGTTTTCGCCTTCAAAGGTAGAGCCCATGCGAATTTCGAAAATTTGTCTATGACGGTGAGGAGGTACTTGTTGCCCTTGTTCAATTTATGTAGGTTTTTTAACTTGCCGCTACTCATTTCGACGAGGTCGCTTTCCCAGAGGTCGTCGATTCCCTTGGTTACCACAGCCAAACGTTTGTAGTTGCGGCGTGCAGGTTTATGCAATTCTTGGACGATGGCTTGCCTTGACATTCTTTTTTAGAGATTACGTTTGAAGAGAAGCACCAGCGTGATGGGATTCAAAGAGGGTGGCACCTCGCTCGTGTTTTGAACGATCAGCTTATCGCCGGCACTCACGTCGAAAACGGTAAGGTCTTCGTCTTCCTGTATTTCATATATGTTGCGCGTTTCGTTCCAACGCGCCAGAGGAATGTTTCCTGCTTTCTGGACACCACGATTCGATATCAAAGTCATGGTGGGAACACTAGCTTTTCTGCCGTGAGACCAGTACGAAAATTCGTTTACCTGAATCGTGCCATCGAGGAGAAACTTGTAGTACGGATGATAAGGATGCAGCATGTACAGTTTGTTACCTTCGACGAACGTGGAGATTCTCTGTTGATTGGGTACGCTGTTAATTTCGATGGCTTGCAGAGAATGGAGTTTAGCGAATTTAGTATCGATGCTAACGAGGTTGCTGTGAAGCTGACCCAGTGTGTTTTGTACGGGCACCAAATGCTCGACTATGGTATCCGTTACGGTAGAAAATGACGGTTTGATTTTCACTTCCACGTTCAACTGCTTGTAGCTTTCGTTGAGTTCTTGCAACTTGGCACCGAAAGAGGCCAGCGTCGATTCCTGCGTTGATTCCAGCACTCCAACTTGATCTCTGATGTTGACCACAATGTTCTGAAGGTTCTCGATTTGATTCAATTTCGAGCTCTTCTCGGTAAGATCGTTCACGATGCTTCGCATCTCTGTAAACTGCGTGTGAAGGTCGACGACGCTCTGCGAAGTGGGCAGCGTCGACACCAGCGAAGCAAGTTCGTCTCGAATCTGTTCCACGTTCACCGTTTCCGTTTCCAGTCGTTTCAGCATACGTGATATGTTCCTTTTCAAAGCGTGTAATTCTTTGGAGGTGGGGAGATTGGCCACCCTACTCTCGAGATCGCTCAACGAACTTTTGATGTCACTCGAATCTGATAGTGCCGTCACCGCAGTTTTCAATTTTTCCAAATCTTCGCTCGAAGGCACGCTCGTTCGTAACGATTCCAAGTCACCCTGTATGTTGTCCAGTACGTGATGAAAATGAGTAAGATTGGATTCGACGTTCAAATTTTCCAAATATTGGATCTTCTGCTGAACCGTGCTTAACGTGTCCTGAATACTCGTCAACACACTTGCTTCAGCGTGAATATTTTTAATTTCTTCGTTGATCAACTCCAGAGACGCCTGAAGCGTAGCGATGGTGGTTTGAATGTGTTCAAAATCTTGATAAGCCTCCAGTTGAATTTTTATGTTCGCGACGCTTTTACCGATGACTTGCAGTTCGTCCGACGATGGTAGGTTCGTCATTGTATCTTCCAAAGTCTGCAACTTGGATTTGATTTCTTCCAACGTGCCGGTGAATTCTTCTTGTAATTTGGAAACAACAACCTGCAAGCGTTCTACATCAATATCATTCACGACGGTTTGAAGTTCAGAGAAATTCTTTTCTATTGCGGAAGTTCGCTCTTCGATTTCGAGTTTCAATTTTTCCAAATCTTCATTTTTCGATTGAAATTGCTGTAATTTGGCCAAATCATTTTGAAGCGAATCCATGCTCAACTGTATATTTTGAATGTTGTCGTAAGAAGGTACGTCAACATAATTTTTTATCAGTGTTTTCAGTTCGGAATCGATTTTCAGAATGGGATCGAGACATTGCGTTTGGAGCGTAGCGATCTCAGACTCTAAACTTTTGTTTAAGGTCTCCTGCAAAGCGATCAAATCGGTCCTCAACTTCTTAACTCGAACGTCCAGCATGAGAATCTCTTCTGCATGGTCTACACGCTTGGTGTTGCCGAAAATGTCGTTAGGCATTTTTTGGTTAATGGTTATTTATAATAGAATAGACGATTCGTAATTCTACGAAGAGAGGAACGAGTTTGTCGTAATCTCCTAGGAGTTCCACGTAAAGATAATCTCCTGCAGACACATCGTACGACATGTTAGAAAGTACCTTGTCGTGCTTCATTCGAAAAATGTTTTTGCCGGTAGAAATTTTGATTTCGCCTGTGTTCTCCGGATTCACGGTGATTTGAAGTTTCCCATCGATCGGAATTTCATAGAAATGTAAATTGTTATTGAAGACGTAAAACATCTTGCCCACATCGTCATTTATTTTTGTCCATATACTATTAAGATGTACAATTAGTAGACCATTGAGTTTAGATAACATGGAAGGTAAGAGGTTATTGGAATTTGGTGATGCAGTGTCCATGTTGCTTTGTTTGCGGAAACCAAAGAGATTCATTGTCCTTGTTAGTTATTTAACACGTTGTGCCTTTGCTATTCTTCAAAAAACAGACGGAGGAAAAGAGGAGCCCTCGGGCGATGAAAAATAAGAGTTGAATTTAATGAGCCTCGGTTTGGAGCGGGCTTAACAACATAATAACAGCTTGCAACTTTTCATCGCCCGAGGGCCCCTCTTTTCCTCCGTCTGTTTTTTTGAAGAATGGCAAAAAACACAGCGGACTTCATGGCTATGGGGTTACAGTTAACACACGTCACATTTATCGCTTCCATTGCAGTGGCCCCACTCTCTCGTGTGGATTTTACAATCGAGAACACGTAACTTGTTGTCTGTTGCATCCAATGCTACTTTGGTTACGCGCGTCGTGTACAAATCATGCAATTTACTTGTAATGCGATGATCGGCGCTGAGTTGCCTTTTACTATGAAAAAGGCATTCCTTGTAGTCTTGCATGCTAAATTTGCTGGTACTTATTTTTCCCACACCCTTCGCTTTCTTGATCTCTTTTTCTTCTGCAATCTTTACACAGTACATTTTGGCACGAAGCCCCGCAAATTCGCTGATGTACTTCCCGCCAACTTCATCTTTGAACTTTCCTATGGTCATTTTGTTTTCTGCCGAATGTAAGTGATGGCCTGATGGTAAGTTGCTAAAATCAAACAGATGCTTCATCTTAGTCAGATCACGTTCGAGGTTTGGTGTGTTTTGGATTAGAAAAATGAAGCTATCCGTGTCAATGTAACATATTTGGATGTTATCTCCATAAAAAGGTTGAAACTGATCGTAGTACGATTGGTACATGTGCAATTTTGATAGTTCAAGGACAGTGGCACCTATGGCAATCGGCTTGTTGAGCATCACTTGCTTCTTGTTCCTCTCGACGAATACTAGATTCTCGTCGAAAATAGTGAAGTTTTTGAAGTAGGGGGACGCGACGATCTTCTCAAATTTCTTTTCCTCCGTGACCAACGTTGCGTCGATGTAATTACGCACGTTCTCCATCGTCTTGCCGTAGATGGCGTTATTGAACAGTTTGTACAGATCCTTGTCTGCAGGCGATGTCGATTGCGCTCTGCGGCGCGTGTTCTCGGTTATGTAGGGTTCCAGCCATTTGCTCTGTCGGAACTTTAATCCTCTATGAACTTTCTTCAACTGCAAGCCGTGACTTATGTAAAATTGGAGGAGTCGGTAGTGCAGAATGTAATTCCGCTTGTTCCCCATACTTAGTATTAGTTTTGGCTCCGATGATCCTCCAGGTGGCTTCTCTTTGGTGGGGGCCAGGGCCAATCCGTGATGTTTCTCGTGAAGCCTTTCGGGATAATCGAGATCGACTTCCAAGAAACAGCCCCATTCATTATCTTCGCTCCAGTTGAGAAAATCTTCGCAGGAGAGTTCCTCTTCGGTCATCCACGCGTAGTCGCTGATGGGAAGACACTGGGACATGGAGTGGCCGTACAGGTTGTTGACATCCCAGTAGACAATATAGGTGTTGGGCTTCGATGCATCGTAACCAGGCATATGAGGATTGTTTGCCTGAGCATGGCGTCGGGGGCATTGGACGATGCCACCGCGTATCGCACTCTCCATGAAAGCATACTGTTCCTTCTCTGCAATAAGTCCCAGTTCCACGTTGGTATATTTCATCATCGATTCCCAAGTCAACCCCGGCGTCGTGAAGAAATACGCAGGATCCAACTTGTATATTGCAATGCATCTCTTACGAAACGATTCGAAAATGTCCATGAGGAGAGTCACGTCCAATTTCAGATAGAGATCGTGATAATCGCGAAAAGTTTGGCAATTGAATGCCGTCCATACACTACGAGCGTGTTCGTAGTCCTCTTCGGAACAGACGTCCTCCGTGAGACAAGAATAAAATGCCTCCCGGGGTGGGAGTTCCGTCTCGTCAAATTTCTCGAAATCGTTGACGTACTCGTAGGGGTAGACGCCCTTGCGACGCAACAGATTCAAATTCTCATCTCTCCCCGAAAAACATTTTTGCTTGGTGGCCACAAGATCTTCGTCGCCAAGTTGAGATGCAAGGCTTGCGAGGCTGGAGGACAGGAAATTGTAAGAGTCCAGGATTCGCACTTCCACACTTCCTCCTTCTTGGAGAGGGATCCACACTCTCACCGCGATGTACTTCTCGCTCGTTCTCGGAATGATGCTGATTCGAGAAGTTATGTTGTAGAGCTCTTTAACAAAGAGATGCGTATCGTACTTCTCCGTGTAGTGCAGAAACACGGCAACAAAATGCGACTCCTTAATCTTGAGATTGCACGAATTACAGATGGTGCTCAGGAATAATCCATTCTGGTGGTCATGGTGGACGACCTTGTAATTTTCGGCGGTGAAAGCCTGGTTACACTCCGCGCATCTTGTCGCCGCGTCATGTCCCCGTTGTTGTTCCGTCGTGAGAGCAGGTGGAGAAACGTAAGAGCCTTTCAGGCTGGGTGCAAGTTCTCTCGCGCATTCCGCTATCTTCTTAACAAAATGTTTTGCCGCATCAGGTCCGCAATACAAGATGACATCATTCAATTTTTCTCCGTAGATGGAGAAACTGCAAGGCTCGTGGTGAAAAATTTGTATCGTGCTTGAGGTAGAGGGATCAGGGTTGCAAGACGTCATGGGAACTTGGAAGCTTTCAAAGTCGGCATAAAGGACAGCGGGATGGTGGAGAAGAGCCTGGTGTTTCTGAAATTTCATCTTGGTTCCGGGTTCCGGCATGACATCTTCGGGTTCTGCATTCACGGAGCCAAAACACTTGTGCTGTTCTCTCATCTTCTTACCCCCGCGAAAAATTCTCAAACACCGATCGCAAATTTCCATCTTATCGCGATTCTTGGTGATCTGTCTTCCTACTAATCGTGAGAAATTCCGTATCAAACTGTAACGGCCATCTACAAGCAAGAGTCGAATTACATTATTCTGGCTTCTAGCAGGTCTTAACACACGAATATTGCCGGAATCATCAACCCCAAACACAGAAATATCGATATCTTCTCTTTTTTCCTCTCTATAGTTTTTTAAAAATTGATTGATCTTATTCAGGGGCACAGGATAGGAAATTCCTCTCATCATATTCTCGTATCTCCCCTCATATCCTCTGTAATTGGACAGACGGTGGGGGTTATTATTATTAGCTGGGTGTAATGCGGCGATGACAGACCATAGGAAACTCTTCTGATCATTACTTTCTATGTTCAACACTGCATTTTGCTTTTCTTTAATGTCTCGTGCAACATTTTTTTGTTTTTGTTTTTTTTTGAGCGCTGCGTAACGGTTTGAAATTGCAGACTCGAAGTTCTAACATGTGGCTGCGACCGCAAAGACTCCATCCACTTCCTCTACCTTCAAACTCTTCTTGTTTTTGTGTCAAGTGCTCAAATAGCAGTGTCACTATCTCGTCAAGATCCTCGTTATTGTCATCGTGTAAGCCTTCACACCCTACGTAAAAGCTAAAAGTGCTTGACTCGGACGAGACAACTTTCTCATACAGCAGGGTCAAGACGAGATGAATTTTAATTGCAACATTGACGAGGCAATCACGTAATTTATCGACTACCAGAGATTTCACATTGTTGAGGAAGATGCTCGAGTCACACTTTTCACTTCCAGATTTATAGGTCATGATGCGTGCACTTTTATTCAAAGCACCGCCTTCATGCGCATCAATGCGAGATTTTTTTGCCGGCGGGACTACGACATCATGATCCGGTAGACGACATTTTTTCAAATGCCTAGCAATATTAGGTTTAGAAATCAACTTCCTACAGTTGCGACATGCCACTTTCCCGCAAAAACCGGAGGGACCTGGTTGCGATTCCATTTTTTTCCCTCTGTTATTTATATATATATATACAGAGAAATTTTTTGGGGGGTTGTGGTGATGGTGGTGGTGATAGTGGAAAGCGCACTGAAACAGAAGAAAAAAAAATTGAAAAAAAAATGCTAGACATTTTTTCCTTCCACATATATATATTAGACGCGAACAGTATGTATGTATGTATGTGTGTGTGTGCACTGTTGTAGGAGGTTAAAAATATACGACATGTAAGTGTGTGTCAATTTTTTATGACTCCTCTGAATATGTGTGTGTCAGACGCAAAACAAAAAATATTAATATATCATGAAAAAATAAAAACTTACCTTTCAAGAGAGATAGAGAGAGAGACTTCAAAATAAAAACTTGTAGCTCACTAAAACTTCCACGATGATATATATGTATACTGCCAGATAAACAATTAAGAATACTGAACTGCCACGATTGACGTTCACCTTTCAAGAGAGATAGAAAAACTTCAAAATAAAACTTGTAGCTCACTAAAACTTCCACGATAATATATATGTATACTGCCAGATAAACAAATTAAAAAATACTGAACTGCCACGATTGACGTTCACTATGATAATGATGTACAAAAGAAGAAACTGGTACGTTATATAGGAACTCCTCTTTTTTTTTCTCCTTCTCTCCTTCCTACTCCACGCGACTCTCTTTGGTGAAAACACAATGAGAGCTATAGTTAATGTTCTAGCAAATAAAACCCTTGTTGACTGATTCATTCATTCATGCTATATTTTTTTTTCAACAAAAAAATTTTGTGATACGCACAATATCCTGTGGGGGACAAATAACAATA
The DNA here is from genome assembly GCF_977018435.1 of Lepisma saccharinum. Classification (NCBI taxonomy): domain Eukaryota; kingdom Metazoa; phylum Arthropoda; class Insecta; order Zygentoma; family Lepismatidae; genus Lepisma; species Lepisma saccharinum. Next base: position 43,610,748 of record NC_139254.1, read on the forward strand.
AACGGGACGTTGACAGTTCCACCCATGCATGTATTGTCGATCATTTCCCCCTCGGCCTCTATTCCACGCCCCGTCAGGGTGTGGTGTGTGAAACGGACGATCCCCAGCACAAAACTCAAAAAGCGGAAGATGCTGCTGTGTTTGCTTCCGCCGCATCCGCTTCTGATTCTATTGTTATCGGGGATGTGATGGTTTTTTTTATTCAGGACCGTGGGAAAGCTAAAAAAAAAAAAAAAAAAAAATAGAATCTCTTCGGGCGGAAGAGGATGCAAGGTGAATGGGTTCGGGGAGGGGTTGCTGTGGATAGTTTGGTCCGTGATGAAAATGTTACATTGAGCGACGAAACACAATTTCTCCACAATTTCTCCACAGGGACAGGAAAAATTCTACCGAGCGTCGCTATCCACGCGAACATTAGAAATTGCCTGAATGCCTTGGGGGCTTGGCATAGGATTATCGATTTTCGCTTTTAGAGAATAATCTATGTAAGATTCTAGCATCGAGAATAAACAACATTGATTAAATTTTTGACAACATTCGCAGTACAAATCTAAACTCGTGATGATTTCGCCGCCACCACGCACCCCTGGCGAGGTTATATAGGGGCCAGGGATCCTAAAAAAAACAACAACAATTATTATTTTGTTTTGTTTTGCGTCACAATACGGAAAATAATAAGAGGCATACGCGCGCACGTGTGTGTGTGTGTGTGTGTGTGTGTGTGTGTGTGTGTGTGTGTGTGTGGGTGGTACATCGTTCCCTCCCCGAGAGAGAGGTTTACGAAGATCACGATATATAAACATTTGGGTCCCGGACTTGGAAAATTACGATAAGGTGCACTCATCTTTCAAAAGATGAGAGGATGAGAGAATAAGAGGATGAGAGGAGAGGTTTACGTAGGTCACGATATATAAACATTTGGTCCCGGACTTGGAAAATTACGATAAGGTGCACTCATCTTTCAAAAGATGAGAAGATGAGAGAATAAGAGAATAAGAGGATGAGAGCGCGCGCGTGTGTATATGCCACATCATTCCCCCAAGAGAGAGGTTTACGAAGATCACGATATATAAACATTTGGTCCCGTTGATTCCAGCACTCCAACTTCATCTCTAATATTGACGACAATATTCTAAAAATAGAGAGGATGAGAAAATAAGAGGATGAGAGGATGAGAAGATGAGAGAATAAGAGAATGAGAGAATGAGAGAATAAGAGGATGAGAAGAGAGGTTTACGAAGATCACGATATATAAACATTTGGTCCCGGACTTGGAAAATTACGATAAGGTGCACTCATCCTTCAAAAAATAAGAAGATGAGAAGATGAGAGGATGAGAAGATGAGAAGAGAGGTTTACGAAGATCACGATATATAAACATTTGGTCCCAGACTTGGAAAATTACGATAAGATGCACTCATGTTTCAAAAAATAAGAGAATGAGAAAAATAAAAAGATGAGAGGATAAGAGGAAGATGAGAGGATGAGAGGAGGATGAGAGGAGGATGAGAGGAGGATGAGAGGGATGAGAGGGATGAGAAGGATGAGAGGATGAGAGCTCATCTTTCACTCATCACTGCCTTTTTGCGTCCGTGAAACATCGTCAGCGCAATAAATGAGGCGCGGAACGGGGAGAGAAAGTGAGTTTTTCAACTTTTTGTGGTCGTTTGGTCAAGAAATCAAAGTTGGGGTGGGAGTCACATTTTTTATCTACTGACGAGGGGGATTCCCCCCCCACCACCAACAATCTTGGCCACAAAAAAAAACACCAAAAATTTCCCGGGGAAAGAGTTTTTGTTATAACAATGAAAAGATAAGCAATTACTTTTAATTTCAAATATACTTTACTAAGAATAATATTGAAAACACACACAAATTAGTATAGTTGTGAGTGTTGAATGTTTTCTGTCTCAAGAGATCATTAACAAATCTACATCAATACGCACAGTAAAATTAAACCAAAAATGCAAAACAATTATAACTATGAAATCTAATTGATTTATATTAACATAGTGCACAAACTAAACAAAAACTTACACATAATAAAACCACTTCAACTGTCATAATTTATTAACATCTTTAACCGGTTAGTAAAGGAATTAGTTAGCTGCTTTACACTATCTAATATGTATGAAAGTAACAAATTAATTTCTAATTAATAATCACAATAATTATTTTAATTGACTAATTTATTTTTACTTTTAATAACATTACAAATATGTACATCGTATAATTCACACATATGTTTGTGGGGAGGGGGGTTGTAGGTTACGAACTTTCTCCCCCTCACCAGTTTTCAATGATTTCGCACCCTGGTGGGTTGTGAGGTGTTGCAGTTCACAATGCCTTCAGTGAGGTGTTGCGACGTGTCGTGATCTCCGATGAAAAAATAAAAACAGCGGGCAACAATATATAACTGAACACATCGCATCTAACGAGACTTGTTAGTGGATTGCAATACCAGTAGTCTCATTACACAACATCAGGCTACCATACACTTCAAAATACACAACTTGCTATTTATATACGAGTGATGCTTAAATGACAACGTAGTTCAACTTCCGTCCTCCATTGTTCTATTATTTATTCAGTCAAATTTTCATCACAATCCCCCCCCCCCCAAGTTAAGTGGACTCAACCAGCTTTCACATACCCGCCTGTAGGCACCCCTGTTCGACATTCCACTGATTATATATACGTATAAGTATATAAAGTGACCCTCGACTTTCTTCAGTTCTATGTCTCAAGTTTTCGTTCAGTGAAAAGTTTTTTAAAGTGTGTGTTACATAAAACACACGGAACTTCCTCACATTCCTCCCTGTGTAGTTCAAAGATTCATAAGACTCAGAATTGTAATCTGAATAAGGAAAATTAATTAAGAAATAAATACCAATAGTCGAAGCAAAGTTACCAAATTTGAAGAAGTTAAGTGAAAACAGCTCCTCTCTCACTCCTAAAAGAGAGCAATAGACGAGATTGTTTTCTTTTACATATTCAACTTATCCATAATTTTGGCTTTCTGCCTTTCTTTATTTAACAAAATTATTTTACGCATTCAACATATATATTTTTCTTTCTGCCCTAACAAAATGCATTACTAGGTGTATTAACCGCAATTTTACATGAAACTAATGTTTCACAGAGGAATGTGACGACTTATAAACTACCGATAAAATGTGTGCGTAAATGGCTGTGTAATCCAACTGTAAGGACATACGTTATGTCGGATCCTAAGTAAGTCTGTGTATTCACTCCCAATTAGCTTCTGGGCATAATTACGGCTCTTTTTTGTTCATAATTACTGCTTTGATTCGGCTGCGAAACCGGAGCGTAGAGCGATCTGTCCGCGCGTGACGTCACGCCTGACGTCAAGGACCACGTGATCAGGTATGGCCCCAGCCTTCTCCTCTACTAGTCTTGCACACATTCGGGCCAGTTTGACGTTTCTGCGTTGAGCAGACGACAGAATTCCCCTCCTCCAGTGGTGGGAGGAAGTCCAGATGTACGTACTACTGTTGCCAACTTAGTTATTTGGAGCAAGGTTTGTCCAATTCACGAATCGCATCAAGTACTTATATTTTCGTCTATTACTAAACGGTCTCAGTTGTAGTTAAATCCAGCTTTGGCTTTGCAGTCTAGCTCTTGTTGCTTCAGAGAAATAGTATCCCCGTTTTAGGCGGGATTTAGCTCTTTTCTGGAAATCCAATATGACAACACTTGCTCATCCGGTATTCCGCAGCGGCAACAGGGCCCCTAAACAGGCATATGAATAACCCCCTAGCACACTTGCCTCCAAGTCTTTCTCCGCTGTTCCCTTGCATTGGGGCCCTTTCTTCCTGTTGCCTCTTGAGGGTAGCGGAACGGCCTGTCTCTTCGCTTTTGTCGGCTGCAGAAAAAATGTCCTCTGCAATATACACTCAACTGCAACGCTGTCGGTTAACTTATTTAACAATGTTATTTTATTGAGGAAAAAAACTTTATAGTTTCTTTACATTTTGCTGTTACCTGCAGTAACACAGGTTACATGCACGCCACGCCTCTGATATACAGGATGTTTAAAAAGTTGACACGATAGGAAAACTACGTTATTAGTGCAGATGGCGAAAAATGGAAAGAGGGGAAAGTTGTTGGAAATATGAGGTTTTCAATATAATATGCTTTTAATTTTCAACGTAGCATCATGCACCGTTGAGGCTGTACTCTGGTACGAGCCTCAATGAGAACTGATATTGCCTTGTTGCCACATGCTCTGTCCTTATAGGAGGCATTTACGTTATTCGCAACACTGTACTGTACTCGGTACATTGAAAATGATCACGCAAAATTAGAAGCAAGGTAAGAAGTATGTGTGAGTGTGTATGTGTGTGTACAGAAACACACGCACGCACGCACACATACGCACAAGCACACAACTACAAAACCTGTAATTGTGGCTAATGCTATCTGAAATAAAGGTTGTTCATTAGGGCATGGTGATATGAACAAGGGATAAAATTTCGAAACGAAAGGGGTCTTATTTTTTTTTTCTAATCAGGGTAGATCACCACTAAAATATATTTGCGCTCAGACAACATCTTCCGTTGGCGCAAACCGGAAATGACAACAATAATGACGATTAAGAGGGTAACGGTTCACGTAGACTTAGCCTTCAATGCCCTAGGTTAGTCGTATCGAGTAAGTTGTGTGTCTCAATGAATAAGGAAAGACATCTGGTACTGTTCATCAGCAGTGGACCAAAACCAGCAGAAAAAATATTAAAAAATGTAATGATTCGTGTGTTACGGGTTGCTATCTTCCATCATCACGGTGCATTTCTTCCAGATGCCTCTGGCACACAGCCAAAGGGCCAGTGAAACGCATGGAGGGCGTCGATATCCATATCCAATATTTAGTCCCATTTTGGCGATACTCTGGACAACTGGGGTGGACCTTAACCTCTGCTGGTTACGCTGCCTTCCTTGTCAACACACCTTGCTTCTCTGAACTACCTTCGATGAGTCCTCCACCGTCACTGTCCAGTGGTCCTATAGGGCTGCTGTCATGACGGCTACTGTAGCCATCGATACGCTTCCAAAAAGCTTCTGGAATCATTCGAGTGGCTTATCATTTCAGATCACCTTCAGGGCTACCTGTGTAAATTTTGTCCCATTTTTGTATCTGGTCAAGTCGGTGGGGTTAAACACAATGTGACACTCGGGAAATTAATTACGAAACCTTTGAAGGATTTTTCAAATTTAACAGGGAAAACTGGTGATTTGGTCGTTCAAGAATCTAAACATTATCACAAAAAGGCAGCGGAAGATGGGAAATGGTTTTTGAAGATGGGAAGTGATTCTAGTCTCGGCGTAATAAATATTCAGCAAAACAAACGCCTAGAACAAATAGCTGAAAACAGGGAAAGGTTACTTTGTACCTATTGTGAAAACTGTCATACTGCTTGGACGTCAAAACGTTCCCTTCAGAGATTCACAGGGATAACGGAAAACTCTCCGATAATGAAACTAAAGGTGTACTTTGCAATTAAGGCAATTTCCGTGATTTTTTGCGATTTCGTCCCCGATATCATCAGGTACAGTACCAATATTTTATTGTTATTAAAATAATTTTAACTCTAAACGTATGTTTTGAGATATTATAATTATTAGTAGCATGGAGGAAGTGTCGCCAAGTTGGAATTAATTACGATAATTATGGAAAAAACGGGTCTAGAATTGGAATTATTTTCTTTCTTTCTTTCCTTCTTTCAATCTTCTCTCTCTTTCTTTCTTCCTCTCTCTCATCTTTCTTTCCTTCTTTCTTGCCGAGAAAGAAAGAAAGAAGGAAATAAAGAAGGAAAGAGAGAGGGAGAGAGAGAGAAAAGATATATATATATATATATATATATATATATATATATATATATATATATATATCCTTCTCCAAAGAAAGAAAGAAAGAAAGAAACACTCTCTCTCTTTCTTTCTTTCTTTCCTTCAAAAGAGAGAGAGAGAAAGGGGAGAAGGAGGAGAGAGAGAGAGATAAAGAAAGAAGGAAGGAAAGAGAGAAAGGTTCACCCTTCCTTCTCTCTCTGTCCCTTCTTTCTTTCTTTCATTCCTCTCTCTCTCTTTCTCTCTCTGTTGCCTTCATTCTTTCTTTTTGGAAAGAAGGAGAGAAGGAAAGAAAGGAAGGAGTGTCTCTCTCTCTCTCTCTCTCTCTCTCCCTCTCTCTCTCTCTCCTCAAACCCTTGTTTCGAACGCTACCAATGAAATCTCAGGCGACAACTCAGCTTCTCTTTGAAGCAGCATTGTTTACATAACAATTGAAAACGTATGTCAGGATAGTTTTCTGACTTGGTAAGGTACTGTAATCTAACTGGCGAAAAAATCGCCCCTCCCAACTGCCAATCCTGGATCCGCTACTGCGACCAAAGTAGAAGTGAACATGAGAGTGATGTTAAGTTAGTTGTCGTAAGTTCGGAAATCTTTCCACAACTCATCTTGTCGATAGCTCAAGAGAATCTGTTCACAATGTAAGTTGTCCATAAAAAGATAGAAAGCAAGAATAAGAGCGATAGAGAGGAAGTCTTAGTAGAATAACCACCAGAGGAGAGTCACCATTCTCATTGCTCCCTTCCGTCGCCAGGAAAGCTTCAAGGCTTACTGCAACTTAGGTTGCTTGACTCTCACTTTTTGTTTTTCTATCTCTTTTCTTTCTTTATTCCTTCTCTCTCTCTCTCTCTCTCTCTCTCTCTCGCACGCGTTCTTCCTGTTTACCCTTCCTTCTTTTCCCTGTCTATATCTCTTTCTTTACGTCTTCACATGCTTTACTTGAACTTTCTTGCTCCTTTCTTTTTTTCTTCTCCTGTTCTATCTTTTTACATACATTGCTTGCTTCTCTTTCTTCTGTTTGCCTATCACTTACTCTCTCTCTCTCTCTCTCTCTCTCTCTCTCTTATTGTTCTTCTGTTTATCTATCTATTACTTCTTCTCTTTCTTTTGCTGCCTATCTCTCTATTCCTATATTTCTGTCTGTCTCTATTTATTTTTCCTATGCTTCTCTATCACGTCTTGTGCAATTTTCATGGTGGGCGTCTTTCTTACTTCCTGTTTCTTTCCGTTTATCTTTCATTCTGCCGGTCTTTGTCCGATTCTGTATTTCTATGTAACAATCTATTTCCCTAATTCTTCATATCTTCTCTTATACTTTTATACCTCTCTGCGTGAGGGAGGGTTAAAACTATTCCACGGTAGGTTAGACCCGTGACCTGTCTCTACTTCAGCGTCGCCACTGTAGCCTCTCCTTCCCCCGCACTGTGATGTGCGTCTACGCGTAAACAACGATAGTCTACATTCTACAAGTAGTTTTATACACGTAGATTACGTAATCTATGTAAACAACATGGCGAAAGGTGATAACTTAGCAAAGGGCGCCTTGGAATTAAAATAAAATTATACTGCGTATCAGTTACTGATGTGTGAGGAGAACTTTCCATACTCTTTCTTTCAAATTCGAACAATTTCTCACCTAGGAAGAGACCTAAGGTAGGAAATATTCTAGTGTTTTATGGGGAAAAGACTATATATTTTTCCATAGTTGATAGTAGAAGAGAAGATAAATTTTGTTGTAAATAGGATTCTTTTCAGTTCGTTAGAAACCAATATAGTTGAAAATGTCACTTTCTTTTCATGAAACCCTTGAAAATTAATTTTAATGCACTTTAGATTGTCTACGTAGTCTATGTAAACTACAACCCAATGTAATCTACACGTAGATTATGTGTAGACAATGCATGTAGACGTAAACTTATAGTCTACGGCACATTACTGCCTGTAACCAATACTATTGTCTAATGTATAGGGAAGACCAGTGTTTCTTCTTTCCAAACAGTTATTTCTTTTCAAACAAAGGAAACCAGGGCTTTTTCTTTCCTTTCATCATGTGAGGGGAAAACCTCTTGCGGTTAAAACAAAGCAATTCGCAAACAGCATAGATGCTCTAATATCTCAAGTTTGGTGCTTAGTAGATTCCCTTGTCTTCAGAGTGGATCCTCCCTTAAATACAGTCTTCAATTCGCTGAAGTTGGCTGCCAAACTTCAGTAGCCTCAAGCTATATTTTCTACAACATTGTAATCAGGCCGTAGCCAGGAATTCTTGGTAGGGGGGAAAGTCAATCCTAGAGGGAGCACGTGCCCCCCCCCCACACACACACGCTAAGCAATAAGTAACCGGAAAGGGATGATATCGTGAAATTCCAACGAGCAACAAAAAAAAAATCGAGAATAAAATTTAACATAAAAAGGCTAATTGGGACACTATCCACTTGAAATTTAAATGTGTCGCTACTGAAAATTGAATCTGAGACACCTACATTGCTGGTCGATAATGTTAATAGGCGATTAATACATACCAACAGTTTTGGGCCTCCCTCAAAACTGATTAAGGGAGCTCTTTATAAATCGTGCGTCATATTTATTCCCTGCGGTTTCCAGTATGCCAGGAATCTGATGAGAATTCAATAACACTAATGTGTTGTGTTATTTATGCAAGATAAATCAAATAAATTAATTAATAATGATTACATATTATCTACACTTTGATGAATGCTGTAAAAATTTGTAATACATTTTTTGTACATTAAACATGGGTCCCTCAGTCTACCACGGATCCTATTTGCTTCAAAAGGGAGTCCCTTACCTCATTACAGACAATGTTGGCTTACTGGTTACGCTAACCATTTTGCAAAATATTGTGTAAATTGTATTGTTTTATTTTTCAAACACATTTCTTTGGCACCCAATAAGCAAATAGGAACCCCTTGATTGATCAATGACATATTGGATTACGGTGTCATCATTGTGCAACTAAGTTGCATAGGAATAAGTTTTATATTCTCTTTACATTTTGAGAAATATGTTCATTAATGACTGTGGTACGAAACCAATTATAAAAAAGGGCCTCACTCACCTCACTCCATCCTCGCAGTGTGAGGTCTCTGGGGCGCTCATCTCCACCACTGAGCAGAAACGTTCAAACCCCAAATACCAGTTTTTTTTTTATGCTGGTACTGATTCCTGCTAGCCAGAGAATGGCTTAAGTTAGGAGGATCCACTCCACAGCAGAAGAGTTGATAGAATGTTTTGTGGTAAAGGTATAGTTCACCGTGCATATAGCACCGTGCCATGAAGACACATTTAGGGCCAAATTGAAGGTGATGTGATCAGCACCACGTTGTGACAAGTTGAAGCATGTTGAGGAAAATGGAACATCTCGCTACATCAACAGCATCTTAACAGTTGATGCCCACTAAAGTCCAGAAAATAAGACTGGCTCTTCGAAGATAAAAACACGCCCATGTCTGTGCGAAAATCATGATCCGTAAAGAAGAGAATGGTGACTGCCTTCTTTACTGTAAGGGGAGTTGTGGCGCGTGTTGTGCTGGAAACACAGTAGCCAGTCACCGTGAAGTGGTACACCGAGGAGTGCCTGCCCAGAGTAATTCAAGCTCACATAGTCAGACACTTAGTTTCTCCACCATGACAACGCTCCTACCCACCGCTCCAAAGTTTGAACCGCGTATTTGCCACATACTGTGCTGAAGGTGCTGGAGCATCCTCCCTACGGTGCAGACCTTGCTCCATGTGATTTTGCACTGTTCCCTCACGTCAATAACAGATTAAAGGATTAGGTCTCCAACAGAGAGGAGCTTCTACGGGCGTGGGTTGACGGAGAGTGCCCAGCTCCCTGAGGAAACCAGTTGGTTCGACGACTGGTTTCGAAGGATGAAGAAGTGTATAGTGTGTGGTAGAAAGTATTTTGAAAGATTGCGAAAATTAAAGGTGTATTACAAAACGTTCTTAGTGCCTTTTCTATTTACACTCCAAAAGATGCCTAGTGTAACTCGTATCACACCACAATTTTTATTGCTTTGTAACAGAAATAAAAAATGTGAAACACTATCACATTTTCGTAATGTTTGATAATTGACCCAGTAAGCTATCCTAAATCTTTGACTAGCTGACTTGGTAGTGGGGTGGTTCAGGGGCGCCTTCTTGTCAAAATTATTGGGGGGGGGGGCTCTGATCACTGAAATAAATTAATGAATGACTTACTCCCTCCCTGTTTTTAAGTTTTGGCCTCAGTGTTCGGAATCTCGTAAAAGCCCATGAATTTCTCAACAATATCAAAATTTTCATCACAGTTCGAATGCAGAATGTCAATTGTTCACGGATGGATATGTCACAAGTTTCGTCAACCATAATAACAAAATATTCCCGACTTTTAATATCTGCTACCACGGAGCGCAAAACAGATCTCCCTAATATATCAACGATCTCGTTCTGAATGTCATGTGAGAGCCATTTGTAGCTCGAACGACCCATCCACTACCCTAGTTCATGCACATCGTCTTTTGAAACTCTTTAGTAAAAATGTTTGTTAACAATACTCATAATTATATACTTACAAGGGAGGTTATCTAAGTGTCCCCCTGCGATTTCCATGAAACTTGGCAGGTGTATAGAGGGGGCCAAAGGAAGAAATACTGTTTTTTTTTGTTTCGGTTAAAAACGGTTTGAGGAGGCAAATCCCCCTTCAAATGTGAAGATGAGGACAAATTGAAGTGGGGATCTGACCCCGAAACCACGTAAATCTGGCATAGGAAGAACACGCACATATAATTGGAACACACACAGCACAGAACTGTAGGATTGTCGGTACCAAACGCAGTGCAATTGTAGAGATATGCTGAATTCATAGACACCGTTGTTCCCGGAGAGGCATGGGCATAACAATAGACTGACGACAGCAGGGTAACGGAGCGTGGTTAGCCGAAACAAAAAAAAAACTCGTATTTCTTCCCTTGGCCCCCTCTATACACCTGCCAAGTTTCATGGGAATCGGAGGGGGACACAGGGGTCACATCCCCAATTTGTTCTGATCTTGACGTTTGAAGGGGTTTTGCCCCCGAAACCCGTTTTTTAGCAGAAACAAAAAAAACACGTATTTTTTCCTTTGGCCCTTTCTATACACCTGCCACGTTTCGGGAAATCGGAGGGAGACACTTAGATAACCTCCCTCGTGTGTTTTGCTGTCTCTGGTCATAGCCCGCCCCCAAAAGTTGATGGTTTAGCGGTCTCAGTCCCCCAGCGTTGATGGTCTAGAATATTTCAAATGTGTATTTAAAGTTAAATTCATGTGACACAATTCAGAGTAAACTTTACAAGAGAAGCAAAGTAACATTAGATCCTCTTAAGAAAATTATTTGGGGGGCTCTGCCCGCACATCGTTAACATTGGGGGGATCGAGCCCTCCCCCAAGCCTCATGGAGTCGGCGCCTATGGGGTGGTTACACAACGCATTACGACGACAGGAGTTCATGTGCGAACCCCAGCTTGGGCATGGGTGTTGCTTGTGAGTGTCCCTTCATCAATTTCATATCACTCATTCTCATTGTCGCAATTAACTAGAAGTGACAGAAAACCAATATTAAGTAACAAAAATCAAATATTCATTCTCTTTCTCTTCCACATCCATCACTATTACCAACAGGTAGACGTGGGAAACAAAACATTGAGCAGTTCAAATTCCATAGAAATATATTCAAGAAAACATATCCAAAACACATTACGCACCTTTAATAATACAAGACCACTCAGAATGTCTAGATACTGAAAATCGTGATCTGGAAAGGATTTTTTTTCCAATTCTGGTACGACATTATGGAATCCAACACACCTTTCTTAATAAATCACCAAATCCATAAGTGTATTTGTTAAGTTCCTAGAACACTGTAGGATATAATTGTAAAGAATACTGAGAATTCCTGATAGGAATGTGTTCTATATTTTTCACAGGGGGGTAAAGCATGGTTTGGGGGGCAGTTGCCCCCCCCCCTTCTAGCTACGGGCCTGATTGAAATATATAACATATATGTATCTAGAACTTATTATATTGTGATATTAAACTATCTGGCAACAACACACAGAACTCAAAGTGTGTCAATTGACACACAAAAGTGCATCATTTTTTTGACTCCAATGACACATTAAAAATGCATCAAAGATTCACCTAAAAGCATCAAAATAAATGTGTCAAAAGATTCACTAAAATGCATCAAACTGAAAGATGCACCTAAATGCATCAAAATAAATGTTGCAAATGATGCACCAAAACGTGTCGTTGGAGTCAAAAAATTGATGCACTTTTAGTGTGTAGAGTGACACATTCAAATGCATCTTTTTTTTCCTTTTCTTGCTCATGGGGGTTGCATACCTGCAAGGGAAACGTTCCAATACTTTTCTCCACTATAATAAATATTGCAATTTACAAACACTTTCTTGAAACACTTCAAATTTAATGGGCTTCAGAAGTGTTGAAATTGCTGAAAATGTTATAGAAAGGATATTGTCAATATTAAATATTCTGCAAGTGTGTAAGTGCATTCTAGAAATTATTAATTATTTTTGATCATTTATAGTACATTTCACACACTTAGAACATGCTGAAAACACTTCTTAGCACACAATGAACAAAAAGGTATAAAGGTAAAGTGTTCCCCTGTGCATAGCACCACGCCATGAAGGCGTATAGGGGGTGTGGGGGTAACGCCCCACACTTTCTTGATCCGGTCGTGAGTGGGGGTGATGTGATCAGCATCACGCCCCTGACCGCCTTTACCCCCCAGAGTTTCCCCCAGGTACCCATGTTATTCGACGCTGGGTGTGCGCCGGGGCCGCTTCCACCGTTAGAAAAGTTCCCGGATTTGAACCGGCCGAGGATCGAACCCGGGACCTTTAGCATGGTAGTCAGACGCGTTACCGACTGAGCCACCGTGGTCACAATGAACAAATTGCTTATTACTGGAAATTTTTAGATGGAGTGATGCTTAGTGTAAATTTCTCTAGTGCAAGGGAATTAGTGTGTTAAGCTACACTTAACTAAATAGTGGGCTTTTCTTGTTCACATTTCTGCATGGTCTTGTGAGTTCATGGTTATATGTGCAAATATTGAATTGAATATTGAATAAATAAAAATAACACTTTCAGAACATACTGAAAATAACTTTTGCACAAAATGAGAGATTGTAATCATTTTTAGGCTGAGAAAAATGAGTAAATTGATTTTCCTTCCCACAGAAAAATCCAAAATGCAAAAATTTTCAATTATGAACAAGAATTAAGTGATGTAGGAGTAAAAAGCGTCCTCCTCCGTAGTCGAGCGGGTTAAGGCGTTCACTCGTCTTGAGATCGTTCGCTGCGGGACGGCGTAGGTTCGAATCCGGCTCTGGTCGGAATTTATTCGGCCTACGTATAGGGCCGGTGGCAACCCACCATCGTGAGGAAATTGGGAAGCTCCGAGTGAGTGAGCGTAACCTGGTCAAGAAGACCTACAATAACGGCTGGGGGTTCGTCGGGCTGATCACCCGTCACCCCAACACTGGTCTGAGACCTCCACGCTATAACAGGTGACGGCGGAACAGTGTGGGAGGGAGACCAGCAGTCGGTAGGTAAGCCAAGGCCCGCCATGGTGCTGTAGAGCTGTAGGGTTATGTTAGGAGTAAAAAGCATTGTCATTAAACAGAAAAAAAATCAACACCCTGCAACCTAAAATTAATATAAAACATAGAAAATCTATGAATACCATTTTCAATCACACCAATGTTGTTAGTGAACAATAAAAGAACTTAGGTGCGATTCATACTAACAAATGATACAGATGATCCTGATACAGAACATTTATTGTTTGACACAGATACACTGGTGCTTAATGGACATTCTGCTTTAAATCCTTGCACATAAGATAGATGACTTGAGGCGACAGTCTATATTTATGACCTAATAGTATGTATCGACTACTGCCATACATGTACCACAGTTTTCGTTGTAGTCTAATTCAAAAACATAGTAAATGCCAACAAGTGCACAGATAAATGTTTGTAAAGTGGCACATTGCACTTTCTAGCATCCAGCTACCAAGACAACTTCCCTTCCACTAATATTTCCAGATAAGGTGCTTCATCTCAAAATCTTCTGTTAGCAAATGGTACATATACTTATTTTTATCAATAAGCCCTGAATTTGCCATCTTTCCTGTCTTTGATGTTCTCTTTTTTAGAAATACTTGACCAAAGAGGTGGTTATGATCCCCAACAAACCCCCTTGGGCACGCCACTGGATGTTATGTGCAGCAGTTTCAGTGGCGTAGCGCAGTACCCTGGGGCCCCCCTGCAACTAAACTTTTGGGGGGCCCTTTATAAAAAATTATCGAAAATACTACAACGTATATATATATATATATACTGGTAATTAGATGTATTCCCTGAAAGGGGTTAAAGTAGAGACAATTTGCAATAAATTTGACCATATGATACCCCGTCCGAAAATTAGTAGTTTTCGAGATAATCGAATTTCTTTTGTTTCTTTAAAAAATGACAATTTTCCACATAAAAAGATGAATTGAGAAAAAACTGCTCATTGTATGGTACTTATTTCAGCATTTTCTGATAGCTAACAAATAAGTGGTTCGTTGAAAAAAAAAGTTTTCCAAAATAACAATCACATGTAAGTACCGGGTGGGTCTAAACTTACAAGTGATGATAAAAAAAATGCACTCTTAGTTTACTTGGCAACGTTTTAATAACAAAAATGGTATGACACGAAGCGTACAAATTACTTAAATTACTTCCTTGTGACATCTGCTATCCAACAAGGTACAAATGTTGCTAACATTCACATTTGTGTACAAGAAATAATACTTCATTCATCTTCATGTGAATGGAATCAATGAACATTACCATTAAGGAACATTATACGTCTTGCTCAAAGTGGGCACCTCCGTTACGAATGCAGGCACGCAGGTTTTTACGGATATTTGGTCTCGTAACTCGTGATGTTATGGTGTCCTTGATGTGTTGACCAGCTGTGAAGATCCTCTCCCTGAGTTCTTGTTGCGAGTTTACTGGTGTCTTGTAAACTAAGTCTTTCATGTGGCTCCAAATGTAAAAGCCGCAAGGCGTCAAATCGATGGGGGGATCAAGCTGGGCAGTTATTATGCTGGTAAATCATGTCACGTCTTGTAGCTAGATTCACAACATTGCCATCCCGTTGCTCAAAAAATGTTCATAAGTGATGCCATTTAATTATTTGGGGCAGGAAAAATGGATCGATCTAATGATTGTTGATGACGCCCATCCATATTTCTGCCTGGGCGTGCGACTGTGGCTGGATGAAAATTACCCAAAGAAATGGATTGGCCGAGGCAGCCCGATTCCCTGGCGGGCTGGATCCCCCGATTTGTCGCTTTGCAACTTCTACATTTGGAGCCACATGAAAGACTTAGTTTACAAGACACCAGTAAACTCGCAACAAGAACTCAGGGAGAGGATCTTCACAGCTGGTCAACACATCAAGGACATCATCACATCAAGAGGTACGAGACCAAATGTCCGTAAACACCTGCGTGCCTGCATTCGTAACGGAGGTGCCCACTTTGAGCAAGACGTATTATGTTCCTTAATGGTAATGTTCATTGATTCCATTCACATGAAGATGAATGAAGTATTATTTCTTGTACACAAATGTGAATGTTAGCAACATTTGTACCTTGTTGGATAGCAGATGTCACAAGGAAGTAATTTAAGTAATTTGTACGCTTCGTGTCATACCATTTTTGTTATTAATACGTTGCCAAGTAAACTAAGAGTGCATTTTTTTATCATCACTTGTAAGTTTAGACCCACCCGGTACTTACATGTGATTGTTATTTGGGAAAAACTTTTTTTCAACGAACCACTTATTTGTTAGCTATCAGAAAATGCTGAAATAAGTACCATACAATGAGCAGTTTTTTCTCAATTCATCTTTTTATGTGGAAAATTGTCATTTTTTAAAGAAACAAAAGAAATTCGATTATCTCGAAAACTACTAATTTTCGGACGGGGTATCATATGGTCAAATTTATTGCAAATTGTCTCTACTTTAACCCCTTTCAGGGAATACATCTAATTACCAGTCACCCTGTATATATCATCGATGACGTCAGAGGGCAAAGAACGTACAACAGTTAGCTACCCCCTTTTGAAGTATTAAACAATTAAAAGAAAATTGAACTACCTTGTCACACTATAGATAAAAATCGAAAATAATCTGTAACACTTAACAGATGTGAACTATGTGGGAAATTTGTCTCAGTTCTTATTTGTATATGAAAACGCTTGGGCCAGCCCCCTTTGAAAATATTTGGTGGGAAGTTACATTTTAAATACCACAGATAAAACTAATATTAGTGATAAAAGTTCATGAATTACCAAGTTTTCTTGTTTGTGTGGCAATAATAAACAGACTGTTCAAGCAACTGAATTTTCCTACTGGATTCTTAACTGCAGACAATTTATACTCTAAAAGATTCCGACAAACGGTATATCCATAAATGTGTGAGATGAGGGATTTTTTTCATATTTTAGGCGACCTGCGAGCAAGTAAATTAATACGGCATTTCTGAGAGCCCACAGGGTTGCCAGGGCCCCTTTGATTGAGCCAGTTTACGCTCCTATCATAACATATCATAAGACATTGTCTTATGATATGTTACTGGGAACCCACTCGACCACCTTCCACATGAAAATAAATAAATAAATGAAACATTCGTCAAGTTATTTGAGGGGTCCACTGACTCGTAGATTGCAGTAACTCTGTTGATACGTATTCTAAGTTCACCGATCGGGAGTTTCTATTTAGTGCTCACCTCAGTGAATTTCGGGTCCACATTTTGTCATTGTTGACCTACATTTTGTCTATTTCGTATTGTAAAAAAATAACTGACACTATGTGTTGAATTTCTGAAATTATATAAAATGTCAGGAGCGCAGAGAAAACATTGCGGGGCCCTTACACCTCGGGGCAACCCGCATTGCGGGAGTTGCCGCTACGCCACTGAGCAGTTTATTTAATGAGCCTAAAATCTATCAAATGAAAGAAAAATATTCTGAAGACATTTTAAATTAATTCAACATGGAAAAATTCTATTTACATGTGTTAACTTGCAAGTCGTAATTTCAAACATGAACAACACTTCCACCATGGTAAATTTTCTGTGGAAAGTGAGATTTTCTTAGCACATTTTCATGTTACGGATAACAATATGTAACACACACTAACCTTTTGCTTGCATTGTTGGTGGGTATCAACAACAACCAGAGGATACTCCCTCTTCAGTCGGTTCATTTGCTTCACTTTCCTCTGCAAAAGAGCTTCTGAATATTTCTGTATTGTCTTCATGAAGGGAACAACAAGTACCTTAAAAATAAACAAAAAAGACTTGCATAAAACACCTACTTGGCATAAGCAGAAAAACGAAACTTAGTGATATCAAAACAAAATACTAGTTGAGTATAATTTTAATGGTACAGTTAACATTAATGAATAACAGGCAAGTAGATCATTCAAAAATAAAATTTTTATACAAGTGCTAGAACGGTCATTTCATTCCTAATTACTAAGATGAGTGAAATATCATTTTTTTTATTGTTTGAAATATGTTAGTTCGACATTATACATTGTGTAGTTCTTGAAACTACACATATTAAAGCACTAGACAATTGATAATATCCAATTCACATTGCATGCTAAAGTAGAAGCCAGTGGCGTGCCCAGCGGGGAGTTGGTTGTTGGGGGTCATAACCCCCCTTTGCTCCAGTACTCTTAAAAAAAAGAACGTGAGATGCATGAAAAGATGGCAAAATGAGGACTGACTACTAAAAAATCACAGGTAGAACTATTGTCTCGAACATTCAGGGATATTAAAATAATACTATTTCTGAACTTTCGTAAATAAGATTAAGATATTCTAGATTTTTACTGTATGTACGCCTTCTCAATTTTTATAAAAGAAAAAACAAAAATTCAGTTTGTGTAAATTCCATGTGGTTGGTGATTGGTGTAGGCGACAATCGGAACCCGCAGATTGCTTTTCTACATGTTTCTCTGGAAAAGAATTAAAGGCAGACGGAGTGAAGGAAAGAAGAGAATCACAAGTGAGAGACAGATAAAGATAAAAAGAAGTGAGGTCCTCGCACGCACGCACACACACACACACACACACACACACACAAACATACGTTTGAGAGAGACAGGAGGCGAAGAGAATTGTTTTTTTTTTTTTTTTTAATCCACTTTATGTGCAGATAGTCTGATCGGAACTGGGCCTACAATTTAAGGTGGGACCCGAACCAACGTGCAATGCGTCTCCACCGGGTATTGAGCCCGAGATCCCTTGATTACAAGGCGACGACGTTACCACTACGCCACCGGGAGGCCGAAAGAAAGAGAGAAAAGAGGCGAGACACATAAGCCAGGCAGAGAGAGGGGAGAGAGAAGAACATGAAAGAGCGAGAAAGAAATAGAGAAGCGAGTGGTAAATAAGATAAATAGGGAAGTGAAGTAGAGAGAAGAATAGATAAACGAACGAAATAGAGAAACAAGATGGGGAGAGAATAAAAGACATAGAGATAGAAAAGAGAGAGAAGGAAATAAGAGGAGCGGAGGAGAAGGAAATATATAGAAGCAAGGCAGCCAGAAAGAGACAGAAGGAAGAGGAATAGTAAAATATTAATGGAGAGAAAGAATAATGAAGAGACAGACCGAAAAGGTGAGGAGAAATATAGAAAAAGAAATGTTCGAGACGAGAGAAAGTAAATAGGAAGGAAGAGGTTCGAAAAAGAGAAAATAAATTCGGAACCAAATTTTATATGCATGTATTCGCTTCACGTGTGTGGGGTGTTACCCCCACACCCCCTATACGCCTTCATGGCGTGGTGCTAAGCACAGGGGAGCACTTTACTTTTTTTTTTACCTTTATTCGCTTCACGGCACTGGGGTTTGTACTCAATTTCAAAAATAATAAATTATGAAATAGGCAGATAAAAGCAAAGAAACATCGAATTCACACCTAACACTTGTAGTTTTTGCAACTTAAGATGACAGGAAAGCTTAGCGTGAAACTATTGTGCTATGTTAAATATTGGGTCCTGAAGCTGATCTCCCATTTTAATTCAATCGTTGGGACGGAACACGTGTTTAATTTTTACTCGAGGATTTGGAATTACGTACTCAAATCAGAACTTCAACGGAAAGAGCAAAACACAAAATTGTAAATAACCTGCATAGATACTTACTTTTCTTAAGCCCCTATCACACGTAGGGTGACCAGACACGTACATTCAAAAAAGAGGACAGAGCATGGTGAAAAAGGAGGACAAAGTCATAAAAAAGAGGACACCGCAAAATTTCTGTATCGCGTATGTATAACTCGCAAAGGAACTGGCCGACATCTGTGGTGCAGTGGTTAGCACACCGCGCCACAACGCCAGAGGCCTCGGTTTCGAATCCCGGCGTGGGCATGGGTGTCCTTCATAAAAATCATCATATCATTGCTCATACTCAACTTCGCGATTAGCCAAAAGTGGCAGAAAAGCGAAGTAAAATAATCTAAATCAAATCAACCGAAAAGGAACTGCACAGACTACGTGCGTTCCAGCAGTGGGGTGCGGAAATTTGCCTTTTTTGTTCCTTTGTAGTAAACCATAGGCTTTCATGTTTAAACTTCAAAGTTCGTTTCATGGAGTTTCTATTCCGAAAACACATTTTTATAGTGCCTATAAATTCCTATTTTCATGGGTAGTGCCTATTTTGCTTAATCGCAATTTTTGCATACTTCAGCTTTATCTTACGTGCATTTGACTTTCCCTATATTGAAAGATGTAAGGCTTTGTTGATGTACTGACTGAAATCTGGAATTCGCCAGATTTGATGGTCTGAATTGGAACATTGTTTTAAATATTTTTTGTTACAATGGTGCAAATTGTGTTTTCATCATTTGTTCAAATTCGCAGTCGTTAGCACAAGCTCTTTTTGTAAGAATTACTTTAACAGACGATTCCCCGCAAATGTGAATTTCGATCAAAAGAGTATTATAGTATGTTAATCGCTAGCGCACTTTTATGTTTTAACTGAAATGCTAATACAGTATAACTGTGCATTGTAAGATAAAAAATTAAATAAGTTCACATTCATTGCCTATTTTAATGTCTTTTTAATTTTAGGGTGCCTTCTAAGTGGTTATTTTCATCATTTTGGTGCCTATTTGACTGCCTATTTCAGAAGTTTTTAGTGCCTTAAATATGCGCCCTACTAATGACTCAGTCGGGAAAGCGATCGTATTGCGCTCCCAGATGCTAGGTGAGCATTGCTCGAATATTTAACGCGCCCCAAATGAAGCATTCTGTATGCAGCACATTTGCTATGGTCAATGCTATACTCTTTCCAGAAAAGGAGGACATTTACAGAATTCTAAAAAATCCGCCCGGACGCCGGGCAGACACCTAAAAAGGAGAACATGTCCGGATAAAAGAGGACGTCTGGTCACCCTAATCACACGGAACTGGATTTCTAGTAGGAATGCCCTAGTTGGTGCTGAACTGACTTTCTAGGTAGAAATCATGGCCGCCTGGCTTACTGCTTGACTGGTTTGGAGGAATAGGACATGTTCTAATTGCTACTTGCTTTCCTCGACTGGATTCTGTGGAACAGCCAATCAGAGCAAAGTTTCGCCATGTGAAGATAATCTGTGAGTGTGCAAAGGAGCGCTTATGTCTGTGGTTTCCGAGTGTTACTCCAGCAATGTATAACATATACAGCATGAAAGGCGCGTTGAGTTACACCATCTATGCTGAGTGCACGGTGTTTACATTTGAAACAACTAAAATATTCTTCCATACGTGTACAGTAAACGTTGTAAAGTATGTATTTAAGCAACGCCATTGTTTTGTACCTAATAACGTTTTATACGAAACGCTATTCCTCTCGGTTGAATAGTTATCGGCTTTTAAAAATGTGAAGTGATGCAGTGTTTACATCTAACGGCCGACATTACAACTTCCCTCGTATGGCAACAAAAGTCTATCGACAAGTACGCTGATAAGTATCGTGTGAGGCGAAAACTAGCAAATTGGTAGCCAGTCCAGCGCCAACTAGGGCATACCTACTGGAATTCCAGTTCCGTGTGATGCGGGCTTTACTCCGAAAATATGTAGATCTTCTCTCCTTGTGCAATCTGCAAACAACTGAAAAACACACGAACACCAACAAACCACGTATCACCACAAAGTTCACAAGACGCCAACTACGGAAACGGAATGGAATGCACGCTTCTGGTGGTGAAAGCGTGCACCCTTCAGTGATGAGTCAGTCATCCCAGGAGTTGTTTACAAAGAATTTTCCGTGGCGGACAAGTTGAATGTGGGAGCGGGGGGGTTGAAATAAGTTGGGCCTGTGCGAAAAATGTTAGGTGGATGTTACTAACATCAAGTTAGGGTGTAGTGAATACCCCAAAAATCTTTTGACTTCATTTGATTTTTGTTATTAACGTCACTTTTCTTACACTTTAGGCTAATCCGACGATGAAGATGAGTAATGATATCATAAAATTGATGAAGAGACACGCACAAAAAAAACAGCCCAGGATTCGAATTCGAGACCCCGTAGCGCGTTGTGATAATCACTCCGCCGCGGAGCAGATTAAGGGATCTTTCATATCTGTATATCGTGAAAGAGTTCAAAGAACTGTTCATGAACAAAGTGATGTGCTTAGATGGTTATGGAAACAAGCAAAGCGAATCTAGTTTCTACCTAAATAGCGTACACAAGTCTGAACTTGTTAACAACGCCAAAGTATTTTCAATATAATTTCTATTTTATGTTTTGTAAAAATAATAATAACAAGCACTTTTTTCTGACACCTTTTTATTTATGAACATGCCAAAATATTTTGATTATTTTTTATGATGAACACAATAACAAACCAACTTGAAGAGTAACGGAACTTTCCTCCCAGAAAGATAGCACTGATTAACAATAATAGAACGGAAATTTTAAGTTTCTATGACTGGAGGGCAAGATGTGACCCCTCCTCTTTCCTCCGAGAAAAAAAATCCTGCACACATCCTTACAATGCAGTGGTTGATCAAAGAGTTCAAATTACATACTGTGCAGAAACAATGCATCAAAAGAACGTTATTAGTGGCTTGAACATGCAAGTGTGGCACCAATTTTGATATTTCAAATATAGGAAATATAATTTAGTTACTTAAAAATAAATTTACTTTTGTTCTTGATACTTTATATTTTTTACTTCGATCAATTTATGAGCTTATAAATTAAGAATTCCTTTCATATTATCGTAATATCAAAATTTATTTTCTGTATCAGTTAAGTAAAATCACCGAACAATTGCTTTGTAAGAATTATGCATGCAAGTGTATAAATTGAGAAATATGCATTTCGATGCATAAATTCCCATCGGATGGGCAATTGACACACTAAGATGCATCAAAAGACACACTCCACAGTCGATATTCGATTTGATGCAGAAAAAGTTCATCAAATCCGAAGACAATTTCCAATAATCCAAGATTACAGGTTTAGGTGTGTCAGCCTTATTGTGCATAAAGTGGACTTAAAATACCAAATCAATCAATCAATCAATCAATCAATTGTTTTAAGTCCACTTCATGGTTACTTTCTTTGCATGAATTCCACTTTATGCACAGAGAGGTTAATCGGACTGGACCTACAGTTTAAATAGGATACGAACAACTACGTGCCTCCACCGGGTATCGAACCAGCGACCCCTTGATTACAAGGCTACCACGGAGTGCATAATCGAATTGGGTCTAACTTTGGGGGGGGGGGCAGAATCGAGAAGTTGTTCATCCCATCCGTTTGCGAAATCATAACTCTTTTTATTTTCTCATGTCCCTGGAAGTCAACAAAATACTAACCCTTAACTTGCAAATTTTAAAAACCTAAATTTTAAATTGCCCCCCTGAGAGTTACGCCTATGTGAAGACCAGAGAAGGAGTATTCCCTCCAAATGTAGTGTTAGAATAGGGAAAAGTAATAAAATCACTAGGCAGTGGATCTAATGCATGCTAATGCAGAACCAGTGTCACTAACATTCAAAGAATTACATCCTGCTCTCAATAGTCGTTCAATGAGCATTCCATATTGTTTCCAAATTCTTACCTTTCTAAGTTAACGGTACTGCTTCGTCCCATTCGAAATATGGACATGTCTTCCCTATCCCCCCCCAACCCCATTTCCTGGAAAGCTACTTTGAGTTTGAATGCGAATTTTCTTAAAACCTGTGATGGATTTTCAGACAAGATTATATTTTTTATTTCAACGTGAAAATAATCAGAGGTAATTTGAAAGTCTATAATGGAAATGCAGTAATGCTCAAAAAAAATTTCCTCTTTAATTCGATCCTGCAGTTTGATTTCTTCTTGTTGGTGTAAATCGTACATATGCAGAAATTTTGCACTTACCAATAGTCGAAAACCAGCACTTTAAGGTAGTCGTAGTTAAGAGATAACTAGGTTGATCTCCACTTCTGCTTCGCATCAAAAAAGTCATGAGGTTTGTCCTTGCACACGAAGATTGCATTGAAATAGACTTTAAGACAGAAAAGAGAATTTCGCCTGCAGATGAAAGAGTTACTCGGTACAGGTAGATGCCAGTTTAAAGCCTCACAACGCCGTCAACGTCTCTACCATCTGTGAGGGCCTCTTTTTTTCAGTTGGAAGAGGAACGCAAGGCTATTTGTACCTTACAGCCATGCGCCGGAGAACCAACTGCAATCGACTTAATATATTGATTGCAGACGCATTCGGTATAAATGTCGATTGCATCATCATTTTGAGTCTTCAACATGCAATTCTAAGCCAGTAATTCAACTGTAATACCACTTAAACTAACCTATAAGCAAAGTTATTTGACAGACCCAAAATGAAGAACTGTGCACTTACAACTAAGGAACGACAGAGCATGCAGCTAGCAATATCTTAAATAGACGGATGGTGTTGGAATACACAAAACCTGATTTTTCGACCTATCAGCTCTTGTTCTGTCGGGAGTGCGATGCATGGTGCTTGTTAGGCTAAAGGATTCTTGGGATTATTTGTCATTCACTTTCTCATGTGCACTCTTCTTTAATTGTTCTAAAAAGCATTTGGTGTGGAAGGCAAATAGAATTTCGATACGGCAAAAGCGAACCTGAGGGGGAACAAATGCAAAAAGGGCAAGATACTGTGAAGATTATCACAACTGGGATTGAAAAGGTCAACATACAAAGCTGCGAAGATTGAACCTACGAGCTTTCGAATATGGATCCACTACAAATTAAGACTCAGAAAGTATAAATTATTCGCAACGTTTGCAACATCAATTTTAACTAATTTGCAAACGTTAAATATAAATATCTAGAAGAGAGGGGGCAGAGAAGGACAAGTGGGGAACGTGGAAGAAGTATGTTGTTAAATGGAAAAAAGATTTTTCTTCCGTGAGAAAAGTCCCTCCAATTGTATGGAAACTACCCCTTCAGATCTCACTTTAAACTGTAGGTCTAGTTCCGATTAACATTGTGTTCATAAAGGAAACAACTTTCAATTACGAAGTACAACACGAAAAAATAACTTGCCATCGAATGACATTTCTCAGTAAAAGTAAGACTTTCGCGCAGGACATTATTGGAGAGATCACTAATTCTACCAGCCTTAGGACAGCCGCTCGGGTACTATCACACCGCGGAGGGGAGGGTGGTGGAACTTCCCACGAGGGCCCCGCGCAAACGGGAAAGGGTTGGCTGTTCGAACAGCACCTTTTCCTCTCCTCATTTGGATTGGGAATTAGAGAGCTCGTGGATTCAGGAAGTAGAAGTTACATGGCCACAAATGATTGGCCAAATTTGTTCACTTTTATGAACATATGATTTTCGGAAGTAGTCCTATTCTACAGTTTTACTTTCTATCGAATCGCACGAATTTTATCACATCCGTGGGTATGAAACTCGAGAACGTTTGCATCAAACCGTTTCACACAAGTTGTTGAAACTAAAAATTAAACATACTAAATTACCTCTCGAATATGAATATGGGGAATTCCAGCATTGCGCGTCTGACATTTTACACACAAAATGTAAGGATTGTCTAGACCTGAGATTGGATTAAAATATTCATAATGAACTGATTTCATAAAATTATTAAGTATTTTGTGATGTCTGTAAACTTACTTAATACAAACTTGATTATGAGGACATAACCTGAATGCATAAAAAGCATTAACGCAATGTGTTACTTATGTGACGCTTTAAAAATGTAGCAACATTTTTAATTCGTTTGTCTGTGAAGCATATAGGCTATAGATGTTAATATTTTTGTTGTTTAAATATGCAAATTACACTTTGTATATGCATTCACACATATTTGAAACTTAATGCAATTAAAAACACTAACAATTTTCAGATTAATTCAATTTGTTATTTACATGGGACAGGAATGCCCCACATATGAAAAATCCAACATTAAAGCTAATTGTGTTGGTTAGTGAAATGCATCTTTTAACTCGAATCCTAGGGGCTCCTCGAGCTACTAGGGTACACCTCACCGAGCGCGGACCGCGGAGAAGACGAAGTTTAAGATTTCAAGACGCCATGGAAAAAGCCAAGCTAAATGTCAAATTTGTGTTTCCTGAGACGGAAAACACCGGCTCTACCTCCATCATCGAGCCAAACACGCCAACTCCCCCTGCGGGAGCCGTTACCATCGATCCTTCCGAAGTGGAAATGATTGATAAACTGTCAATCTCTGCCAAGAGAAATCACCCAGAGTCCAGTTCATGTGACACGGACGACGAAGTCATCTCCAGCTCCGACGGTTTTCAACTCCCAAAGAAGACTTTCAGGGTGAAGAGGACCCCCCCCCCCCCCCAGGGTCAACTGGGCCGACAACATCTATAACAAATTAGATGACACCGTTCCTGCAGAACAGGCTACAGACAAGATGGAGACGACCTACAACAAAGACGTTCCACCGTCCGCCAGACCACCTCCATGCTTTCTATACGATGTGGAAAATAAGTACACCACGTTGGCCAAGATCGTGCACCACCTCAAAGAGAGGCCCACCATCAAGCAAACAGCGACTTGCGTCACCATACAATGCAAGACCAGCGACGACTTCAACACAGTTAAAGCATACTGTGACAATCAGCATATCCAGATGGCCTACGGGCTTCCAAAGAGGGAACGTCCGGTCAAAGGTGTCATCCGGGGCCTTTCTGTGGACACCCCCATCGCCGACATCCGGAGCGAGCTGACATCTGCGGGGTTCAAAGTTAAGAGAACCAACATCCTATCTCGAAGGGCTCTAGGCCACGTCAGAAGACCAATGCCGTTGATCCTCGTCGCTCTTTACTGGAAGACTTCTCTCAGCTAACTGATATCGGCATCTGCAAGGTTACTGTTGAACCTATCGTACGACTGTCATTCTGCAATGTTACCGTTGCCAACGTCTGGGGCATTCATCCGACACATGCCAAGCTACCTCCAGCTGCGTCAAGTGTGCAGGGGAGCATCTATCAGCCTACTGCGAGAAGAAGGGAGACAAGTATCCACCCGTTTGTGCCCTTTGTGGAGGCGACCACCCGGCCAGCTACCGAGGTTGTCCGGTGTTTAGAGTAGTCTCAAGAAAAGCTTGCCACAATCACCGATGCGCAGATAACGCAATTTCGCCTGTGTGACCCAATGATCATCACGGGGCTGCTCTGCTTGATAATACGCTCGTTGCAGGGCACAGTTTTCAACATCGGCTCGAGCGGTATGTATCGTCCCACGGTGCACGCACAGCAAGAGTGAGTTAGTGTTATTGTGGAATTGTGGCGGCTCGTGGCGTTCTGGGTTAAAATATTTAAATATCAGCTCTACGTGACTGTGTATGTGCTGTAGAGCGTAAAAATGGCCCCACATAAGTCTAAATTAGGAAGTGCCAAAACATTACATAGTCAAACAAGGGAAGTTATTTATAACGTCTACAAATTCATGAGAAATGAAACAGGTGCTCCTCCTCCTCGCAATGCAAAGGAATTCAAGTGAAAGTGGCGAAAGCAACGGGTGTGTCCGAAAGGTCGCTGCGGAGTGTGCTTCAACAAGCGAGAACGGCTAAAAGTGGGGAAGTTGAATAGTTTACAACGCCGGGGAAAAAGAAGACCAAAATGTGTCAAAAAGTGTGAATTGGATAATTTTGATAAGTGTGTGGTAAGGCGAACAATTCACAATTTTGATACAACCAATGCCGAGAGACCAACGCTGGAAAATATTCGTAGGAAGTTGTTTGAAGATATACAGTTTCAAGGTGGTGTAACTAAACTAAGCAAGATAGTTCGAGGCTTGGGATTTCGATGTTAAAAAACAGAAGACATGCGCAGAATATTAATGGAGAAGAATGACATATTATTCATAATTGTAATAAAGTAATAAATTCGCTGCGCCTCTTACAGTTTTCAATTTGTGTGTTAACATTTAGTCGATCGGGACCCCTAGATCGGCTGTCGCCTTGCAAACATCCGTCTACCCGTCAACCTTCTTTCGGACGAAGGGCGGAGCTACCGAGTTGACCCGAATGTTGGCGAAAGTCCGCGCAGATTTTTGTGGCAAGCTTTCTGTGACTACTCTACGGGCGATGAAGACAGCCAGGAACGCCCAGAAGTCCTCACAGAAATCTGCATCACAGACCACTCCAGCAGCGAAGAAAAGAAACGCTCCTGTTCCATCTCCAGATGACTTCCGCCCACTGCCAAAGAGGGACGGAAATACAATTCAGGGAATCATACAAAGGGAAGATCCACCCTCAGCTGAATGTCCTACAGTCAGCTACCATCAAGGCATTTCCTCTTCCAACTCCGGCAAAACCGAACCTGCAAGATCTATCCAGCAGAAAGGTCAACCATTGGCAGCCAGAAACTTGAAGGAACGCGACGATCCATCCCGGCAATACCACAAGAAGTACACTCCACCGCAGCCGCTAAACATTCCTGACAGTGCCAGCATCAAACCACAGCGAGAACCAGCTCCTCGACGGGAGGGAAGAAGTCACCACCTGCCCAAGATCGGCCAACCATGGGCCAGGATCTCCGATCACTCATCACTTTCCTCCAAAGTGTTTTCTTCATGAAGTACCTGCCATTACTCAAAGAAGGGCTCAGTCGTCTAGCTGCCGCGCCTGAAGGTCCTGGAAAGATAACTGCCATGGTCGAGTTCCTTCTCCAACTGCTGACCCATGGCGATAAATAGACGAACGACGCTTCATCAACGATAAACACTTGCGCTTGAAACGCAAACGGACTATGGACTCAACTCCTCTTTTTGAGAAAATTCTTGAACG
This sequence comes from Lepisma saccharinum, assembly GCF_977018435.1. Lineage (NCBI taxonomy): Eukaryota > Metazoa > Arthropoda > Insecta > Zygentoma > Lepismatidae > Lepisma > Lepisma saccharinum. The sequence continues at coordinate 43,638,994 of NC_139254.1, forward strand.
AACAACGCATCGACATCATTTTGATCAATGCAACTCACTTCACCAACAAAATGCAGCTACAACTTCCAAATTACAACATCTACAGGCAAGATAGAACCACGGGAACTAAAGGAGGACTAGTCATCCTGGTCAAGGCAGATATCCCGTCCAAGCAAATCACAGTCAACAACCTACAACAACTTGAAGCCATAGCAGTGGAGATTTATACGCCTCAATCAAGCGTCATTGTCGTCGCGGGATATATCCGACCAACTGCCCACGGCAAAGCAGCTGACTTCCGGACCATCTGCGGCCTGGGCCCCAAAGTTGTCATTGGGGCCACCTCAACGGCAAGCATCCACTTTGGCATTCTCGCATCAACAACCATAAAGGCGACGCTCTTCTTCAGCTATCCAGAAGACTCAACTTTACAGTTCCAGCACCGAGAGAGCCAACCTTTTTCCTTTGGCAAATGGTCTCCCACATGTTCTGGATGTCGTAGCCACCAGAGGACTCCAGCGTCAGGAGGAACCCATCGTCATCAACACTCTGTACTCAGATCATGACCCAGTCATCTTTCGTCTTGATCATGAGCTCCTGACATTGCAGCGATCACCAAGCAAAGTTCCGACTACAGACTGGGACCTGTTCAGAACTCTCCTGAACGACAACATCGACCTTCGAGACCACATTCGCAGTCCACCGGAGATCGAAAGAGCTGTCCATCGCCTCACTGTAGCCATTACCACCGCAAGCAGCGCAGCTACTACATTTCACACTCCAGCCGAACATCGAGCAGCTACAGACCCACGGCTCAACGTGCTGATACGCACCAAGAGATGGTCCCGCCGTCGATTTCACATAACGAGATTCCCCGAGTATCGTCGCTTTCTGAACTCGACCTCTTGGATAATACGCCAACACTTAACCCGGGACACCATTCAAAAGTGGGACAACGCAATAACAGAGGCAGAACAACATCCTTGCCGCTTCTGGCAAATCTCCAGTAACCTACAGGGTAAACGGGCAAGTCCCACGAACCCCGTCCTGCATACAGCCGTGGGAATGACCTTCGATCTTCCCAGACAGGCAGAGGAGTTCGCCATCAGCTATGAGCAGTAGATGTCTCCCAACGCGGAACCATAAGACGATGACACCATCGAGGAAGTAGAGTTATTGGCAGAGGACTACTTCGATCATCAACCTCTGGCCCCATTTCCTCCACCACATCTCTTCACTCCTCGTCAAGTGGGGAAAGTCATATCCTGGACAAAAGTCCGCAAAGCTCCTGGAGTAGATGGAATCTCACCAGCAGAACAGGTACGGCACGCGTAAGCTGCTCGTATACCTTACTCGAATCTACAACGCCATCCTCTGCGGAGAAGAGTTCAGCGGTGATCTTCACCAGACGCAGGACACCTCTCCAGCCCAGTCTTCGTCTCTACAATCGTCTCATCCCACTGGAAGAATCCGTCAAGTACCTGGGGGTTCTCTTGGACAAGTCGTTGACGTTCCAGAGACACATTCGGGACATTGCCAACAAAGGCTCGCACAGACTGGGGCGCCTCTACCCATTGCTTCGCAGCCAAGTCCCCTCTACCTCCACACGACTGTCGATCTACACCATCGCAGTTCGCACACTCCTCATCTGCGTGATATGGGGGCACGCAGCTCCATCAAACATCAAGCAGCCTCAGAGGGTCCAAAACATGGCTCTTCGGATCATCTACGGAACTGACAGATACACCACAAACGCACAAATCCACGAGGACTTGGACGTTGAACAATGCTTCGAGATCATGATGAGGGAACGACAAAAATTCTGGGCTATGCAGCCACACCATCCAAACCCTGCTGTACACACCATCGGCCAGATACAGCCAGCCCGGAGAGTCCATAAGATGTCGCGACTTCAGTAATCCTCAATTACGATGAATCCAGAGAACTTCCAGATCTTCTGTTCAAATGCTCAATACTACCTTTTACCTTACATCCCGAAAAGCATTTCTCCTTATCTATTCTACGGAGCAGTATCCCCCTGTTCCTCTCACCACCTTGCAACTAAGCAGCCACCACTTCCCTTCCTTCCAGGGGGCATCCCTCATTTAGAAGTACCCAATCGTCAACTCTTTCCTTGACCTTAGGCAAATGCCTATCCTTCCATATATACCCTTCACTTTCGACAGTCGTAAGTGACAAACCGCCTGACTCTTCACTAACCCGCCATGACAATGACTAACGAATAACGAATTACTGTGACATATACGAAGGCAGAGTCTACAGACTGAAACTTCAAGAACTTCTACGAATCCGCCATGATACAGGTATGCAGGTATGCAGTGAAATGACATACAATGCAATAGTAACCTATACTTATGGACTACAGCAGGGCAAACCGAACGGCTTTAGGCATGTGTTTACGGTGACAAATCTACACTCGTCACGACTAAATGTGAATATTAAACGAACAACGAATACAAAAAAGGTGGCCCAATCCCGACATACGCCTCAAATGCTGTATGGAAACAAAGGACTGGTTTCAATTAGGATGATGGACTGCGGAATTTGAACCAATGACCTCTCGAATTAAGCCCAAGCATGTAATTTGCAACAGTATGTGGGATCCGAATGTCTTCTTATCCCATGCAGAACAATTTGCAGACAGATGCACAAGGTCAGTATGACTTCCATCATTTTCCCTACACAATTATTTGTCTGCATGTTCTGTGTGAGATTACTGTCTGTCTCGCTTGGGCCTCTTTGTTAAATCTTGCAGTGAAGTCATATTACATTTCCCTTATTGATTTTCTGGTCTGTGGACGTTCATGTGTCCATACACATGCTACTCATTACTTGTGCCAGCCATCTGAAGACAGAGAACAATTTCAATTTGTTCCACTGTGATGACGACCTGGTGATAGCAGGACATTCGGACCACCCTGTACATTTCGTCCACAATGATGTACGATTAATGCTGCAATCAAGGTTCGGAAGTTCAATTTCTTGTGGAGGCACAAGTGGTTCGGATCTCATTACAAACTGTAGGTCTAATTCCGATTAGCATGTATGTGCATAGAAAGAAGCAATGATACAACTTTCAAGTACGAAGCACAAATTGAAACAAGGATATCTTGATCATTAAAAATAGAACATTCGCGAAGGGTAGTATTAGAGAGCCCACTAATTCTACCAGCCTTAAGACAGCCGCTCGGGTACTATCACACCGCGGAGGGGAGGGTGGTGGAACTTCCCACGAGGGCCCCGCGCAAACGGGAAAGGGTTGGCTACTCGAACAGCACCTTTTCCTCTCCTCATTTGGACTGGGAATTAGAGAGCTTGTGGATACAAGGAGTGGAATTTATATGGCCCACAAATGATTGGCGAAATGTATATATTTTTACGCACACATGTTGCTCGTGAGTGATCCTACAGTTTTTGCTTGTATTCGAACCACCAGAAAGTCAATGGTGATGCTACGACCCAGAAGTGTCCATGATTGTTCAAGAACAAAACCGTGCCAGCCAAGATTACACCTACTCCTCAACTTAGCAACGTAGAAGATCAACCTGATAAATTATATCAGTAAACGAAAATCCAAACTGAAATTTAACCTGACAAATAACAAATGTAGGGTTATGACCTAAGAATTGAAAAAAGAATCATGTTATCATATCCTTCTGTTAGTTGTGTTAGACTCACAATTTCACCAAGGACTGTTCCAGGTTCCAGTCCTGATTAAGCATAGGTGTTCCTTTGAGTGCCACTTCATAAATTTCACTTCATCATCATCACATTTTCATAGTCCCGATTAAAATAAAGAGGCAAAAAGGTAATGTACAAAATAAGAAAAATATCAAACAACAGTTGTGGAGTTTAAATAAGTTGTAAATGAGCACAAAACATCCCAAACTGCATGAAAACGTTTCGGCTGTTTTTCTCAAAGCACTACATTTGTTACACACACAGTTTTTGCAGAGGATCGACATGGAAAAAGAAAGCTTAGAGTCTATATGCCAAAAAAATTAAAATGAAATATGATTATTTTACCTGGAAGCAAATTGAAATTATTTCATCCTATCGCGATTACCGTAAATTCATTGCAGTTCCATAGATACTGTGACGTATTGTTAAACATGTCAATACTGTTGCTCTTCAACAATGCAACGGCGTGCGAATCAAACTTTTATTATTAATGGGGGCTCAGCTAGGTGTGTCCATTTATCTACATTTTATGCAGGGAGAAATTATGATCCTGATAGCATATTTGCGAGTATGAAACAAACAAAAAGCAACTTTCAGTTACCTTCACGTATGCACCGTTATCTAATTGCCTTGAAAGTGTATCCATAAGCGTTTGGTGTGGAAGATACAATAGAATTTCGACACGACAAAAACAAACCTAAGGAGAAATTAATACAAAAGGCCGAAAGGGTACAGGTTAATTTGAAATGGACGATAATAATGAAGAATGGCTCAAAACGGTAAGAATCACCGTAACTATAAAGAAAAGGTAAACATAAAACTTAGCGTAAGTTTAGTCTTAGATTTAAACGCTTCCATACCAGCATGTGCGGACATCAAGATTACAGTAACAGTATGCGCATAATGTACGTTAATAACTTACATTATTGTCTACCGACTGACTGAGGATAGTTATTGTTGAATTCCACGGAGAAGATAAAAGTATAAAGGATGTAAGGAAACCTTCGTTAAAGGTATCATCTCTGCAGTCACAAGAAGTGTAAAAGAAGACGGAGCCCTTTGTCACAACCACGGCTGGCTGTGGAGATTGAAACTACGAACCAATGGCGTGCCCAAATGGGGGTTGTTGGGGTTCATGGCTCCTCCCCCTTTGGCCCAGTATTTCTACAGAAAGAACGTCAAGGGCAGAAGAAGGTGGTAAAATGAGGACTCACTACTAAAAAGTTCTATGTAGCCACCTTCAAATATTCTGGTCATGACACCGTTACGAACTTAGGGGTACTTCCTTACGTTAGTACAAATTAGGAACCATAAGATATAAATTTCTTCCCAACGTTTAGTTGATTCTTACCACCAAGTATATCTAATTTGCAAATATTAAAATTAAATGCTCAGGGTTCACTTTCTACTAGCAACACTTTCATGGAAGGCATGGGGAACGAGAAAGAAAAATTTTTAAACAAAGAAAGTGTATCTTTTTTGTTTAAAAAAAAACTCCTTCGGGCTTGTATTAAAACTACTGATTCTGATCTCACTTAGAACTGCAGGTCCATTCTGATTAGCATAAGCGTGCATTGAAGAAGAAAAAATACGAAACTTCGAATTATAAAGTTTGAAAAATGCTATGCAATATGGCACCGCTCAGTAAAAGTAAGTTGGGCCTCCCAGATGGCACAGTGGTAGCGTCGTGGCCTTGTAATCAAGGAGTCCCGGGTTGGATACCCGGTGGAGGCACATAGTGGTTCGGATTCCACTTTAAACTGTAGGTTCAGTCCCGATTAGCCTTACTGTGCACAAAGTGGACTTAAAACATCAACTCAAACCAAAACAAGTAAAAGTAAGTTCGCGGAGGCTGGCATTGGAGAGCCCAGTAATTCTACCAGCCTTAGGACAGCCGCTCGGGTACTACCACACCGCGGAGGGGAGGATGGTGGAACTTCCCACGAGGGCCCCGCGCAAACGGGAAAGGGTTGGTTGCTCGAACAGCATCATTTCCTCTCCCCATTTGGACTGGGAATTAGAGAGCTCGTGGATTCAGGAAGTAGAAGTTACATGGCCACAAATGATTGGCCAAATTTGTTCACTTTTAGGCACACATGCTTTTCGAAAGTATTCCTACAATGTTCCCTTTGCTCTTCTAAGCCGCGCGTCAGGCTAAGTTTGCAGCAGGTTTTATGTATCAATCCGCGCGGGAACTGAGCACAGAATCTTCCGTGCCAGTCTTGCCTCAACCGCCGAGCTGCTTACATCGCAGACACTGAGAAAATCCACAGTATTGCCAACCGCACAACACATCAAAACCTGCATGCATGTCAAGCGGAATATATTTGTGTTTCTTTTTGTCTCCTGAAACATAACATTTTAGAAGTACTTTCGGCGCATAAATTATTTAAAAAAATGTGTCATTACTTAATATAAATGCGAAATATCTTCGAAACATGAGAGTATTTTTCCCAGGGGGGCAAACAAGTCACATTTCCCCCAAAAGAGTGTAGTTCCCTAATAACATTGCTTAAATTTGAATTTATTGTGTTAATGCAATAATTAACACATATTATTGTGGCTAAAATGAAATTATATGTGTGAAATACATAATTTTTGGTTGACTTTCATTTTCCAGGGAGGGAACGGCCCCCTTGCCCCCCTTCCGGACGCCCATGAGCATGTGTGTATATTTCGAGCACGCAAAAATAAAAATAAACAAAGATATAAGTAAACAACGACAGGCCCTCTTGAATTTAATGACAAATTATTGTTTTTGGTTTATAAAAAAATGCGTTTATGAAAACCTTTGTTACTGTAAGACACACGCACTTCAAGTTATACCAGCAAAAAAAAAAGTATGATTTGTTATTGTGGATATATACAATCAGGTTCATTTTCTGCTGCTATTATTCTGGTTACAATTTATGAGTCACTTCACTAAACCAGGATTCAAATCTTGGTCTGTCCATTTCTTGCTAATCATCCATCCCTTTCCTTGCACGGAACAGTAAATAAATGCGCCTTCAACAAAGACGTCATTGCCGTCAGTGGGTGAAACAATAAGCCTCCCCCTTCCCCTCTCCCTTTCTCGTCGGTTTCTTCAGCCCTGGCGGTGGTTTTGCATGGTGATATATATATATTTAAAAAAATCAATATAACGCCCACGCCCCTCCCAGAGTTAAAGCACGTCTGGTCCAAATAATAAACATGTTTCTTCTCACGGGGATATCTTTTAATACCGGGGACATTCTTTTGTAGTCAAACAACAAACAATCGTTTCCTCTTCCTAAACTCAAACCGCAAATCATTCAACACCCGGGATACAGTTCGTGCGTCCATTGACGGCAAATCACCTCACGCCCTGTTTTACTTTGATCTTGTTTCCGTAAGGAGGATTATGCATTTTAAACAACTTGCTTGATTTGAAGAGTTTTTCCCTTCGGATGAAGCCCACAATAACACTCGCTGAACAGGAGACCTTGCTTGATTCAGCCATTCTCGCCGCTGTATAGCACGATTATTAATCACAATAAACATAGGGTTAAAATAGTGGGATGTGCAACACTGGTATCACGGATTCCACGCGCTCTGCAACGTATTCAGTCTTGCTCGACTCGCACTTGGGCTTCAGGGATTCCTCAGCTCAATACAAACTCCAGTTGGCGAATCTGCGGATCCAAGTTCGTCTGCACGGTGATTGCAACCGATCAAGTCCACACCTGCTAATGGATGTATTATTTTGTCTGTATTTTACAAATTAAATAACTGTTTTCTTGCAAGTATGCAGTTGTGTCGGAATAGAACCCGTCTCAGTGGAACTATATTCTTGCGCGCACGTTTGGATCTACATATGCGAAAACCTGCTGCAAGGTTAACCTGACGCTTGGCTTAATCACCTCGCAATGTGGTATCGAACTCACGAATTGCAGTTTTCAAGGTCACAGCCGCAAGAGCCAAGTTTGCGCCTAGTCCTCAACTTAGACTAAACCTGTTATCACTCAATCGAAAAAAGGGGGGAGTCGTCCAAAACAGGGACGGTGGGTCAAAATGGGTACTGCCATTCCTGGCCGTCTATATGCCAGTTTGCAACAAGTCGTCGACGTAGCAACCCGACCTTCTTTTGTCTCCAAAGCTTTCAAGCTTTCGTGGAAAAAGTTTTCGATTTTGCCTCTATACTGTGTTGACCATATTTGAACATTCAATTTGGTAAGTGCAGCATTGATTCTTTCAGTTTTAAGTTAGATTTTGACATAATGCTTGATAAAGTTATCTTTGATCTGTGTCTTTTTTCTAGCGTCCGTTCTTGTGGTCCCCGTTTTTTAACGCCACCGATCAATATTAAGATATGTTTTACCACTAGGCCTGTGCTTTAATTCTCAGACAAATGTGTGATATTATGTTGTTTATGAAGTGTTTAAATTTATTATGAGATTATTTGTTAGTGCAGATGTTAAAAACAAATGACAATAATACTTCCTGCCATATAATTTTATTGTATTTTTCCTGGTTAGCTTGACTTTTGTTCTTTCAAAAAAGTTTTCGTAACAAAATTTTGCATTACACCTCCAACTTACATTGTTTCATATTTATGAGTACCCGATTTTACCCAACCGGTTGTAGAAAACGAGAACATCAAATATTTTCCAGAAAAAATGTTTCTTCCGCCTTCCCTAATGTTATTTTTACACAAACAACCTTCTTTCCGGATAGTCTAGGACCTACTCAGAAAAGGAATGGTTTGAAACATTTTTTACATTCACAAATTTGCTTTTGGTAGGCCAAAATATGTTAGTGTTCTCATTTTGGATGATTCTCCCCGACAGATTATGAAATGAGAATTAGAATAACATTTCATGCTATCTTATTAATATCTTCATTCTTCTAAAGAAAAATGAAGTTGTACGGTGGCCGGGTACGTCTAGTACGTATTTTACTCAATATATTTAGTCCCAGGTTCGAGTCCTGGTGTTTCTTTGTGCCACTTCATCAATTTCATATAATTATCATGGCACTCTCGCCTTAACGGTTAGCTTAAAAACAGAAATCGACGTAAAATATAGCTGAAAATAGAATAGCTGTGATGGAGTTTGGGTTGTAAACTATCACAAAATTTCATAGTAATCAGATAGCAAGGAAACTTTACCTTAAAACTCTAATTTTCGTAGGCCTCTCCGGTTATTGTGCTGCAAATTGAATAGACACAAATATCAACTACAATAAACAATACAATCATAAACATAAACTTATTCTATACACCTGTCGATGTTTGGTCATATCACATTTCTTCAAGTAATGTCACTCGCTGGCCTGGAATAAAAACTAAACCAATTGTAGATACGTACTTTACCTGAAAACAGAATGGAACTCTTTCAACTTAATCGCGTTCAGTCGTGAATATATTGTAGTTCCATCGATACTGTCGCGTATTGTTGGACGTTTGAATATTGTTGCGCTCAAAAGACGAAAATTCTTTGCTTTATCTAATTATGTCTGTATTTGGTGTTAAGCCATTAGTTCAAAATTTACACTTGCCATGTCCTGTTTCACTGTTCATATTACATTAAAAGGAGCGCTTTGAAACTTAAGCTACCTGAATCCATACTTTACTTTTCGTCATCTGGATCTAACGTTGTACTTTTTTTATATTATATTAGATACCCCCTATTCAATTCTTGATCTATTTGACATTAATTTACTTTGATTTTTATACAAAATTTGACGATCTTAAGTACACGCAAGCTAGATAAATATATGATGTTATATCTATATTCTTATACCATCTTTTTACCTACTCATGTAATAAAAATATAGTCTTAATAAATGTACATACTTTAATTAACATTTAATATAATTATAACCTAATTATTTTAATTTAAACATGTTGTTATTATTATTATTGAGACATTTGGTTCGGACCCACCCCCCCTCCGAAATATATTCTATGTGCCTGTTCTTCCCTAGTTCTGTGGTGTGGAACTACTAGCTGAGATTGTTCTGCATGTAATTACAATCAAATCAAAGGGGGAGCAAGGGACGAGAAACCCGTAAATAGAACATTGATTGAGTTGGTGTTTTAAGTCCACTTTATGTACAATAAGGCTAATCGGGACGACCTACAGTTTAAAGTGGGATCCGAACTACTGTGTGCACATCGAACCCGGGACCACATGATTACAAGGCGACGACGCTACCATTACGCCAACGGTGAGGCCCCGCAAATAGAACAAAATTTGCGTTGGAGGACGTTAAACCCAATTTCCTTACCTAACCACCGCTACATAACCAACCCAACGCATGCCGCACTGAAAGCAAAAGGACAGCAATTGCAGAAGTGATCTGAAACAGATGCCGACCCATCATTCCCAGTTCAATTGTTGTCTCTTTAAACAGCTCTCAAAAGTAATTTGTCGAAAGTTTAATCTGTATTTGATTTGGAAAAACTTCAATTCAATTCTACCTAGCTTTCCAGATGTATCGTATCGCAGCTTACATCACGTAACGCAATGTTACTTCTGCGTTTGGGATCGAACCAAGAACCTTTAAATTGTATTCATCTCTCAGATGGTTATCACTCGCTTGGCCTAAACGTGATAAATGCAAGAGGTTACATTCAAAGGAATGGCGATAGAAATTAACTTAAGTTAGATTTGGGTTTTGTACTCTCCATGACTGAACCGATATGGATAGGTTTAGAAAAGGATATTACTTGCCTTACATATAGATGAAGATTATTCCAACATTTGTCCTCTCAAATGTCTCTTGTCTGGCGTCCCTGTCAGACCTGGCCTCCTCACACACTATTGTCCAATAATCGTTTTCCTTCGCTTCTCTTTTTCAATCCGCAGTTCTTACTCTGTCTCGTATTCTCGCCAACTGATCTCACTCCCTGTCAATTCCAACACTCCAAGACTCCTCGTCTCCCAAGTCAATAACCTCACGTTTGCCTCATTGAATAACATAAGACGTCATTTCTATCCAATACCTTGGGTACAATGCAGTATGTCGACCTTCGTGGCGGATAGGTTAGCACAGCGCGCTACAGGGATATCTGATCCGAATCCATGGCCGGGCATGAGTGTTCGTTATGAGTGTTCCTTCATCAGTTTCATTGTATCATCACTAGACCTCGGATTTTAGGTTTTTAACCTATTTTATCCTTTGCAGGCAAATAAGAAATAACAAGTCATATCAGCGTTTCATTAAAAAACGCAAGAACTGACAAAGTTTTATAGTGTCTAAAATAACCTATTTTGCTTGTTAGAACCAATTTTAGGTTTATGTGCCTAAATTGAACTTTTTATGTTTTTTTTTAGGTTTTTACAGGATTTTATTTATATCTCACAGAGGTATTTACTAGATTTGGTGGCGCAGGCCCGTAGCTAGAACTGACCTCCAGGGGGGCTCACGGGTTATCAGGCGGGCTTTGTGTACCAAGTCCATTTTTCAAAAGTTTAATAGTATCAAATGAAGGTAAATTATGTGTGTCGGGGGTCATTAAGTTAATTTAAAATATTAAATTTAGAAATATCATACAAATACTACACTTTTTTTGTCTACGAGGTTTGGCTAGAAAAAAACCGGACTGTATGAAATCTTTTATTCGGCATTTTGTACAACAGGAACTTTATCTCCTTCAAAGTACTCCCCTGCACGATCTGTACACCGCTCCATACGAATTTTCTATTGCTGGAAGCAGTGTTGCCAGTCATTTTCGGAGATCATGTTCATTACATCCGACGCTTTACTTTGCACAGCTTCTACTGTCTCAAATCTGGTTCCTTTTAGGGCGGACTTCACTCTGGGGAATAAAAAGAAGTCACATGGAGCAAGGTCCGGCGAATACGGCGGATGTTCTAACACTGGGATGCCATATTTAGCCAAAAATGTCTTCACTGACAGGGCCGTATGGACAGGAGCATTGTCTTGGTGCAGAATCCATGACTTCCTTTGCCACAAATCAGGTCGTCGTCTTCTTACTCAGCACATTAATGTAATGACGTTGGTTTACAGTTTGACCCTCGGGTACCCAATGAACGTACACAATGCCTCGAATGTCGAAAAAGACAATCATCATGGCTTTGAATTTGGACTTGCTCATGCGAGCTTTCTTGTGACGTGGCGAACTCGGGATCTTCCAATGCATTGATTGGCGCTTTGTGGCAGGGTCGTACGTGAAAAACCACGATTCATCATAGGTTATCACTCTCTCTAAGAATGTAGGGTCTGTTCAATGTTCTTCAAAGTGTCCGTACAAATGTTCACTCGAGCTTCCTTCTGTTCCAATGTCAGGTTCCTTGGCACGAGTTTTGAACACACTTTACTCATGTTCAAATTCTCGTGTAAAATTTGTCGAACACTTTCTTTGTCTATTCCTGTGATTTCAGCAACTGCTCTAATGGTCAATCGACGATCTTTTCGAATCACATCACTCACTTTTTGAATGTTTGTTTCCGTTTTCGACGTGCATGGTCATCCTGAACATGGGTTGTCTTGGATCATTTCCTGTCCTTCTTTAAACCGTTTAACCCACTCAAACACTTGTGTGCGTGATAAACACTCATCCCCGTACACAGATTTTAACATGTCGTACGCTTCTGTTGCGGATTTCCCCAGTTTGTAAAGGAACTTCATATTGACACGCTGTTCCATTTTAATACTCAGCATTTTTCCGACGGAGCACAGACGCACGTTACGCTTTGTCCAAGTGTCACAGCGAAACTGAGAGGCCTGCACCCAGGGCAATTAGTCATTCTGTAGGCAGGGTATGGTAGTATAGAATCATGCATTGCTCAACTTTCGCGCATTCGTTGTTTGCCAATAGCAACATCAATCCGGTTTTTTTCTAGCCAAACCTCGTATATCTTCTAAAACATCTCTTGAAGTGCTAATGACTGCCACTGACACCATCCCTTAATACACACTCCATACTATTTTTGATGATACAGATATATATATATCATACATGTTAAAATATACAATATTCACTTCAATCATAGTGCCTTCCGTACATTCCACCCATGGAGAGTATAAAACCCATATCTAACCTAAGTTAATTTCTATCGCCATTCTTTTAAATGTAACCTCTTGCATTTATCACATTTAGGCCAAGCGAGTGATAACCATCTGAGAGATGAATGAGAAATAACTACATCACCCAATTCAATCTAGAGGTTCTTGGTTCGATCCCAAACGCAGCATGGGAGTTGCGTTACGTGGTGGAAGTGCTTTGGGCTTCTCATCCATTTTTCGCAAATGCTATGAGAAAACATTGCAGTACGTGAAATACTGCGATTTTCATCTATTTCATCCCAAATTATGATGAAAATAATAGAACCTTCTAGCTTTTCAAATTACGTACGTGCGATATGGCGCCGGAATTTTCACTTGTTAGCGCTTCACGTTGTGTTAATTAAATTATTAGGCTACCAAATATCAAGAAAAGAAAGCAAAAGGTAGACCTATCAATATGCTACGCGGTAAGCCGCAAATAAATAAGTGTAGAGTTTCAACTAGGTTATTCATCGATTGTATTGTGGAAAAAGGAGAATTAACATTAGGATGTTGCATAAAGGTTGGTTAAATATTTTAAAGATGTGTTCGGTACTGTCGTCACTCTGTTACGCGATTGTTGAACCTAACTTATCAAATTTCCGGGAGAGTAAACAATTGAATTGCTAATAATGTCCTGTCAAAGCCACGGGGGGAAGAACAGCAAACTGCGTTTGAAAGGTTGAAAGAAGCTTTACTTACAGCTCCTGTATTAATGGCATATGATCCATCAAAAGAAGTAAGGGTATATACGGATGCAAGCAGTAAGGCTATTGGCGCGGTGATTTTCCAACCGAATGCGAACGGTGATTTTCAGCCTATTTCCTATTGCAGTAGAGTGTTAAAAGATCATGAAACTCGACTTTCAACCATCGAGCAAGAATTGTTGGCAATTATATATGCATTTAAGTCATTCAGATTATTTTTACTGGGGAGACATTTTGAATTATTTACAGACAACCAAGTAATCACATTCATTCGGTCCTCAACGCAACTTTCAAACAAATTATTTAGATGGTACACGTTGATGGCCGAGTTCGATTTTACGCCAATTCACTGTAAAACTACACAAAATATGGCGGATGCTATAAGCAGAGAGACAGAACATGATCCACAGTATGAAGACGAGGAGCTTCCAGAGCCACGTACATTGTTATTGTTAGATGAGACAATTGATGTTGCTATACACCAACGAGAGGATTCTTTTTTTTGGAAATATCATTAATATTTTGGAAGGAAAAGAAGAGGAGGGGGCAACAACCCACCCATCTCCTCCCTGCAGAGGCAAGCTTGCTATTATGTTATGGAAAATGGACTTCTTTATAGACAACATAAACTGGGAGCTACGACTAAAAAATTATTATGCATACCGAAGTCACTTCGCAACACTGTTATTGAGACATTGCATAGTTTACCAGCTGGAGGAGCGCATTATGGCTTCACTAAAACATACAAGAATGCACTGGGTAGGATTTACTTTCCATTCATGAAGAACCATATTCAGAAAATGGTCAAGGAGTGTGTAATTTGTCAGCAGAATAAGCGCATAAATGGAGCGCCATATGGAGAACTTTTAACGTTCAACTCACAGAAACCATTCGATAGAATCGCTTTAGATTTTAGCGGTTTGCTCCGCCATAAATATATACTAAGTGCAATCGATCATGGTACTCGATTTTTAATTGCTCAATCAGTAGCAGATACTTCAAGTGAGACAGCTGCTAACTTTCTCTTTGAAAATGTAATTTTGCGCTACGGATGTCCTTCTCATATAGATACAGACAGAGGTACTTCATTCACAGCTAGTTTATTTAAAGAACTATCGGAGAAATGTGGAATCCATCTGAAATTCGCTCCAGCAGCTAATCACAATTTAATTGGATTATTGGAACGATCACATGCTATTTTACAGGGACTTATGAAAAACTTCGTGAACTCAAAACACACAGACTGGCTTTTATACTTGCAATCGGCCGTGTGGTCGTACAATGTTAATTACCAGGAGAATTTGAAGAACAGTCCATTTTTTCTTCTTCATGCCTTTACGCCTAGATTAGTCTGGGAGAGCGGACTACATTTAACGCCCAGTGTGAATGTAAATAACGAGATGAGATTCAAGATTCTCGAAAAAGCACGAGCAGCAGCTTATGAGAGTCTACAGAAACGCCACCGACAAGCAAAAAAGTACTACGATAAACGTCACCAGTCCATTGAATTTACTCCAGGAGAATTGGTTCTAGTATACGATGGCAGTCATCGTGTACACACCGCTAAATGCTTTTCGGGAGTATATAAAGGACCTTGTAAAATTATAGCAAAAGAAAATCCCAATGTTTACAAAGTGGAATAGAAGACAAAACGGGGACAGTCAGTCGTGGACTCAATTTCGGTTCAGAGATTGAAGAAATACTATGCTTCGGAACACGGTAGCGGCGATGAGAATGTAAATGGTGATGATGAGAATGAAGAACAGGAACAATCAGGGGTGAATGAGTGAGAACATACCTTTTACCCTGTACATAACTTCCTTTTCAGTACTCTGATGCACTAAATAAATTTTACATCTTGCAAATATTTTTTTAAATGGAAACAGAACACTAAAATTATGTGAAATATCATTGTTTAGCCCTTAATAATTGCACGGCAGTGTAAAACTAGTTATTACCATACTAAAATCATTAGTTATAACTCGTAGTCATCGAGGTTTCATATTTATGAACAACAAGTACAATAACGCGCAATAATAATAATAATTAATATTATTATATTCACGGATAGTGAACAAAGGGAATGGTGATGAATATAATGTAAATTACGCGCAAGGAATTTTCCTCAGGTTTCTGTAGGCCTGCAGAGAACTGATGGAAATAATCTTTTGTGAACTACAAAAGATAAATAGTGTAAGTCAATAATAGACTTTAGTATTTTTTTATGAATAAAATGTGTTAAACACATTCGGTAAGGAAAATGAGAATTAAAATTCTCTATGATTTAGCGTGGTTAGTCAGAATAGGGTTTAAACAAGTACACATTTTAATATTTCAATTGTTAAATTTAAGTAATAATTACAATTATAATTTTAATAACTAAATAAATGACAGAAATATGAGATTATCAGTTTTATAAGATGATTTAAATAACGTTAAAATATAGAGAGCAGTTATAATAGGAGCTGACAATGCGTACAGCCAGTAAATTATTCAATAAAACGAGTTACAGATCAATAATGACTAAAATAAGTATTGCGATAATAAGAAATATAATATAGATAAAAATAATAACGAAGAGAATAGTGAACATATTGAGTTCTTTGATATTTATAAAGCTTAAATAAAATGTATCACATGGAAATAATATAAATATTAAGATCACTTTTATAATTACACGCATTTTACATTGAGATTTAATTATTTTATATATCTTTCTTACATAACCTTACATAAAAGCTAGACTTGAAATCTAATATGAAGATTAATAATAAGTCAATTAAGAGCATAGGAGAAATAAGTAGTATTTTACACATACAGCTACGATCATGAGTTATCAGCAACCACTTGTAACATTTTATTAACAATTTAACGATACAGTCATGAGATGAATTACGACAGTCTTGAAGAAGTAAAATATCTTTCATTAAACATGTACATTATACTGATCCATCTAATTTGGGATACTTCATTCCAAATACGACTCAATTAGTTTATTGAATGTTATAATTAAGTTACTTAGAGTACTTCCTATTTTTTTTTTCCGCATGGTAGAAATTTCCCATCTTGTAAAATTCCCACTTAAAATTTCCCTCACATGTATTTCACACTTCTCGAAGTGATATCCAAAGTCAATTTCAACTGCCTTCATGGTAAAATGTCTTTCGTCAGCAAAAGGATAAAGTTCACCTCGGATCCACCGGAAAATTTTCTTTCCTCTTGAAACAACTGACAGAACAACTGAAGAAATATGCAAGTCAGCATTCTATTCGTTTCTTGCGGCAACGATATCTACCTACATCGGCAGGAGCAAAATTCTCTTTTGACATGTAGTAACCAACACGTTGCAAATTAAACAGCAGATATCTCACATTCCACATTAGCCGGGGAACTGAATAAACTGCCGACAGAGCATTCTTTCAACTCAGGCTATTGACTTCAAGGATACAAAAGAACATGCAACCTTATGTCCGTTCAGAACGATATTTCTTCATCTGGCAACATTTGGAATATAAATTGCAATTACGTTTTCATTTTTATGTCATTTAATGTTAGGTGAATATACATATAGTTAAACACTACCAATTGTCAACTTTCTTTTATTCTCTCTCCATATTTTTTGTATACACAATTGTGTATATATATATATATATATATATATATATATATATATATATATAATATTCTTAGACTGATAACAATATCATTATGGGGGAAAGAGTCTATAATGGACAACGAAATTTCGAATTCCTAGAATATTATTTTACGTATTCCAATTGTCATGCACACTATCAGCAAGTTGTGTATTTTACAATTAATCTCTATTAATGACGATATTTTATCAATATTATACTAACAGGACGATTGATCAACACATTATTTTTTAGTAATTTAGTAAAGTATTTCATTCAATTCAATTGTTATTTATAAATATTTTCAGTCAATTTAAGCATTCATATATTTTCACAAATCAATTATGATTTAAATTTTGCAGTAGCATACACTCATAAATTCTCAAGAGTATTTACAATATTACATTCCATTCATATGTAAAGTTCAATTTGCTTTCAGTAATTATTAGTAGTTATATTTATTATTTTCCCTTCTCAAGATTGTAATTATATTTGGTGTGTAAAGGATGGCATTAATCAGAATTTGGGTAATTTATAGTAAGAGTAAATGTTATGACTGAATCGGTACTCCTTTTCAAATTCCATTTCCTAAAATATAACAACCCTCAACTACAAGATTTTTCATACTTGAAATATTTACAAGTACTACTTTCTTAAAATAAGGGTAAAATAATTCAAATTTTAACGGTGAAATGAACATTTTAACAATATTATGAAACCATGTTAACAGTCCTCAGTTCAGCTTTTTCACAGATGTCAACGTCTAGAGATGGTCACCAGCTGAAACCTTGGAGAAATAAGAAATCAACACAATTTACACCTGAAAGACGCAGAGACATTATTATTTTGATCTACGAACTTTTTTGAGAATTTCTCAAGATTTTCTTTTAATTTTTTGACACGTGGAAACATGAATTACAATTAGACCTTTCATCAGTTTAAATTACGCAGTTCAGCGAAATCAGTTGATAAGCACCAAATCGTTTAACACGGATCTCCTTCATTCTATTCTAATTAACTCCTACTGAAGTCAAGTAGTATTATTCAACGCTGATAATACATACATCGATTTGAAGGAATACATACAACTAAATGGTGGCCGCGGTGGCTCAGTCGGTAACGCGTCTGACTACCATGCTAAAGGTTCCGGGTTCGATCCCCGGCCGGTTCAAATCCGGGAACTTTTCTAACGATGGAAGCGGCCCCGGCGCCCACCCAGCGTCGAATAACATGGGTACCTGGGGGAAACCCTGGGGGATAAAGGCGGTCAGGGGCGTGATGCTGATCACATCACCCCCACTCACGACCGGATCAAGAAAGTGTGGGGCGTTACCCCCACACCCCCTATACGCCTTCATGACGTGGTGCTATGCACAGGGGAGCACTTTACCTTTTTTTTTTTACATACAACTAAATACTTCACATTCACAATTCGACGATATGCAGTTCTCTACTGTACGTTTTTCATCAATGACAATATTTGTAGCTGCAAAGTTAATGCATCAAAGTGAAAAACATTTTTCACGGCCACAAGGAAATACTATATACATATATACGTGGTTTGGTTCAAGAAGAAACTTCATTGCTATACGCAGAGACTATTAAGTGATGTTAACAAGAGTAAAATTATGGTATTTTACTTGAACTTTGTGAGAATCAGAATCACTCAAGCATTAATTTTATGGACAAATGTTAGTGCTGTGATTTTATCTATCGAACACTATTATATTCTTATTTTCAAATACATAAATTCATGTACATATATTATTACTCAAGGACAGTTACTGGTACAGTGTATATATTTTGATTAACTTCAAGTTTTCTAATTAAATATTTACTGTGATAGTTGACATATATTATAAATAGAAACGACAGCGATATTTACACGATACACTAAAGTAAGAGACGATGAACTTTACATCGAAAATATGTATGCAAGTGTAACTCGGATGAGTATCACAAACGTTGCTGATTTTGTATATATAACCTTTTAAGTCGGTCAATACTGATGGAACAATAACCTTATAATTATGTCACGTGGTGTGTGTTTACATATTTTAGGCATGGACAATCATAACGTCAACGTCTGTGACGTGTGTGACGTAAGACTCACAATCAATGCATGCATGAGTCAGCATAACAAACTCACATGTCAGTGTTTACCTTTCATACGCTGACAAGTATTGTTTATTTATTTTGTTTATTTATTGGTTATTTTTCTCCATTCCTTTTTCTTTTTCAAGAACAATATTACTCAAATTTCATATTTTCGGTTATGGTATGTTAATTCAATAATTTTGGGACTATATTTTATAATAAAAAATCTCTCCATAGAAAGGATCGATATGGAATACAACTTTAAATCTTTCATATTTAAGTGAAAATCAAAAGATTTTCTTTAGGGGGTAGAGGACCGTATCGTACCCAAGGTATTGGGTAAGAAGTATAAAGTCTTAGCATAGCAGGTAGCAGAGAAAGGAATGCTGAAAAAGTAATCAGACAAAGGTTGGGTGATTGACTTGGAAGGCGTATGTGGCATGAGTGTTGGAATTGTCAGGAGGTGTGATCAGTTGGCGAGAATACGAGAGAGAGTAAGGTCTGCGGATTGTGAGAGAGGAGCAAAGTGGAGAACGATTATTGAACGATGGTGTGTGACTGAATCGATGTCTGACAGGGAGGTCAGACAGTGACATTTGAGAGGACAAGTGTAGGAACAATCTTCATCTATTTGTAAGGCAAGTAATATCCTTTTCTAAACCAATCCATATCGGTTCAGTCATGGAGAGTATAAAACCTATATCTAACCTAAGTTAATTTCTATCGCCATTCCTTTAAAAGTAACCTCTTGCATTTATCACATTTAGGCCAAGCGAGTGATAACCATCTGAGAGATGAATGAGAAATAACTATATCACCCAATTCAATCTAGAGGTTCTTGGTTCGATTCCAAACGCAGCTTGGGAGTTGTGTTATTCTACTTAACGTATGAATCGATAAACAGCCCATAACTTTGTTACGTTCCCCGGTTTATTCTCAATGGATCTACTTACTTTTATTCCTCGACGGCAAGTATGAGACTTATCAGCCTACTTTGAAGCCCTCAGGTTGTGGGAAATCAGATAAGGATATGTTTACGTAAACCTTACTATCTCTCGCACACAAAAAATATATTTAGATGTTAGTTAATGTTAATATATTACACTTGCACTCGCAATTCAACTCCTTATTACAAACAAACTTGTATTAGGATCATAATTGTTCTTGACTACACAAATTAACACATTTACATTTCCAAAATCACTTCCATTATCCAGCAACATTCATAATATCTCTCACCTCACAACAAAAGTTTTAAGGTTAGTCCATAACCATAACAGACTACCCAATTGAACAAAAAAAAAATCGGTATCATAGCCATTTAACATATTAAACATATTAAACACTTAAAATGATACAATAAGTGGGTGCGTATCAACTTGGAGGCAAGAATTATTCACGCGATAACTTTCTGGGTACAACTGGGACTGAGAAATAATCTCTCGAATTATTTACGGTGGATTCGAATTTCCGATCGTTAAAACCGTTGGCGAGTCCGCGTCTGCCGCTAACGGCATTTTTAGCATAAGGCTGACTTTACTTTATTTTTCGTACGATTTCCGGTAGAATTCGTGTCAGCAGAATTTTCATCCCCGGAAGATTGCCAGTCCGTGTGAGAAGCTCTTTTCCAGCGCTTCAGCGGGACCCCTTTTGTGGAGTGATTAGACTATCGAGTTATGACGCCAGGGGTCCCGAGTTCGAGTCACGCTGTCGGCATAATACGAAATGCAGTTGCCAGCATCTTTCATTTTTAAATTTCCTAACACGGTATTTTTAGCACGTATACCATTAATCAAACATATGGTCAATCCTAAAGCACAATATTATTATTATCTGAAATTTGTAATAGTGGATTAAATAATTTATTGTGGTAAATTTATTCTTCCTCTAGTAAACTTAAAATATTCTGGATAAAGCTTCTTTGCTGGCCACTATTTAATCGCTTTAATCTGCAGTTTTAAAGTAAAATTAATCACAACGTAAGAAAACTATAATCCAGTGGCGACTCGTGGTTTTCTTGGGGTATACGAAGATATTATGGTAAACTGAGGAAGGTTTGAAAAATTGTGTACGATGGCTCAACAAACGAAATAGGTTCAGCAAAAAAAATTGAAACGGTTTTAGAGAATTTTTTGTTTACCCTCAATCTTCTACCCATTTCCTGCCATAAAATTTCGTCACGAACAAATTCTGGTAGGATACACAGGAAGGTTATTTCAGTTGTTTACCGCGAGAGCGTCGGCCGCTTGTTTTGTAATGTTTACGCTTTTTACAGTTACAGTTACAATTAAAATTGAAATAAGCACGTACCTTGTCGCAAGGATGCTGGAAAAGGTGTCCTCCCAAATACAAATATTTCTGGCACCATATTTCTGACATCTAATCCTAGATTAGAAATCGCTACTTTATCCTCAGTTGACAGAAAGGGAAGACAGCATCCCGGCGCATAAAGCAAACCGAAATGATATTTAAAGTAATAATAATGATTATCACTAACCTCCTGTGTTATAAGAGATGTTGAAAGTGACCTCCTTCAACAGCAATAAAACAGGTTTCTTAGGTTCAAGAGATCCTGTCACTCTTAATGGCCTGACCACTTTTCTGCAAGAGTTCGTTTTCACGTAATTATCGTTCATAAAAACTCTTTGTTCAAGACTATATTTGTTTAGCGGCATAACTAATGAATGAATAACAATTAACACACAATAAAGCACTAGCACTGAATAGCACACTAACCCAATAACACAGTATAAACAACACGCGTACTGATAAACGCAAACAGAAGTGAACATGAGCGTACACTGACTACGTCTGGTAGCCGACAGTGTTGCTAATCATTTTTCGGCAATGTCCCGACAGACGTAGTCAAAATCTCCCTACAACTGACCAAATGTCCCTACGCCAAATAAAGCGACTAAAAAAAACAACACCTCATGAGCATGCAAAACAGAAGATAAGATATACATATTAACTTACCAAATCTTTCTGCTCGGTGCTTCCACAATTAATGAAGGAGCGAATTTACAATACAGAACCCCTCCCCGATTTTTGGAATATTTCGCATACTCACTAATTGAGGCCTCCTAATCACGAATTTGAAGTTAAAATTTGGGGGTCACGTGTAGAAATTGCAAAATAAGTTAAAATTGAGTGGTCCGCGATCGGCGCGATTGCTAATTATTTACCGGAAGATTTTGTGTTTCCAATACTTAAAGAACGAAATATATATTCCTGATATTACTACGACCCCAAATATTAACTGTTTGCCTATCCTAACCTAACCTAACCTTACCGTGAATGGTTCGTGGGGCTATCCGTCAATGGTTTGTGGGGCTACCCGTGCATGGTTTTTCGACCCCAAATTTTAACTATGTTTGCCTTGTCTAACCTAACATAACCTAACCTTACCGAGAATGGTCAGTGGGGCTATCCGTGAATGGTTTTGTGCTAATTGTGATTACGAACCGATAAAAAATCTTATTTTCGTAGCACTTTAACGGCAAACGTTCATCATCGAAGACGCCATTTTCGTATCCTGCAATTTTACGATCGATGCACTGTTGCCAAACTTACCTGTAATCAAATCAGTCCACATTTGACATATTCTTTTTCATCGTGATTGTCACTGTCACATGTAATCACCTTCTTTGGGCAAAATACCGAAATTAGACCACGGCCACCCCCCTGCACACTCCACCTAACAATCTGTACAACATTAACAACTTTTTTACTGTTCTCTTCCGCCATCCTTACACGATCCATGCTTTCCAAGTATGAAATCAAATGTGTGGCAACGCTGTTGACAGCGTAACTAATTGCAAACGTCAATTGTTCATATCAACAAATATGACTACCATACTTGTATACGGAGAATAATTGCGAGGATTGAAAAGCTTATTTTACAACTTCTACACGTTAATGAACAATTTTTTCACCTCATCCTAACATGTTAACTTGAAATAAATCATCACGACTAATTATTTCGTGAGCATAAGACGTAGCATAGAAATTACAGAAGGGTCCGATATTGTAAATTCTTGCCTTAATGAATAATAGGGGTGTGCGGGACAGAATTTTTTGAGTTGGGACGGGATCGGGACGGGATTTTTTTTTAAATCACGACATTCGGGACGGGAAAAATTTGCAATTTCCCGACCAAGTCAGATAACAATATTTTCAATATAATTTTGCCTACCCTACTTTAACTTATATACCCTAAAACTACTCTTAGAGAAGTTTCAGTGCATGAACATATGTGGATTGTGAGTCTTCTGCCTCCGTTTATTCTATACCCTTGTTTCATTTGACAGTTGAATAAAACACAAGCAACGGAACATGGTAGTAACCTTAAATCAATGATTTTTAATTTTTTCTATTACAGTTGTAAGTTCAATTATTTTGTTAATCAGTAGTTTAATTTTGTTATTATTAGGAACCCTATTTTTAATTAAAGATATTACATTTTTTATTGAATGGAGCATTATTAATTTGAATAGTTTTAATATTATTATAACAATATTATTTGATTGAATATCTTTAATCTTTATAGGGTTAGTTATATACATTTATTCAATGGTTATTAATTATAGTGGTTCTTATATGGAGTAGGATTATAATACATCGGTTTATTATTTTAGATTCATTATTTGTTGAGTTTGTCCTATTATTATTAGTATTATTTTAGGTTGAGATGGTTTAGGACTGGTTTCATATTGTTTAGTAATTTATTATCAGAATGTTTGTTCTTACTCTGTGGGGATGTTAACTGCTTTGTCAAATCGAATTGCAGATGTATTTATTTTATTATCTATTGTTTTAATATTAAATTTATGGTAGTTGAAATTATAGTTTTTATTTATGATTAATTTCTGATTTTGATAGACCTGAACACATCGCGCTGCGACACCAAGGGTCCCGGGTTCGAATCCCGGTCGGGTTTGGTTGTTTGTGAATGTCCATTCATCAATTTCATCATTTCATCACTCATCCCCATCTTCGCAAATTAGCCAAGAGGCACAAAACGCGAAGTAAAATAAACTAAATCAATCAATCAATCATGATAGACCTGATCGAAACTGGAGTCAGATGAGAAATATGAAGCACATGGACTACTCAATCCCCGAAGTAAATTCCTGTTACCGCCTACCAAATCAAATTGCGGAGGTCAGATTTTTCGACCTCATTTTCGATAAGAAATTAACATGACAACCTCACCTTCGCCAGTTAAAGTTTTCATTTCTTCCAGTTCTCAACCGTCTACGCATTTTAGCCCATACCTCTTGGTGGTGCTGACAGAACGGTACTGACCCGCCTGTAACGTTCACTTATCAGGTCGAAGCTCGGTTATGGATGTGTTGTCTACTCGTCCGCCCGTCCATCTCGGCTTAGAATTCTCGACACTGTTCATCACGAAGGTATTCGTTGCGTCACGGTGCATTTCGCACTAGTCCAGTCGCGAGTCTGTATGTTGAGTCATCGGAGTGGTCGCTGTTTTTACGTAGACAGTGGCTTATTCTGAACTACTACCTTCATCTTCGCTCGAAGCCCTCGCATCCATTGTATCAGACCGTCTCCGACGAGAGAAGGCTGGCTGAGTATCGACTACATCCTCGTGTGCTACAAGACAATTTGGTGTTAGTGTAGACGAGATCCTGTCATCACTTGGTGTCGATAATGTAGCGCCTATCCCAACTTGGGAATTTCCTGCATTTTTCATTGACATGTGCTTGTGACACTTGACAGGAAGAGTGGGGTGCGGTAACGGGGAACAAGCTTCTTCCTACATCTCTACGCTTGGAGGAACCAGGCAACGTCGAAGTCTACTGTGTTTCAAAGGCAACAGATCCCGTTGCACTGGCAGAGACGATTCCACGCAGGTAAAACAGCGATAGTGAAAAATCAAGTGAGGCCAGGCCGGCTCGGTAGCTCAGTGGTGTCGACCTCCAGTGGTTTATCAAATACTTTTAGCTTTTTTGATAAGAGCTAGAAGGCGCTTTTTGTTTATTCCTACTATTTTATGTGTTGTGTATATCTTTGCAGATCTCTTTACAACCTTGCACTTTTAATTTTTCTAAAGATGCTTTTTACGCCCTTTGTTTTAAATTTTTAAGTAAGGATTTTAGATAAGGGGATAATTTCCCCGTATACATTGAAGGGTGCAAAATAGTCATACGTGCCGACGCACCCAACAGGTCTAGACCAATCAATGTGATGAGCCATTTACAGCCTCAGCTTTTAACCCAGTAAGAAAATTTTAGTTGTCAGACATGTGTTTATTTTAGCAATGGTTTCGCGCTGGGCACGTACAACGTGACGGGTGCAAAATAACGCACCCAATTTTTTAAAAATAAGGTTGAAGAAAAGTTACTAGCGGACGTACGAGGCCATGAATTTGGACTTTGATGTACTTCAAAGGTCACTATAGGTTACTTATGCACCATTTGTATAAATATCCTAACCATTTCCAAATATTGTTAATCAGTTCAATATGGTTTGTATATCTCCATGCTTATTTTATGTGCTGGAATCATAATTGCGATTACCTAATTATTTTATATAGTTATGACGTGATAGAGAAAAACTGATGCCTCATATGAATTCACAACATTTCAACTGACAAAGAACAAGTATTCTTCTTCAAGAAGCGTAAGAAGAGTTTAACCTTTAGACCGCCGAGCGGGTTTTCGAAAGTAGCCTCTCTCTGGCCGCCTCCTTTGCGCGCGATTTTTAAATTTTACACTTATTTCAGAAAAACGTTATATCTCGGAGACTATTTGAGTAATCTACTTCGGGTAACTTTTGTTTTGCAGCTAGAACATCGGGGCATCCAAAAGTGCAGGAATCAAAACGCCAAAGCCAATAAGAGTGGTTGGGTGGGTCGCGGCCCACAACTTTCAACGAAAAAAATCATTAAAATGGGGAGTTTTTCACATATTCGATATTGTAATGCACCCAGGAACATGAAATGACTTTCATTCTGTTGAGAAGGACTATTCTTTTAAAATAAGGCTAAAGTTTGCGGCCCCTTCCCAAAATAGCGGGGAAAGAGGGACAAATTCCCCAGTTTTATGATTTTTTCATTGAAAGTTGGGGGCCGCGTTCCACCCAACCCCTCTTATAAGCTTTGGCGTTTTGATTAATGCACCGTTGCATGTCCTGATGTTTTAGCTGCAAAACAAAAGTTACTCGAAGTAGATTGGTCAAATATTCTACGAGTTATAACATTTTTTGTCAAATAAGTGTACAAATTTAAAATTCGCGCCAGCTTCCATACGTAACTTTGGAGTCGGGGGGAGGGGGTCCTGGGTGGGTGAGTTTTCTTCCACATGACATTTCAAAGTTTTATCTCAACATCTGTCAGCGTTTACAACCTCACATACAAGTATGAAGGTCCTATGAACTTTTTAATCAGCACGATGTGTCACCAGTGACCCATCGGCCGACTACGCCTATATTTTCTATGGTCACATGTGACCCATTGACCGAGTAAAGGTTAAAAAAATGAATACCAGTGTAATTTGTTTGTCTTTGATAAATAATTACAGGGTCACATAACTTTTACTATTAGTATTTGACTACAGAAATGTATTTTATTAGATAATGCTTGCTGCAGATGACGTTAGAAAATTCTCGAGCTGTCCAAGAAAACAGCTCCGTGGTTCCTTGTTATTAAGCATTAGAAAGCTCGTGAGTTTTACATTTTCCCAGTTTTGGTGGTGAAGCTGGTGAGGAAGCAGTGGGTAGCCTTCCTGGAGGGCAGGCAGGAGCCCAGGGACTCCATCATGAGGTTATCCTTGTCGACGGTTGCCACGTAGTCCTCTCGACTGACGATGCCGTCGCGGTCCTGGTCCATCTTCTTCAGCACAAGGTCGACGAGGTCCTTCACCCCTTCGTCGCTCTCGTCGTCGCCCGACTGCTTCACCAGAGAGTTCCTCAGCAGATACGTCATCACCTCCTTCGTCAGGTTGCCGTCGCCCATCATATCGTACACCTGCAGGTAAAAGGCGTTTCTAAGAAGAGAAAAACTTCGCAAACATAGCCCGTGCAACAATATCGTACAACACCACTCGGTGTCGGGATCGAACCATAGGGGTAGCTCATAGCTACTCGCTTATGCTTAATCTTCATCTGCTGAGGTACCTAGATAAACGTTAATCTATACAACTAAAAAAAAAAAAAAGTAAAAAGTAAAGTGTTCCCCTGTGCATAGCACCACGCCATGAAGGCAATGACCTTAAAACTGCATCGGCAAGGTTAGCGTTAGAAAGAAAAGGATATTACCTTTCTCGTGTTCGAAGAGATGGTCAATAACTGTCCCAAAGTTAACTCTCACACACATCTCCCACACTGTCTCTTAAACTGTCTCTTAACTTCTGAACTACTAGCACTGTATTCCTATCTCCCTCTCCTTCTCACTGTCCTTCCCTCTCTCTCTCTCTCTCTCTTTAAACACAAACGTTCTCTCTTGGTTTTGGACTTTTAATCACTGTGTCATTTTTTTAAAAAAAAATACCAACGTTTCGGAGGCTGAATCTGCCTCCGTCTTCGGGGTAGCATGTAGTCTGTTAAATCATATGGTGTCTATAAATGGTTTCCCTGGAGGATTATTCTCTGTGGCCTAGGCCCCACCTCGTCTGTCGTTCACAAGGACCTCTATATACATTAAGTTGCCAGGGAGGATTATCAGTGGCCCAGGCTCCACTTCGTCAGGTGGCCACGTCAAGACCTATTTTTGTATGTAGGTTGCCAGGGAGGATTATTTTGCAGATACATATCCAACCCTGCTTTGGCCAATCAGCATACGAACGAGGATCAGTGTAGCACACGCACTGGGGGAACTGAATGTCCACAACCATTCAGGGTCTGAGAGTAACACATAAGCGGCACTGAAGGAGTTTTTTTTTTTCATTTTTCATTTTTTGGGGGGTTGATATCCTACTGCATCAATCCTTTGACAAGGTGGAGCCTGGGCCACCGCAAAATAATCCTCCCTGGCAACCTCCATACAAAAATAGGTCTTGACGTGGCCACCTGACGAAGTGGATCCTGGGCCACTGATAATCCTACCTGGCAAATTCATATATATATATAGTTCCTTGTAACCGACAGACGAGGTGGAGCCTAGGCCACCAAGAATAATTCTCCAAGGTAACCAATTATATATACCATATGATTTAACAGACTACACGTTACCCTGAAGACGGAGGCAGATTCAGCCTCCGAAACGTTGGTATTTTTTTAAAAAAAAAATAACACAGTGATTAAAAGTCCAAAACCAAGACACTGATTAGCTACAAAAAAACAACAAAAAAAAACGTTCACGTTCCAAGGCAAAAACCGACTGTCCAGTCCAAGACCGAACTTACATCCTCCAAAACCAGACTCCTCCTACTTTTCTCTTCTCCTTCTCTCTTACTCTCTCTCTCTCTCTCTCTCTCTCTCTCCTCCTGTAGCTGGAAATGCATTTTGCTGAAATAACGCATTCCTTCGTATTTCCTGCCTTCTACAAAGGTGAGTGTATCTCCTGAATGAGAGGTACACTACGATATACACTTTACAGGTCAGACAGTACCAACACCACCAAATAACCACACTCGGGAGTTCTCTTAGAGGCAAGACCACGGCGGACGCTATAGCTCTTTTCTGGGCTTACGGCGGGAGGCCTACATGCTGCCAAGGGAAATGGGGAAGCGACCAATCCAGCGCGATGAGAAACGCAGCAGTTTGTAGAAAGAGGTGCGCGTAGCATCTCCTCTCGCGACGTCGTAACTCTCGGCGCCACCGCTGTTGTTTGGTTGGTCTGCGGCATATTCCCCATCCCCACTTCCCTTGCGGGCAAATCCATTTCAATTCAGGCAGATTTGAGAAAATCTGTCAGGGTGATGTCACAGATATCCATGAAACTGAAATATATTATTCTAGATACAAAATTATGAGACTTTTGAAAATTTTTTAGGGTGGCTTTTTCGAGATTTTGGCTGTTCAAAGGGGGCTACCACTTAAAATTTCATTCATAGCACACCCCAAAAGCTGCATATAAAGTTTGTTGTATATGCATTTGAAAAGGCTTTCAATAAACTTTCATATAAAAAACAGAATCGAAATATCTTTAATAGTTCCTGAGAAACAGCTGTTTACAATTTTTGGCACAAAAACTTGTGAAAATTTGGCCCCAAACTTTGAAGCAGCCTAAGTCGTACAAAAATATATTTTTTTTGCAATACAAAAAAATATGTGTCTCATAATTTTGTATCTAGAATTATATATTTCAGTTTCATGGATATATGTGACATCACCATGACACCCCCTGCCTGTCTGCATTTGGAATAGGCCTATGCTGGCAACAGCATGTAGGTCGCCTGCCGTAAGACCAGACAAGGGCTATAGTAGAAAAGAATCTTCTGCTAACAACCCACTTAGTTTGATGAAACTTGTAGACATTCTCCAAGAGCTTTCAATCACAACCCTTGCCAATACCCCAAACCTATTGGTGGTAAACTAGCTGGCACCCACAAAATCAAAACTCTTTACACCCAAAACTAAAATGTAAAAACCACTAAACGCCACCTTACCGTAGTGCCCATGTTTCCCCCTCTTCTTCCATGGTTTATCCTGGGATAAATAATTCATCAATTAAATTCTGCACTAGTTATGTTGCAAGTAGTTAAACTTTGGAGGTTTTTACTGCCACTTCATTGCATGCGGCAAGGTTTTTTTTCCTCTAGTATGCTAAAAATCTCTCAGCTTTCCTTACAATCACCATGGGATTCGGGAGTGGGGGGAGGTCGAACGGGTCGGTGAACCCTCCCCCCTTGGAAATGGACATTGTTCATTTAAAAATACAAGAAAGCCGAAAGTTTGTTCCTCTTATTATTAAGAACAGAAATAAAGTTCATTTAGTTAGTATTAAAACAGAATAATCAAAGTAAAAAGGCATTGGATCGAAAACATTGAGTGAAAAGGTTATATTCTACCATCCCATCCAAAGAGCAAATGGTTTCACAGTTTTGAAAGTTCTAATAATTACAGTTGTAGGTGGGAGGCCAGACAACACACTTTATATAAAAAAAATCCCACTATCATTTAAAGCCTTTTCTTTAGTGAGACGTGCAAAGGTTAATATCAAAATGCATTCAGATACTAACTGCATAAAATGCAAAACAAATAATGGAAAATAGTTGTGTTGGTATTTACTCGTTTGGTGCATCGAGTCCTCATTTACATACTAATAATAATAATAATTATTATTGTTATTTCGAGTATATTATTGTATAATAATATTTATAACCGTGGTAATAATACTTATATTAATCGACTATTCAACTTTTATCATTAGACCGACCTCCCTTGGAAAAATGTCTGGCGACGCCCATCATGACTTTCACCATCTCTTTCGCCTTCTACATCGATAGCAGAACACACACACACTACGTGTGCTATTGTAGAGATCGAGTAACTGCATGTGCTTGCTATGGATGGACGCCTAAAAGGCCACGTTCCTCAGTGGCGTATTCTAAAAATTTAACCTGGTTCTCTGCAACAGTTCCTATTTATTGTATATAAATATTATACACCCCATCTAGATTAGTTAGATGCGATAGAAATAAAGCACCAACGCAGGAATGGAAAGTAAAACAAAAATAGGAGACCGACAGCTTCAAATCTTCTGGCAATTCTGAATTGTTCATAAAATCTCCCCTTTTTACCTAAAATAGACTCTAGATTTTCCTGAACTAAGAGAAATTGCCCCATCATGTAGCAACACTGCCTCTGCCAAGAGCGACACAGAAAGCAGGAAGAAGTAATCTGATTTCTCCTGTCAACGCTGTTTGCAGCGGTGAAACCAACCCCGCTGGGCAATTTGTTTTAAGATAGCCACTCCCTTAGACTCCCTCGACCTTCCTGGGTACCATCGGGGAGGAAACACGGTCGTCAGAAGAGTGCGAAGGAGAACGATCAGTGGTGTACATAAACCTGTATTTAAGTTCCTTATGTAATTTAGTAGCTTGTTTTAACAGTTGCAAAATATATAAAGATCGATTGATTCATCGATTGATTTGCTTTATTTTATTTTGCGATATTGCTCTCGGTTGAATAGTTATCGTCTTTTAAAAGTGTGAAGTGATACGTTGTTTACATCTCGTCCGGCCGCCATTACGCCTGCACACGTGATCTAGAGATCGCTTCTGATTGGTTATGCTACGAAAGATGCTACGGAAATAGGACGGATGCTATCTTTGAGAAATGCCATAACATTTCTCACTTTACACGGTAGCTTTTTGGTCATGGCATAAATGTTAAGGAAAATGCTTTCGTCTAAAGTATCCTCTCACCTTGAAGCAGAAGTCGACCTTCTCCCTGTAGGTCCCCCGCAGAGAGACCGACAGCCCCTTGGCCCACTCCTTCATGCTGATGATGCCGTCGCCGTCCTCGTCCCACACGGCGAACACCCGGTCCAGGATCATGTCGTCCGTCATGTCGAAGGCGCTGTGGAGGATCTCCTGGAACCTCTTCCTCTTCATGTCGCCGGCGCCCTTCGTCAGGAGGCAGTGGATGACCAGCAGAGCCTCCACCTCCTCCTGGCTGAAGTGCGTCTCCCTGGTCAGCAGCTGCACCAGACGGTAGTTCTTGTTCTTGAAGCGGATCGCTTCCAGAGGGTCCATGGCACCCTTCCTTTAATATTTCTTTACTTTCATTTTTCGTTTATGGTCAACAGAATGCGCCTTGTCAGTTGCTATGGATGCATGCTTCTAGATGCGCATTGTCTCATTGTTAGATCACAACAGAGGATAGATACAATGTAGATCTTGAACTAGTTGTCGCGGGCCTCCCCGATGGCGCAGTGATAGCGTCGTCGCCTTGTAATCAAGGTGTCCCGGTTTCCATACCCGGTGGAGGCACATAGTGGTTCGGATCCCACTTTAAACTATAGGTCCAGTCCCGATTAGCCTTACTGAGCATAAAGTGGACTTAAAACACCAACTCAACAACAACAACTAGTTGTCACGGACTAAGAAATATAGCAACAAAATGCCGCGTCTTGATCAGCAACTAAATGTCAACTATATCACTTTTGATACACCCTGTCACGTTTCCTGCGTTTACCGATCGTTGGCATTTCTAGCAGAAACCACGCGTCGTGCCGCTGTAGACAGAGTGAGCTCCGAGTTGGGTATAGCGGAAGACAGGTAGTGCATAAGATAATGGAGAATGCACAAATTTAACACACCACTACTCAGCGGTTGCTCAAGGGGGAGATCCGCCGTGCCATGGCACTACCTCGCCTAAGTATTGTTAAATTACTATATTGATAGAATCTTGCAATCGGTCAAGCTGACGTGACGACCGCCCCAACCTCCTCACTGCATCGCCAGCTGTTTCGTTCGTGCCCTCGCGAGGCAACAGTCCGTGCCGCGGAAGAGCTAGCCTAGCCCATGGACCTAACCAAGTTGACACACGTGCAGAGGGTTGAAGAAGTCTCAGCGGGGAACATTTCCACCATGATCCTGGAAAAAAGTGGCGGGGGGAGGAGTTAGACCATAAGACACCAGCAGTGCCCGTTTTTGCTTGGCACTGCTGGGGAACTTTCGCAGTGTTGACACAGTTGCCACCTTCAGAGATAAGTCTCTAAATACGACTTATTTCTAATGAATTGTAAGACCCGTTGAGGAAGTAATTTGTGAGAAAGGTACTATCTAATTTTCTGCCTACTTTTGGAGAAACGAACGTAGTATTTTTCCAAAGTTAAATGAACATTTTGATAATAGATGGATGCGCTTAGAGGGCCATCCAGACTTTTTTAAAAATATAAAAGTAAAAAAAATCCTATGGTGATGCGAGTTTCCTTTGGCATTTCGACAATTTCTTTTTACAACAAATGTCTAGGATATTTCTCTTCCTCTTGTAATTGTTGTGTTTTTAGGGAAGTGTCCGTGGACTTCCGCAGAATTTTTTCCAGGGAGGGGCAAGCAACGTAATTTTTTCCAGGGGAGGCAAAGGAGGTACATTTTCCCCCTTAATAGTGATGGCCTCTCAAAAAACACTATTTCAGTCTGAAATTATCATGTTTCTTCAACTAATTTATAATAATTAACATAAATTATTGTGACTGAAATGAAATTATGTATGAAATGTATAATTTTTAGGTGGACATTAATTTTCCAGGGGCAAGCCGTGGCCCCCCTTGCCCCCCCTTCCGGACGTCCATGGAAGTGTCCTGTAGTGTATAAAAGATAGGTTAGTGAGTGAAGATGAATCGCATTAGTGCGTTATTACCTAAACACACTGTTTTCCACGTTACCAAACCAGGATAAACATCTTGGTCAGTGGCGTAACCTCAAGGAGGGGACGGGGTGTGCATTGACTTTTTTCGATTTTTTGATGACGTTGGCACTGCCCATCATAGTTGCCGCCGGCCGCCACTGCCACTATACCTCGTATTTTATGTTTTATTCACAAATTCCGGGTACTTTTTGTACGTAGTAGTGATCCACCAAGCTTTCTGAAACCTCGGAAAATAAGCGAACTACAGGTTTAACAAGCGACACTAGCGCCACTGCTCCCGCTCCAGGGTTTCAAATGTCTTGGTGGATCTATAGTATAATCAACACCACGCTTACAAAACCAAAAATAATATACTTTTTGTACAGAAGAAGCTTCTTCCAGACACCAATAAAACACGTGGAAGCCAGACCGAAACGTGGCAACAGCGTCTGCCTAAGCGCCTCTCTGCTGGCTTCCATTCGCTCCTCGCTGGCCACCAGACGACTTTCTCCTCGTTTCTCATTGGCAACGAAACTGTCGAGCAATCGTCAGCACGTGAAACGCGGTTTAGCATCTACTTCAGTCAGTGGCTGCAATGTATCATATTACAGAGATTATATATGCTATCAATTAATTATCTCCATCTAAATTTAGCATAAGTAATTCGGTCTACACCTGTGTATATCTGACTGTCATGCAATGCGTATATTAGAGAATCTCTTATAATTCCGCCATCGTAGGAACCGGTGACCATTTACAGCACAGAACTGTTATTTTGACAAAATCCTGTTTCCCTGCTGGCTGCTTTGGGGAGGTGGATTTTGAACGTTGCCGCTTCTTACCCAAGCATTAGGCCTAATTGCTTGTTTGACCGCGAGTGCCTTCGTAGGTAAACGCAGCAACAGAGGGTCACTGCCATAAAGGCGGTCCCTAAGCCGGGTATAAGGACGACGGGACTGTATATACGTGTTGCTTAATAACCTGGGTATGTCTCATAGGGGGAAATTTCCTAGTAACGCGACAGTTGAGTGAAAGAAGGGGCACGTCAAGGATTTCTACGCAGCAAGTATAAGAATAAAAAGCCAAAATTCATAACATGAAGGCAGGGTATTAAAGATATTGAAACTTCAACAAAAATTAAACCACCATGAAAGTCTTGATCTTGATATAATCCAGGTAAAACTGAATGGAAGTTTTTTGCCCTGGAAAAGATCTGAAACATTTAAGCAGCGGTGCATTCTCCATGTTATCGCCGGAAAACGAACTTTTCTCGATTATATTTTTAAAATATACAGGGTGTTTCTGTGACCGTGTTACAGACTTGCATGGATGTTGGAAAGAAACAAACGCAACGAAATGAGATTGGGAGGCCTGATCCGGAAATGCCACAGTCAAAAGTTACAAGCCAAAACCCTCGAAGGGCAGGCAACCACGCACAACGCGGAGGGGAACCATAAAAAATGTCTTTGAAAGTGGAAAACAAACACAGAAGAATCACTGTAGTGGCTTTAGTGAGTAGTAGCTGAAGCCATTATTACAGCAGTTGTTCAAACTGACGCCCCCCTGTCTCGATACAGGCATGACAGCGTCGGAATAAGCTCTGTCGCATCCGCTCTAATATCCCAGAAGTCATTTGGACCAGATCACAGACGGCAAGGATTCTTGCCAAGAGTTTCTCTACATTACTCACAAGTGTTTCGTAGACAACACTTTTGACACGACCCCACAAAAAAAATCAAGTGGGGTCAGATCAGGTGAACGGGCAGGCCAAGCAAGAGGTCCGCCTCTTTCTATTCACCGCTGAGGGAAGGTTGGCGTCAGAATATCACGATCACCAGCTACTAAGTTGACTGGGACCCCATCATGCTGAAACCACATGCGTTGACGAACGAGAAGTGGGGCATGTTCCAATAACTCGGGGAGGATGTCTCTCAGAAACACAGTGTACACTGGTCCAGTTAGTCGTGGCGGTAAAAGATACGAACCTATTAAATGTTCACCGAAATGCCCGTCCACATGTTTACAGCAAATCTGTCTTGCTGGGCCTTAGCGATTTTGGCACGAGGATTTTCATCGGCCCATAAACGGCTATTGTGACTATTCAGCATCCCGTCTCTCGTGAAACATTCCTTTCAGTGAAAAACACACAGGCATGGAACTGGGGGTCGATCATACAGCGCTGCAGTAACCAATCACTAAACACGGGGCGGGGTGCGAAATCAGCTGGATTCAAGACATGGACACGCTGTGGATGGTAAGGGTGCAGCTGCTACTCCCTCAGAACTTTCCAAACAGTCACAGCCCGTGCACTAATGGATGGTTGTCCTTCCACCCGATCCAGCACTGCTTCTTCAAAGTCTGGTGTCCTTGCAGTTCTTCGTCCTCCTTGCTCGTGGAATTGAGGTCGCACTTGCCCCGTTTCCCGTAATCGTTGGAAAGGTTTGGGAAACATGGTGTGCGCTGGATGTCTGCGCCGTAGATATGTGGTCCGATGCAACCTTTATACTTCCCTACAGTTCCCATTTGCTCGTCCATACACAAACACCATACCAGCCAGTTCCTCTACCGTAAACTCCATTGCACTGATTGCAGCCACGACACCCGTGCTTCTAGACTGCACACGTCGAGTTTGACGTTACGTCCTCTCCAGAGCATGCGCGGTGGATTCTTTACCCCCTTCTTTTTACTGTTCCCCTCCGCGTTGTGTGTGGTTGCCTGCCCTTCGAAGGTTTTGGCTTGTAACTTTTGACTGGGGCATTTCCGGTCCAGGGTTCCCTGTCTCATTTTGCTGTGTTTGTTCCCTTCCATCATCCCTGCAAGTCTGTAACACGGTCACAGAAACACAGGGACGTATATTTCAGGCTATCTAGGCTATCTGCGAAGCCTGAAGCCTAGAAAGTAAAATACTGAAGAGAAATCTCTTAGAAACTGTGTGAATTAAGCTGATTTGAAAAAGAAGATAATTGGGATTCTGAAGTTGGCAACCTGAATTCTTAGGATTTGGCAACCTGAATTCATAGGAGTTGCAACCTGAAATTGTAGGAGTTGCAACCTGAATTCTAGGAGTTGCAACCTGAATTCTTAGTAGTTGGCAACCTGAATTGTTAGAAGTTGGCAACCTGAATTCTTAGTAGTTTAGCAACCTGAATTCTTAGGAGTTGGCAACCTGAATTCTTAGGAGTTGGCAACCTGAATTATTAGAAGGTGGCAACCTGAATTCAGATGGCAACGTGGCTTCCTTGAAGACGTCAAGAATGAGTCTAGTCTTCTCCCTTCCTCCATAGCCTAGGACCAGGTGTCATAATGAGATAGTCCAGGTTTTAGACTCAGCATGCGCCACTGCAGAAATACCCTGTATATTTAACTTGAATACAAGGTGTGGCAGAAAATAAAGTAATGAGACTTTTGGGTGTAAAAAGCACCTGGACCGGAGCAGACTGGAACGGCATTCGGGTTCTTGGATGTTTCGAATCTTTCCTTTCAGTCTCGTCACATATGGCAACGGGCCGTTTTGAAACTGTTTTATCGTCGGTGGAAGATCTGGGATGTCCTGATCGTCACCTGCCGTTGACAGATCCTGTCTCCCGGAACTTTTGGAGTAATTGTGCAACTGTCACATGCGACGCTGAATCTCGTTAACAATTTAATTCACACTGAAAAGAAAAGAAACTTATCAAATTAAATGAACCTAAACGACCCGTTGCCATATGTGACGAGACGGAAGGAAAGGTTCGAAACATTCACGATCCCAAAGGCCGTTCCGGTCCAGGGGCTTTACACCCATCTTTTAACTCTCAGGTAAGGATTTTAGATAAGGTGATCACCTCTTCCCCAAACAATTGCATGAGCACGCCACTGTCTACGCGAGATACGAGAGGCCAGGAAGAGCTGATAAAGCGAAGCAAATGGCAGGTGAATCGGAGTGGCAACATTTGATATTTTAA
This sequence comes from Lepisma saccharinum, assembly GCF_977018435.1. Taxonomy (NCBI): domain Eukaryota; kingdom Metazoa; phylum Arthropoda; class Insecta; order Zygentoma; family Lepismatidae; genus Lepisma; species Lepisma saccharinum. The sequence continues at coordinate 43,676,350 of NC_139254.1, forward strand.
AGGAGATTGTGATTCTCTCAATTATTAAGTATAATAATGATGAAATTCATTACAGATTTATTTGGGTGTGCACGTTCTAATGCACAAATATGCAGAAGCCGCTACTGGACAGAAATATCATATTTCGCATGTATTTTTTTTAAAATGATTCTTTAAAGAGCCTGCAAAGCTGCCATTCTATATTGGAGCTTATTTTACTTGATAAGCGATAAGTGATTTATTTTTGCCAATTTAATCCTTTTTGGACTGTAGTGCAAATTTAGAAACGTGTTCTCTTAGAGTTTCTATCTTCTTTTTACGCTGGATGGGGGCCTTAGGGAGGCGCACAGCTGGTTTTTACAACCCTGCCTCCACTGCAGACCGAACCTGGGAACCCTTCATTACAATTACAAGGGTTAGCCACCAGATTGTCAAGGGGGGACTCTAGCCCATTCTGTCTCAGCTCGCCATCCTGCAAACTCTTATCTACGTGGGTCGTTCAATATATAAGTTTCCGTATGCTGTAAAAACTTTTATTTTTAAGATACATTAGAAAACTATACATACATGTGTAGGAGGATCCTTCCTCACTTCTCCACATAATCCCCATAGAGATTCAGGCATTTGTCCCACCGTTGCACCAATTTGTCCATACCCTATGCAAGAAAATCAGGGCTCTGGCTATTGAGCACTATTCTCACATTCCGCTTCACTTCTTCATGTGTTTCGAAACGGTAACCTTACAATCCAGACTTTAACGCCGGAAAAAGATGGAAATCACTCGGTGCTAAATCGGGGCTGTATGGAGGGTGAGGCAGCCGTTCCCACCCCAATTCTTCAATTTTGTGGACTCAGATGGACTGCTGAGTGGGGGCGAGCGTTATCGTCAAGAAGAATGACACCAGCTGACAGGAGACCTGGTCGCTTATGTCAAATTGCGTTTTTCAGTTTATCCAATGTTTGACAATAACGGTCAGCATTAATTGTTCTTCCTCGTTCCAAAAAGTCCATAAGCAGAACGCCCCTAGCATCCATGCTTCTGAACTCCTTATGACGCGAGCCCGCGTTTTCGGAACAAGCATTTACTTTTCGCCCTTGAGCGCATGCGCCTTCACGTCTGATAACGAATCGATTGGTGTTCCTTGTAGACGAAGGATGGCGCTTGTCAACCATGTGCTTCTTTTTAATGGCATTGCTTTATACAATATTTTATTGCACAGGGAAACTTATATATTGAACGTCCCTAGTAATAGCCTGTTGGACACTATATATAAATACATGAGATATTTTAATCATTTACATTACAGAAGCAAACACGCACACACACGAGGATATGTAGGGAAATGCATGACAGAACCCCTAGCAAAAATGTGGAGAAATGTACGAGAGCGAGGAGGCCCCTTGAGGAATTTGATGCTGATGGTGCTGCTATCACATTATATTGGAAGTTAGATTTAATCTTAACCTCAGAAATTATGTCTGAACAGGATAGATGAATAATCAGTGCTGCAAAAGTAAAATTTTAGGAAAGACGATCGTCAACAACAGAAAAGATATCGGAACTCAAAAAAGCCTTAAAATTTACACAGTACTTGTTTACGTCACTTGCGATTTTCACAATTTAACTGATCTATTGTTGTGAATCTGGTAAAGAATAATACATAATAATTCCGCTCGACTGCACTTTTATTTTTATAGTTGTTATTAACAACTGACTCTTCTTTATTTATTTTTTTGTGATATCATACTTTTCCATATGGCTAATAAATATGGTCCTCTGTTTTATACGTACACATGTATCGAGAAGAAGAGTTATTACAAAAAAAAAATTCTTCTGTTTCATGTCTCGCAACCTCTAGGGCTTTCTTATTTTCAGGAATTATAATTTTAAAATCGTTGCTACAAAAAAAGGACTAAAATACGAGGGAAAATTACGTTATTTTATTTATTCATTCGTGTATATTTAGTGTCAAATTTACCCCACGCTCCTACTTAAGGTGGTGAAAGAGGTGCGCATGGTTAAGGCTTAATGAATGTTACGTTGTAAGTAGTAATAAATCTTGTATAAATCTACTGGGAACCTGGAAATTACAACGTCTTTCCACGAAAAGAAGAAATGCGAAAGGAATAACCATGGAAGTACGAACAGGGTGGTTTTCGAAGGCGTAATCAGTAATCTCGAAAGGAGGGGTTACGTATGTTTTTTAGTAGTCAGCCCTCCCTTTTCCTGACCTTCAAAGTTCTATTTTTTTTGAAGGAATATTGAGCCAAGAAAGGGCATGATAAGCACACAGGTCTTTAGTTCGACTTCAGCACATTGTGTTACAATAATTCATTAGGATTACAATACGAATTTCAAAAGTTCATTCTTGTGAGCGGTTTCCTGAATAGCTAAAATCGATATAACCGATGTTATATTCAAATTATTACCTTTTAGATATTTTTCATCCCTTCCTCTTGTCATAGACTGTATTAAAACCATATGTAAGAGTATAGTGAGAAGTAAACTAGAATATGCGTCTATTATATGGTCTCCTTGTTACAAATTATGAAAGTAGTCTAGAAAGAATTTTAAAAAAGTTTCAAAGATATTTATATTTTAAAAAATATAATAAACCACCACAAGGACAACGCCCTACAAAAACCTACTTTAGGAATTCAATTACGAAACTCTTAGCAATATAGGCGAAAATTGTTAGATAAACTTATCCTGTGCAAAATAGTAAACGGCATATTAGATAATAGTTTATTTCTTGGACAACTTCAGTTTAATATAAGGAAGAATAGAAATATTTTCATCGCTGAAATTCCAAAAACCAAAAAATTTAAGAGTTGTCCGATTAATAAAAATTGTGATATGTATAATGAAATTATAATTAATTCCATTCTTGATTTATAAGAAAACATTAGAGTCAATTCTGAAAGTACGAACATGTGAAAATTAATACATAATCACTATATTTATACTCAAGATTATATTATTTTTTCTTTTTCTTTTTCTTTTCTTATCCTAATTTTAAACTATTCTGTGTGTTTATACTTATGTAATGAATACTATTTGAGAATGGATTATATACGATATATATTGTAATTGTAGCTGTATTGTAACTTTCTAATTACTAGTCAGTATTATTATTATGTACACCTTCTGTCATTGGAAGATTTGCCTCTGTTGAAGATAATGATAAATAAATAAATCATTCATCCTCATCGTCTCGATTAGCCAAGAGTGGAAGAAAGCGACGTGAAATGACTGAAATACAAATTTAATCTAATATAATTCATCTAATGTACTAATAGCACCTCTCTTTATATTTTTTTTCCGACGGCTATGGCTACTGAGCTTCTCTTGTCCTCGCTCCCCCTCGTTCTTTCTCTTGTTCTATCTCTCTCTGCTCTTCTTCATTCCTCTATATCTATCATTCTTCTCCTCCTTCTTGTTTCTTTTCCTTCTGTCTGCATTTCTCTTTCTATATTTATTCCCGTGTCTCTCTATTTATTCCTATCTTCCTTCCTTCCTCTTGCTTTTCATTTTCTCCTTCGAGTTTCTTTCTAACTTTTCTTTTCTTCTTTTTTCACTTCTTTCATCTGTTTCTATCTTTATATTCATCTTTCTATTGTTCCTTATCTTTCTCTCTTTTGTTCTTTATTTCATTCTTTCTACATTTACTTATCTCCCCTCTTTGCTGTGTATTCCTTTTCATCTCCATTTCTTCGGCTATCTTTTTTTATCTTTCTCCATTTAATGCTATGATTCTATCTGTATTCCTCATTCCCTGTTTCTCTACCCCTTTCTATTATTTTCTCTCAACTTTTGTCTTTCATTTTTTCCTTCTCTTTCTCTCTCTCTCTCTCTCTCTCTCTCTCTCTCTCTCTTTGTAGCCCTCCCTCTCTTTCTCTCTATGTGTGTCTTATGTGATACTCTAAGGGAGTTTTCAGACCTAAGCGATAGCTTGGTTGATAGATTGAGTGATTTTGAAAGGCTAGTCGGGAGTGGAGTAGGATCCGAACCACTAACTATGTGCCTCCACCGGGTTTCGAATCCGACCCCCTTGATTACAAGGCAATGACGTACGCATTTAGCTCGGAAACGAGCCAATCAACAGCAACGTTTCACACCGTGGATGCATGACAGGCCTCACTAGCGTGTCGCTTCGGTGTGAAATCTCCTTAGGAAGCTTGCAGACCGAACCGACAAGCGATCTGGAAGCGAACGTCAGCGGTCAATACAACTTTCCGAACCGAAGAGACACGAGAAGCTGCACTTGTCGTTTGTAGCAGCGGCGTATACTCTGGGTCATCTAGGTAATCGCAGATGACCCGGCTGTATTTCTTTTTTTAAAAAATAAATATATATATATATTTCTTCGCAATATTCTTCCAAACCAATTTCGATGCATACATTTCTTTGCTTCCAGCGCGCGAATGCTTCCAACCGTTTGCCGCTGAATGTCCGGGAACCTTTCTCCAGCCGGTGGAATGACTTCAGGGAATCTCACCCTGACGTCATTCCACCCGCTTCCCTTACAACCCTTGGCGAGGAGGGAGGAGAGGAAAGAGGGGGAGGAAACACTGCTTCTCAGGCGCGGTGATTCCGTGCCCAGGGTAAGCTCCTTCTTGTGAGAGTCCACCGGTCGCACTCTCAACCTTCAGAGCCTTTACCGTTCCCTCCGCTGAACTAGGGAAAACGTACCCGGTAGAGTGCGAAGAACAGGAAAATTGAATAACATGGGCAAACCAATTCGACGCTAATTTTCACTTTACATTTGCTTCTGTCTTGCTGATTTCTGTTACTTGAACATAAATTTATCAAAAGGAAAAAGCTTAAATATTGAAGATGAAGCAAACTAAATTAAAATTCAAAGCTTAAGCAATTAAAGCACCTATATGCTGACTCCCCCCATCTTTGTATTTACAAAAATAGTAATTGTTTCTCCTCTCTAATCTTCAAAAGCAGCGAGAATACTTCCTTCACGGAAGTGAATATATTTTAAAGGGAAAGATATCAAAAATAAATTTTGTATATATATATTAGTTAATTTAAGTTGCTATATTCCGCCTCTTTAGATTAATAGTGATGAAGATGAACGAATTAAACATAAAACGAAAAAAACACATCAGGCACGTAGCCAGGTCTCCACTCCTCCCCGAAATCCTACAAATATCTAATTTATAAAGTGTATAGTGGTAATTAATTTTACTTCATTAGCAGGATTAAACGCCTTGCATAACACGTTGTAATAATCTGAGATTCATCTTCAGGACTTCTAACCTCACTGTTTCAACTTTATGTGGCGGCTGCTAATAAGGGATGATCCCCATCCCGAAATAAAATTCTGGCTCTGACCTGCAATGATTCGAACTTTTAAAACCTGTCATTTCGAGCTCGGAAAGGGATTTTTTTTTTAACATTGAGAGAAATTCATTCTGAGCCAGGAACACAACAGAAGTTTGGCACGTGACACTGAATGCGTGTAGTCGTTGGCTTCGTGCTGTGCTTCGTGTTTATTATTTATTTAGGTGTTAGTGTTTGTCGTGATAGTGCTGTGTTAAAGGGTAATGGTTGTGATACAAGATTTGCTGGTGAAACCTTTTGGAACAAGATCTTTTCAGGAGAAGTTGCAAATTGTTAATACAGGTAGGCCAGTGTCATCGCTTGAACTTATTTCTACACACAAAGACAAAAATCGGGAATATGTGAGGCATTTTCGCAAGCAAATTATGACAAAACACCATGGTTGACAGGAAGTATAAGTGTTAATGAGCTTTGCTTTTTTGTTGGCCGTGCTTACTTTTCGGGGCTGAAAAGAATGTATGGACTCGTGGCGGATACTGTAATCTTTGCAACGCTTGTGCCAAACATGAAAAATCCAAAAGTCACATAACTTCCTTTGTTAAGCTGCAATCTTTCGCACAGACACGTATTGACGTGCAACTGGACAAACAGCGTGCTTTGGATGTGGTACAGCACAAGTAATCGGGTCCTGGAGTAAGTTGAATTTTGCACTTAAATTAATATTGCGGGTTTTTATTTCACTAGTGCACGTCTTTCATTTTATATTCCACATGTTGTTTTTTTATAGCTTTATAATACTGTCTTGTTTTATTATTTGAAATTCTACACGTATATTAAACTGCAATAACGAGAATTAATTGATTGTGGTCGTAGCAATAAGACAAATATTCCGACACAATATTCCTAAATCCAATATGGATCCTGACATAAATTGCACGGAAACTTTTGGAGTTTGAGGATCAAGGGTCGGAGATTACCCACTCGTTAGAACCAGCATACGCCACTGGTTTGTAGTTGGGACTTGGCGAGTGGGCCGTTTTCTCAGTGGCATTCATCATGTAGATTCGGTCTGTTGTTCGCGATGCGCTGGGAAGGATTGCCGATAGAGTTATAGGGCCAGTGTCTCTTGTCACTTCCGCTTGAATGCCCACCTGTCGCTCCGGTCTGAAATCTCCTAATAACTCTGGCAATTTCCTACCAAGGGTTATTGGTGGAAGGGCTACCACTATCTTAGGGGAGGATATGGTCGTACCTCGCCGCCCTGGACACACACGCGAAAATGCATTCAAGACTAACATTAATATGGCGATGGAGAAGTGAAATTATAACAATAACAAAAACAACTTAACGAAAACAGAAAGCAAAAATAAGTGAACCTTTGACACAGATCGAAGTAATGAACCTTCAATGCAGAACTCTGACCAACATCTGGAGTATGTGCTTGGCAGCCAGGCAATGATGACCTTTGGCAATGTCGCTCGTTAAGATTTCAGGGGCTCGTCAAGTATCTGAGCGCTCAGCGAACAACGTGATCGCAAGCTACTTGACGGCCAAATAGGCATTCCTCCGTGAGCGCTGCGCACTTGATCGCTGAGCGAACTTGAACCTTGCTCGCCACAGGTTTGAACCACAGAATATAGCGTTTTTGTGTTTCGATCTCGTGAGGCAAAGAGAAGAAGAGGAAAACTGTATGAGGATGGCGGGGTGGCGACCAATGAGGAAATATTTATGATGAACTGAACGGCTTGCGATATAGCGTAATTAGAGAGAAAGTTCAAGTAACAGAAGGTGATGTAATATTCCAGTTTTTGTAATTGTATTAAAATGTAAGTGTTTCTTTTTTTCAAATAATAAATACTAAATATACACCGTAGTTTTGGAAAGTTGTGCAAGGGTGTGAAAATGAAAATTTCGACAGTTTTGCTCACATCAACTATTCCATTTCCATAATTAAGAGCTTTTCAAACACCGAAATCTTGTCCACTCGACGCCAGCCACATTGATCACAGATTATTCAAAGGCACTGATATTTTGATCAATGAGCAAACAGCGTCAAGTAAATGATCTGTGTGCTAAACGAGCGAAAATCTTGCTCAGCGAGCGTCGCTCAGATACTTGATGTGATATGTTCAGTTCCTTTTCTAACAACACACTTGCGATTCGAGCTTTCTGATGCGACATCTGACGAGATATTTTGGAACTAATCTTTGTAGGGATGCTCTGCTTCGCCATGTCGACGCAAATTGAGAAAACACAGGAAAAGTACAGTCACCTGCAATAAAGATCGGACAGCTAGATCCTGAAATAGTCGCTTCCCTGAGGTGTTATGTATGTTGCCTAACTCTATGGCGATTGTAATAGCAAACTTTAAATGGAAACTTATATCACCGCCGTAGATTAAGGCAGAGAAGCGAGTATTTCTAGGTGCCCCATTTTTATTGCGGCTGACTGTACATTGATTATTGAGCTAAGATTTATGTCAAGGGGGCTTAAAACTAAGGACAGCCACCCGTTAATTGATATCATTCTTCTGTTGTTATCTCAGGATTGCAGAGGCGTAACGTTCATGTAACAGGTGTTACGGCAGGTAACAGCAAAATGTAAAGAAATTAAAAGGTTTTTTTTTCTCAATAAAATAACAACATTGTTAAATAAGTTAACCGACAGCGTTGCAGTTGAGTGTATATTGCAGAGGTATTTTTGCTGCAGCCGACAAAAGCGAAGAGACAGGCAGTTCCGCTACCCTCAAGAGGCAACAGGAGGAAAGGACGCCAATGCAAGGGAACAGCGGGGAAAGACTTCGAGGAGGCAACTGTGCTAGGGGTTTATTCATATGCCTGTTTAGGGGCCCTGCTGCCGCTGCGGCCTACCGGATCAGCAAGTGTTGTCACATTGGATTTCCAGAAAAGAGCTAAATCCCGCCTAAAACGGGGATACTATTCTCTGAAGCAACAAGAGCTAGACTGCAAAGCCAAAGCTGGATTTAACTACAACTGAGACCGTTTAGTAATAGACGAAAAGATAAGTACTTTATGCGATTCGTGATTTGGACAAACCTTGCTCCAAAAAACTAAGTTGGCAACAGTAGTACGTACATCTGGACTTCCTCCCACCGCTGGAGGAGGGGAATTCTGTCGTCTGCTTAACGCAGAAACGTCAAACTGACCCGAATGTGTGGTTCTTCTTCCCCTTTCCACCTCTTTGCAAAGAAACAGAGATGGTTGACAAGGCTCGACTACTATTCACTGGATTTTCGCGGTAACTCTCTCATGAGTGGTAGTTCTTTGTAGGAGTGATTGTGGCTAAATAAATCATTGAGCGGATTGGAAAAAAAATCCAGATCAGAGGCAGTAGGGTGGAGATGATAACGTCTGATGGCCGATAACACTTTTGAAAAAGTCACCCCACGCCACTGCAGGATTGCATATCAAAATATGATATTCATCTTTACACTTCGCAAATATTTTCCCGACTTCAATTCACTCAGGTGATATGTTTTGATTGCAATATATCAAGCACTGCCACCAGTGGTGTAGTATTGGAAAACTCACCTTTGGACATAGGCTTTATGAACCCAGATTCTTTTAAAACTAACAACATTTCTCAATTGACGAACCCTTTGTGAAATGCATACAACATATGAACAAAGGTAAGAAAGCGCAAGATTGTGATTCTAAATTTAATCGATTCTAATGGCACGGTCCGTGGCTAAATGCTTTCTAATAGGAAGAACTGAAGCCGAGAAAAAAATTCAAAGCAGGAATGTAAAAAGAAACTGATTTAATAAAATGTCACTTTTTCAAAGACCGTTTGTCTTTTATTTTTAGCAATAAAAATCTTGAACGCCATAAATCATTTATTCCGAGATTAGATCTAAAGGTGTGACCATTGATATTGCTGTCTTTTCCACGTGAAAAATGTAATTCACCGCCACTATAGTTATTCACGAAAATGGCTTGAAGCGAAGATAAATTAACAAAATGAATCGCTCCATCACTTGACGAGAGGACAATTTTGACGCCAGAAATTTACATGGCCTAGAGACGAAATCCGACCCTATACAATAAGATGCACAAGGGCCGGATTAAGACGAAATTGGGCCTGATGTTTGAAATCTTCAGTGAACAATAAACACAACGACGTTATAATTACGTCATAGCGCAATGAATAATAGTATGATAACTGTATGATAAGTAACGCTGTGTCTAGCCGTCCGATCTTTGTGAGTGTCCATTCATCAATTTCATATCATCACTCATCCTTATCTCCGCAAATTAGCCAAAAGTGGCACAAAAAGCGAAGTAAAATAAAGCAAGTATACACAATAACAATCAACGTGCAGAACATGACCTATGAGTCTGTGTTTTCTGTAAGTGACTCGCTATTGAGGGCTAAATAGTCCAAAGAAATTACATTTGTTTCATGGTGATTAAACAAATTGCCTTGTTCTCTAATAGAAACCATTAAATTATTACATACCGAGTGGTCCAAAAGTTCCGAAACGGTCACATATCGTGAGAAATACACATCGAACTGGAAAATGAAAATATACATGTTTAATAAGTGAAAAAAGCTATTCAATGATATCACACTGGGGTTGGGGCGGAGGGGCAACTGTGAAATTTTAAATGGAAACCCCATTTTGTATTGTAGAATCGGAAAGAGGACTTAATTACGAGTCCAACGAGCTATCAGCCATCCTCCTAGCTCAATTAGGAACGGAGACGATTTTAAATTTAATATGGTAGAAACCCCCCCCCCCCCACCCATATACTCTATTGAAAGGTCTTGACGTGCAGATTCCGAATCTGCAATCGCTTTCACTCTAGCTCAATTAGGGGCAGAGCGCCCCTTTTAATTTTTTTGGGGTTTTATAAAATTTTCACCTTTTTTATTTTTTTCTCTCTCTCTCTCTCTCTCTCTCTTCGAAAATTTAAAATCGCCATATCCCCGTTCCTAATTGAGCTAGGAGAATGGTTTGATAGCTCGTTGGACCGGAATGAAGTCCTCTTTCCGAATCTACAATACAAAATGGGGGTTTCCATTTAAAATTTCACAGTTGCCCCTCCGCCCCAACCCCAGTGTGATATCATTGAATAGCTTTTTCACTTATTAAACATGTATATTTTCATTTTCCAGTTCGATGTGTATTTCTCACGATATGTGACCGTTTCGGAACTTTTGGACCACTCGGTATGTAATAATTTAATGGTTTCTATTAGAGAACAAGGCAATTTGTTTAATCACCATGAAACAAATGTAATTTCTTTGGACTATTTAGCCCTCAATAGCGAGTCACTTACAGAAAACACAGACTCATAGGTCATGTTCTGCACGTTGATTGTTATTGTGTATACTTGCTTTATTTTACTTCGCTTTTTGTGCCACTTTTGGCTAATTTGCGGAGATAAGGATGAGTGATGATATGAAATTGATGAATGGACACTCACAAAGATCCATGCCCATGCCTCGATACGAACCCGGGACGTGTACGTTGAATATGAGCCCAAATATAGCACATGATAGGCATTACCTATCCACTCTTCACCACTGGCATCTTCAGAACAAAGTCCTTCACCAGAATGGGTCTAGGAAGTTTTGGTGCAAGAAGATAACAAGGTTCGTGTTTAGATTCGTGTTGAAGGGATTGCAGTTTCCTCAAAATCCATAAAGTATATATAGAGTATAAATTACTTCATTTAGCTTAAATTATATTTTGCACAAACAATCAGTAATTTGGCTAGATATAAGACATAGGCTGAAGGGACATCTTCTGGCGGTACAAAAGCCAATGCTGGAATCATCTTACATTTTAAAGCAAATTCCTGATCTGACCCATACAACTCCTGGAGTCCTTCTGATTGAATATTTCTCCAGACACTCTGGCACAACAATACAGAACAATACATTAGTTCATAGCCTGTTTCTCTTTATATAGCTAATTACTATCTGTGAAAGTGAAAGGCATAAGTGAAAATGAAAGGCACGCCCACGCCCATCCAATTGAAATGTCTATCGAATGTGCACCGAAACTTCCGTGCACCGAGACTTCATGCACCGAAACTTCCGGATCCCCACCAAAATACATTCAGCATCTAGGGTATCTTCCATCTTGCGCAACGGTTTAGAGAACCCAATTATTGATGTATGTCGGTTTAGGGAACGATGCCATCAACATGGGCGTCCAGAGCCCCCCCCCCCCCCTTGGCCCCTCTGGAAAATGAAAATCAATCAAAAATTATGTATTTTTCACATATAATTTCATTTCAGCTACAATAATGTGTTAATTATTGCATGAATATGATAAATTCAAATTTAAGCAACGTTTTTTTTGAGGGAACAACACTATTATTGGGGAAAATGTGCCTTACTTGCCCCCCCCTGGAAAAAAATACTTTCCTGGCCCCTCCCCTCCCCTTCCATGGCCATCAATAACAATAATCTCAAAAATTTACAAATTCTACATATTCACAACTAAAAAAAAAATCGTTATTCTATCTACAACGACCTGATAAAACTGTAAGACTTTACTCATCCTTCCAGTATGAATAATATAGTGTTATGCACAGACAAATAAAAGTATTTAAATTATCCATAAAGAAAAATGTCTCCCTACACAAAGAAAACCGTCACCAGCGCTCGTTTCACTGGTCGCACAGTATCTTGGGGGCCTAAAGAATAGAGTTACTCGGTTACCGCAAAGTGTCTGTAGCCTACTTCTCGGCTGTGAAATAGTGGTGTGTCGGTTTAGGAGCCCTATGTCAGTTTTGGTGACTTTTCTCTATGCTTGGAAAATTGACAATGAGTATTTTCATCCTGCATGTTTTTAGGAACGAATTTTTATGTCTGTTAGTGTACAAGTTGTTACTAGCTTCTTTGGCGTTGTGTTTCAGTTCTTTAAACTTTCATTGTGTAAGACAACGAGAATAAGCATGGTAATGGACAGTTGGCATTGTAATACTTATGCATCTCACTCTACATACACATCTTCTTCCCCTGGCTGGTCATGGTTCTTTGTGTAGGTCCCTTCGATCAATTTCATCAAGGGGTCCAGGGTTCGTTACCCGGAAGAGGCACATAGTGGTTCGGTTCCCACTTTAAACTGTAGGTCCAGTCCCGATTAGCCTTACTGTGCATAAAGTGGACTTAAAACACCAAATCAATCAATTTCATCACGTCGTCACTCATCCTCATCTTCGCGATTAGCCAAAGGTGGCAGAAAAGCGACGTAAAAAAACGAATTAAATCAATCAATCAGCATCTCATTCTATAAACACTAACTCACTCTCTAGCCTTCCTAAATCCGAATGTTTATTATGGCTGTAGCAACACAAGCCGTTTATCTGTCCCTATTGTGGGCAAGATCAATCCAATCTTTTCCATCCTTAACGATTTCCTTTAGGTCCATCTCAACGTTATCCCTCCATCTTTGTCTTGGCCTTCCTACAGGCCTCTTACCAATAGCCATGACGTAAACACAGACACATATTTCTTATTCTGTTTCCATTGCGGTGCAGGTAGATCTTGGTGGAAAGCCCCACAACGCCGTCAACGTCTCTACCATCTGTGGGGGCCTCTTTTTTCAGTTGGAAGAGGGACGCAAGGCTATTTGCACCGGACAGCCCTGCGCCGGAGAACCAACTCCCATCGACTTCCTTGTCGATGGAATTCTCTTTTCTTCGCCACACAAGGCACTTGGTCGACAAGGGCCTCCACGATGGCGTGGTGGTAGCGTCGTCGCCTTGTAATCAAGGGGTCCCGGGTTCGATACCCAGTGGTGGCACAAAGTCGTTCGGATCTCACTTTAAACCGTAGGTCCAGTAACGATTAGCCTTACTGTGCATAAAGTGGACTTAAAGCACCAACTCAATTAACTTGATGGGCGCAAGAATTCTAGCGGGGGACATGTAGGATTTCCCCCGCCAAAAATTTCAGGAGGGGAAAGATTTTGTTATAACAACAAAAGATAACCAATTAGCTTTGATTTCAAATTTACATGACCACGGATAATACTAGACACATTCTCTCTCTCTCTCTCTCTCTCTCTCTCTCTCTCTCTTTCAAGAGACTGTTTACATATCTACACCAATAGCAATAGGTAGGACGCACAATAAAAGTAAAACATGACAGGACAAATATAACTATGAAATCTAATTGATTAGAAAGCGAAAACTAAACAAAAACTTATGCATAATAAAACTATTTCAACTATTTTGTAATTTATTGGCATCTTTAACCAGCTAGTAAAGGGTATAGATTGCTACTTTATAAATATCTGACATCTATCAAGTAACAAATTAATTTATTTGTATGTATTCAATAATAATGTAATGTACTTATTATAAATATTTATATCATATATATGTAAGAGAGAGAAAGAGAGAGATGGGGGGGGGGGAGATCTTCCTACCCCAGTCTTCAGTCTCGTACCAAGCGCGTTGAGTGGTCGAATCACGATCTCTCTACCGAAGATTCTGGGTTCGAGTCCTGACCTGGGTATGGATTGATGTTCTCAGAAAGAGACGCTCAGGCAAGAAGGCAGTCAGTCGAAATTTTAAGCATGAAAAGACAAAGGAGAAAAGAAATGAAAAAAAGAAGAATTAATAATTTTCCTCATTTCGGAAATCTTGATGTAATAAAGAAAAAAATAAGTTTTCGATGCATTAACCAGAAGGTGAACATTATACAGGTGCGTCCGTCCAAAACATTCTGCAGAATGTTAGTATTATTCACGTATGGTCGTTAACTTACGTTGTATTTATTCTTAGAAAATCTTAATAGTACAAAAAATACGCTCAGAGAAGTCGTTTTGTGCAGATCTATAACGTTCTCTACTTATTTCACCTCAAAATTCCCAAACAGTGTTGATGGACTCACCTGTATAGTTCCCCTTGGCTCTGATGAATCTCGTATTACAGCAGTAACTTAAAATTATCATAATAGATGTCGGTAAGATATAAAACTAATTAAAACAGATAAAAAATATTTTGTATGAACATTAGAGTAAAGTTTACAGACAAAAAATAAAAACAAATAAAATAAAATGCAGAATGCATAATTAAGTTATTAATTTGTCTCTCCTTTAATCTAGCAGGTAATGCTTGTTCACAAAATGCGAACTTTCATTAATAGTTATTCTATTCTGGTACGGAAGTACCGCAACAGAATAACATTTTTAAATTAACGGGTCCAATTTTTGGCAGGAGATATGGGGTGCTGCGGTTGGTCCCTAGTCTTCTCTTTGGAGATGCACCAGGGCCCTCCCTGCATACTCAGCTCCAAATAATAAATAACATAATTAAACACTGGAGGAAATATTACATTGAGTTGTTCAGTATTCTCCGAAATGCATTACGCTGCCATTAAAATATGTACAAAGAATTTAATTCCCATAAATCAAATTATTAACCAAAAGTGCAACTGAACAAAAGGGGAAAAAATTGGAATATGTGACATATTACAAAAAAGTATTTTGAAAAGAAAGTTCTTTTTTTATGAGGTCAAACTAAATTACAAGGTATTTCAAACTAATTAAAGGAGTATTTAATCCAAACTGAAATTTGGTTCATGCATCTTACATTTCATCTGATCTTAGTCACACTAACACAAATGCAATTTTAAGTTTAAGGTGATGTGGAAAAACTCCGGACATTCCTTGACAGGTATTTTTGGGAATTGCTTATATGCAGGGGATCCTCCCACTCACCCCAAGCTCCATTGGCCAGTACTTATAATTATTCCTTAGAATATGGGTGCAGCGGTTGGTGTATCGTTATAACATTTGAACAGATGCATCAGGTCCTTCCCTGAACTGTTGAGAGCTGAAAGAAATTGTGTTAAAGCATTCGATATTGTCCTGTATGGCAATGATTTAAATTATAAATAACACAAGCAAAAAAGCAAACAGAAAACCATGATCAGAAATCATTCCCTGCTATGTCGGTGCTTTAATTTGACATATATTATAAAGAATGAAAACCTGGTTAACGTAACATGCTACAAGCCATGGGGCCTAGGTTCGAATCCCGGTCAAGGTATAACATTGCTCGTTCCTTCATCAATTCACCTCAATCGCCAGCAGGGAGATAGAAAATACATAAAGTAACAAAAATAGAAAAAAATAAATGCATAAAACCTTACGTCACTTATGCACTACGGTTAATTTATCCATTGTAAACATTGGTGCTTGAGTTGGTTTTAACAAATGACAAAATAAGTGCGTTTACGAAGTGTACAATCAGTTTCGTCAATCGTGCGTTATACTCATATTCTGGAACGAGTCTTACATAAGGAATGTGGCATTGGACATAGCCTACTGGAAGTATGCAGATGTTTCAAATGTTTATTGAAACATACGATAGATCAGGATAATTGCTAAAGCAATAAGAAATCTACACTGAGAGTATACTCTGATTATATACTTAATTGATTACAGACATAGCTACCCTATAGAACATACTCACCAATCTTAAAGCTGCGTTCAGTTACACTTTCATAGTTACCATCTTCATTGTTGACAACAATTCATAGCATACTTAACGGAACAATCGCCTAACCCACAATTATTTTGTGTCGGTGCATATAACAAAACAAATCGCCTAATCACTGAAGCAACTTTCGATTTAATCTAGAACGTTGGCTTGATTGCGAAAATTATAATGTCTAAATTAAATGTATTAAATCATTTCACTGGTATTGCCAGGGAATTTCCTTAGCGAGGACTAAAGGGCGGAAAAAATATGTTCATTCAGATGGAAATATTTGGCTTCTGTTTCGAGGTCATCGTCTCTTTATTATACTTCTCTTTTTCTCTCTCCTATTCATTTCTTCATTTCTTTCTGTTCTCTCTGAAGCAGTTCTCTTACGCATGCGCTGTGGGCCACTTCATAGTTTAATACTTTTTTCTGTCTTGTGTAAGAAGTTAGTTTAGCACCATGGAGAGAGAGAGAGAGAGAGAGAGAGAGAGAGAGAGAGAGAGAGAGAGAGAGAGATAGAAGCGAGAGATAAAGAATGGAAGATAAAGGACAGAGAAAGAAATAGGGAGAAGAAAAGAAAAACACAAGCGGGAGACAGAGATAGAAAAAGAAGAAAGAAAGCGATAGGGAAAAGAGAGAGAGACTAACAGAGAAGAGAGAGAATATAAATAAAGAGGAGGTATACAAACAAGAGAAATGTAGAGAAAGGGAGATAAGAAGAAAAATGTAGAAACGAGAGATAGAGAGAGAAAATGAAGAAGCGATAGAAAAAGGAATAAAGAGTATAGAAGAAGATACAGGGGGAGAAGCAAGACACCCCCCACACAAACACAGAGAGAGAGAGAGAGAGAGAGAGAGAGAGAGATGGAGAAAGAAATAAAGAAGTGACAGAAAAAGATAGAATTGCTGAAAATGAAAGAGAGATAGAGAGAGAGGGGGGTAAGAGATATAACAGAAGATTGATAGAGAGAGACAAGGAAGGGAGGGAAGGAGAAACGATTGATAGAGAGAGAGAGAGAGAGGAAATATACAGGGGGCCCTCAAAATACTACACTTTAGTTTCTGTCACCAGAGCCTGATTAGCGAAGAGGGGACATAGTCAGTGGCGCAGGAACGGAGGGGTACAGGGGTACAATGTACCCCCTAAATTTTTGAAGGGGGTACTGTACCCACTAAATCCATAGATCCAGTTGTACCCCTTGTACTTCCTCAGATTATTTGACAGACAGAACTTAGTTTCTAATCCCTCAATACAAAAAATTTATATTGTTTACAAGCATTATCTTCCTTTCCACAGGAATTCAAACTATTGTAAACCTATTCTACGACATTGTGCTACTAGTTTGTTCATTGATCTGTGTTCTAGAGAATATTTTTAAGGAGATGGAATCGGATAAAGTTTACTTTCAGAAAATCACGCTGCTTTGCGTAAGGGGGGTACAATGTTCTAGAGAAATGGTTGCGTCGATTCGAAGATAAGATATAAATCAAACAGTGGCGATGCTACATAAAGGGCAACTAGGGCACTGCCCCACAACAATTTTAACATAAAAAGTTCATCTGAAGAGACGATCGGTATATACGCATAAATATTTTTTTGTTTTTTCCCTCAACTCTACGTTGCTGCAACCAGACTTACAGGGTATGCACCCTGTGCGAGGTTAATATATTTCTCCGTCCTGTTGGAGAGAGTCCAATTTCGGCTCTGCCCCGGAGACGTGACGTCACTGACTGATCCAAACATTTACAGCATAGGCAAGGGACGGTCCTCTCACAATGGAAAAGCGCAAAATTCGTAGCCGTCTCTGGGCAGAGAACGAGCTGCCCTGCCCATTCATGTTTGCCCCGTTCACCGTTCAGTGTTTCCAACGCTTGGCAGGCAGTTCATTCGTTCTTCCAGCCTGCAGCAATAAGATAGAAAAAAATCCCTCGAATGCTTTTCTTCGCGCTTGTTCC
Source organism: Lepisma saccharinum (assembly GCF_977018435.1). NCBI lineage: Eukaryota > Metazoa > Arthropoda > Insecta > Zygentoma > Lepismatidae > Lepisma > Lepisma saccharinum. The sequence continues at coordinate 43,694,056 of NC_139254.1, forward strand.
GGCGACCTGAAAAGTTGACAACACTTTTTATTGCACAAACTAGTCCCTCGTATTTTTAAAAAGATCCTCCTTTCTTCCCATTGTAATACGGATTTGGATTTGAGTTAGTGTGTGAGTTTGCGTTGCGTTCCGTCTGTGCGTATTGGTCGCTTATGAAATAATTAGTTTTTCGCGATTTTATAGTTACTGTACGTGTTTATTTATTTGTGTAATTGTGTCTGTGTTCCAGCAACTTGACATGCAGAATATCTTCGTAAGTAGAAACGAACTTTTTGGGGGTACATGGCCAATGTAAAGTGTTGTAACTGAACTTAACGCTGCATCATCTTCCTAGTTAGTCATTGATATTAGTGGATACTTGGTGTAACATTTTCCTAATCATTCCAGTATCTACCCAAAGTTTAGTTACTGCAAGCGTATAGGGTTCCGACGTCAGTATTCGATTTTTTTTATTCATGTAATTTGTTCCATATGTTGCTGATTTTTCGTATTCCTACGTAGTGAGTATTTAATGCTCTTTGGAGAGATATATTCCAAATTGTTCAAACAATTTACTTACTCCATATCAAGGAACTCCCCTCAAAAACCTTAAAGAGGAATATAGAGGTAAACTGGCCCCCCTCCCCACCCAAAAGAAAAATGTGCCCTGCCTGACTGAAAAGGCACGCGCCGCCCCTGAAATCAAATCTGCACCAGAAGAGTACAAAACTGACCTTCTTTCCTTTTCAATTTTTCAAATGGAATTTTCCGAAACGAAATCCTTCTACAATTCCTGTCTCGTCTCGAAAACGAGTCGAGACACGACAGACCAATTTGGGGGGTACAATGTACTCCTGTACCCAGTGACGTGCACTGAGGAGTAGCTAGTCTAGCAGAGATAGGTTAATCAATTCCACATCTCTAATTATTTTCAAATCACAATATTTATTGTTTTGTTGAAGCCACAGTTCATATGCAACACTTTTTTTCACGCGCTTCTCGACCCTCGGTGCGTTCAGCGGCCTAGCTCGCTCTTTCTCCGCCTCACAGTTCCAGGTAGAAACGGGTTTTCGAAGGGAAAGGGAAGATTTCTGTCTCTACCTCCCTTGCCCCATCGCCCCCTCTCCAATGGTTGAAAGCCCGTGCTTTCAGGTCCTCCAGTCTATCTCCTATAGAACAAATAGGGGATTCGATTCCCTTCGCTTCCTTTGTAAATCCTTTAGAACTAAGGGGAAATTTTTCTGCAGTACTTCTGTTCTCTGTATTTACACCACGTTTTACACGTACAATATGTATGTATAACATGGGATGTACTTTTATTATTTATGCAATTGGAACGTCTAATGTGCAGACAAAAATGTTATGTTTTTTTTTTTAAATATGGAATATATAATGATTAAATAAGAAATATTTGCTCACGCTCTCTTGCTCTCGTTTTAGTAGTGTTTTATTTAAATATACTAATCTCTTGGCCTCCAATAAAAAATTGGTAAGCTAAACAGTCATAAATACGGACGTATTTATTTGGGCAAGTGAACGCACGTTCTAATTCTTGTTGTTGGTTTGGTTTATTTTACTTCGCTTTTCTGCCACATTTGGTTATCGCGAAAATGAGGATGATATGATGAAACTGATGAATGGACCTCACAAAGAACAATTCAGGCCGGAATTCGTGACGAGCGTGCATTCTTGTTCTTATGTGTTGTACTCTGCCTGCAGTGAATAATGAGAAAATTAGAAATGAAAGATGTACCCCAGAACTCAAAAAGCCAAATGAATATCATTGAAGAAAGTAGAAAAAAGGTTTGTTTAAAGGTGTGTTTTGTTACCCATCGCTTTTTCTAGCTGTATAGATTTAATCGGAATAAGTAGCTAAGAGCTTGGAAAGTCGTGAGGGACAATCATAAACAGAGAATTCTAGGCTCCTGATTTCACAGTGCCCTGCAGATGCACTGGGTGGAAATTATTTGTATTTTCTTCTCTCTTCCATCGCTTTACCTAATTTCTGCCATGACGATGAACGTTGATTAAATTAAAGGGGTGAAGAGTGGTTGCAAAGAAACACTCACGCAAAAGGCCAGGGCTCAAGCCCGGATCCTTCAGTAACGAGATCGTGAGATGGGGAAATTTCGGAAATCAAGCAATGCAAAAATTTTGAAAAAAACGTTAATCATACATAAAGATGGTATTTCCAAAATTCAATTGAAAATTACATCTCAGGAAAATGGAGTTTGCTTTACCGATACCCACGTATCCGAATGGTTAGCGCCTTCCTCACATGTTTGTTGTCGGCCGACCTCCGTGGGGGAGTGGAAGTGGTCCGGGATCTGTACCCGATGGAGGTATATAGTGGTTCGGATCCCATATTAAACTATAGGTCTAGTCCCGATTAGCCTTTCTGTGTATAAAATGGACTTAAAACGTCAAATCAACCATCAAATCATCCAACCATGGAGGAGTGGTTACCACAGCATGCTACAACACCAGGAGTTCTGGGTTCGAACCCTACCTGGACATGGGTGTTCTTTGTGTTTGTCCCTTCATTAATTTTGTCGTATCATCTTCGCGATTAACCAACTGTGTCAAAAAAGCAAATCAAATCATTCATTGATTGTTTGATTTGGTTTATTTTACTTCGCTTTCCGCCATATTTGCCTAATCGCGAAGATGATACAATAAAATTGATGAAGGGACACACAAAGATCACCCATTGCCAAGCCGAGATTCAAACCCGGCATCTCTGGCTCAGTAGTCAAATCAAATAGTTTTTGATTTTCGAAAGTGGGTGGAAGTTATGTGTACAATTTTTTGTAGTAATTCCTAACTTTGCAATTTTTCCTGTACTTGACGTTCTTCTTTTAGGAATACTGGGCCCTAAAAAGGGGGGGGGGATTATGACCCATTGGGCACACCACTCATTGCTACCCCAAGTGTCGACGTCACCGCACGTCACTGCCTGTACCTCAACGATTATTTTCATAACTTTGTCAGCGGGTGTTCGGAAAACTATACTTAAACGTACAGAAAGAGATTTGTTGAAAATAGAAATGGTACTAAGACAATAAAAGTCTCTCTTTCCCCTCAAGTTTTGAAACGAGACTGAAATAAATATCTACAGAATCAAAGCGAGACGATACTTTATGTCCGACACGACTCGTTCGAAACTTTGATATCATATTTGAAGAAATTACTTTAAAAATTATTTAAATTTCTATGGTTTATTCAGACATACTAAATGTATATCTTATTGATTTTTTCAAATAAGTTGTATATTTTGTTTATTGTAATTGCAAAGTAAATACAGTAGTGACAATTGCGAGTCTGTGCTGTCCGGTTTCATATATTCAGTACAAAATTCCGTATTTCGACAGTTCGCAGCTTCGAAAGATGCCAAATCAGAATAAAAGTTAAGAAAAGTCTTTGCTTTAATGAAATATATACATTGTGAAAGTTTTGAGTGGTGACACACACAATGCATATGTTGCTTACACTAAATATTTCGTGGACCAGGATGAGATATTTCGTCTTGTAATTGAGGGGTCCCACATGCACAGTGCTTTGGATTTCACTTTAAACGGTAGATCCCGTCCCAAGTAGCAAATCTGACCGTGACGTAAATCTAGAATAAGTTTTAACAACTTTTGAGTCGAAACCGAGACAACAATAAACACAAACGAGAACTAGAAGAACTTAGCCACACAGGACACGAGATGAGGCTGTGGCAATTCTCGACTCGTTTCATCTCGATATGATTCCTAGTTGAAATGTACCAGCGATTTATTACACATTAAAATAGGGTGCGATTTGTAATTTTATCAGAGGGGGGAGGACTTATTTTTACCTATGTATTAGGTATGCTTAGAACTCCACATTAATTTCTTAAAATCTAATTTTGATATCGAATTCAACACAAACACAACGCCATTTTAAGTTAAATTCTAGTCAAACTGTAAGAAAATTACGTTAGTCAGATGAATGCACGAGATAAATGAAACTCGCTGCAGGTTCGACGGTTTGCCAATTAGCTTGTCAAGGGCACTCTGATGCTTAGACCTGATCTAATTGTTGCAAATTTTTCTGCATCAAAGCAATGTCCTTGGGCTTTGAAAGGAAAAGCAGATTTAAAACTTCTAAATGATTTCTCTAATCAGGCATGTACCAAAAGTCCCATTACTCCTCTTTGAATTGTAGACAAATCTGCAAAATGTTATTTTAACAGCATGCGTATGATGAGAGGATGGTATACCATTAAATCAGACCAATGGCCATCATTTACTCTGTGTGCACACCGCCATTTTCATGGCACAGTATTATACGCCTCCAGGTGCGATGCGAAATCCTCCGTACCTTGGAAGGAAGCAAACGCACTGCGAACAGCTTCTTGAAGTTCCTCAGTTGTCTGATAACGATTATGGGCGACTTTCTGTTTGATGTGCCACCATAGCGCATTATCACAAGATGTCAGATTTGGACTTCGGGGTGACCATTTTAAAGGTGCTGGTAAATTTGGCGATCTTCGTCCAATCCGTTTGTCTCTGAACACATCATTGAGGAATTCTCTCAAAATGGCCACCCCGAAATACAGATCTAACATGTTACGTTACGGAGGATTTCACATCGCACCTGGAAGCAAATAATACTGTACCATGAAAATGGCGGTGTGCACACAGATCTTCTGGAGTAAATAGTGGTCATTGGTCTGATTTAATGGTATAACATCCTATCATCATACGCATGCTGTTAAAATAACATTTTGCAGGTTTGTCTACACCCTGTAGATATTGGTAGAATTTGGATTGAATTCCCAAGGTCTTTGACTAAGGTGTATATGTTTGATTATTTTTTTTTTACTTGGCATTTTTACCTCTTTTGGCTAATCGCGAAGATGAGGATGAGTGATGATATGATGATGTATTGATAAAGCGACACTCACAAATAACACCCATGCCCAAGTCGGGATTCGAACCCATCGTAGCACGCTATGCTCACCACTCCGCCACGGAGGCCAACGAGGTGGGAATGTGTTGAAGTTTCTTTGTATACAACATTATAGCTGTCAACAAGTGCTGGAAAAATGCTTAGGGACGAAGCAGCACAAAAAAATATGTCACAAACAGTTTTAATATTCGATAGAAAAGTACTTGTTAAACACTCTTTAGTATTCTGAGAAAACATCGAATACTTGGATTCTAAAAGGCACTGTGTATATGGAACACATCTACCATAAATTGCTTAACGATATTTTTACATCCTATGTAGCTATGGGACTCTTAAATTAACTGAAGTGGAACCTTATAAGTATTATATATTTCATAATATGGTTTTCACATCCAGTGGGTGGGAGATATTTATTCCAGGTTGGGATGGCTCAAGATTGAGGAGGGGAGAATCATCCTTACCCCCTTTAATCACACACTGAAATAAAATTAATAGATCCATCCTTGTTCACAATTTTTTCATTATGAACTCCTGATTTTCCGTTCCGTTAAATTCAAAATTAGCCCAGAATAAGGTCCAGAACTTTATATGTTCATGTATCGGAATGATCATCTTAAAATCAGTTTTTAAAATAAACAAATTCTAAGAAAATTAAAAATATATATATGAAATTGTGCATGAACAAACGGGAAATTCGCCGGATGTGTTCTTCTAAAACAGAATTTCCCATGCCTTATACGTGTGAAGTATTGTGTATAGGGGAGAGCGGGGTCAATTGTAACACGGGGCAAATGTAACAATCGCTACTGTGCTGCTCTCGTGAGGTATTTTTTAAAACTATTCAAACCTGTAGAAAGGAGACGTCAGTTGGGAGTGACTCATGTGGCGGTGGTGCTTACGTAGCGATTGTTCCGGCTATTATTGGGAGTTTTTCAAATTTTCAACACGGAAGTAAAAACATAACTTTCCTTTTTATTTTTTAATAGTGATTTCGCAATGTCGTCTGGTCAAGGTTTGTATATATCATCGCAATACACAATATTTGATGTTTGTTAAGATAGTTGTGATCAATTTCTGGTGTCGGGGTTAGTAGCTGCAAGCCAGCAAACAATATGGCGTCAGGATGGGGCAAATGTAACAAATGTAACCGGGACAGTTGTAACACTGTTACAATTGCCCCTTATGCGTTTCTTATGTAAAATATTCACTTGCATTGTAATAAAAAACATTGTTCAACCATCCTGAATTATTACATTCTGTATGTTTCAGAATGGTGAGAAACAGAAAAAGAACTGCCGAACGAGGCCCTTCACAAGATAAGATGGAAGAAGCTGCAAAGTTAGTTTTGGAAAGCAATGTTTCAATCCGACACGCAGCAAAAGCGCACAATATTTGTCATGTGACATTGACCCGTTTTGTTAAGAAGAGGCAAGAAAAGGGGAATCCTGTTATGGGTTATAAACCACACAATAAAGTGTTCTCTGCCTACATGAAGACCCAGTTAACTGAGTATATAAAGACATGTGCAAATATATTTTATGGACTCACCCCAAAAGAAGTCAGACAGTTAGCCTACCAATATGCAAACCAAAATCAGTTTCCAGAGTCCTGGGCAGATCGTCAAATGGCTGGTGCAGACTGGTTTACTGCATTTATAAAGAGAAATCCTACTTTAGCAATAAGGACACCAGAGTCAACATCCTTAGCGTGTGCTATGAACTTTAATAAAGAGAATGTTAAAAAAAAAAATTGAAAACCTATCGAAGCTTTTGGAGCAATATCAATTCGAACCTCAAGACATCTACAATGTCGATGAAACAGGCATATCAACAGCCCCTAAGCCAGACAAAATAGTCGCACCAAAGGGAAGCAAGCAAGTTGGAGGAATTAATTCTCATGAGAGGGGCACCTTGGTAACGATGTGCTTAGCCGTTAGTACCATAGGCAACAGCATTCCACCCATGTTCATTTTTCCACGGAAGAACTTTCGGGATCATTTTCTCCAGAATGGTCAAATAGGGAGCATAGGAGAAGCAAATGGTTCGGGGTGGATGCAAGCACCACAGTTTTTACAATTTCTCGAACATTTTAGGAAGTATGCCAAGCCTAGTGTTGAGAGAAAGGTTTTGGTTATCCTGGACAAGGGAAAAAGAGGCTGTTCGACAGAAGTGACAGTCGTCAATCAAAAAAGAAGAGAACTGCAAGCAGAAGCGCAAGAAGGTGTCAGGAAAGCAGCTCTGAAGGCGACGAATGTTTTTGTTTAATTTGCCTTGAGAAGTGGTCCAAGAGTGCATCTGGTGAGCAATGGGTGCAGTGCTTAAATTGTGACAACTGGTCACATGAGAATTGCACCAAAGGAGACAACTCTTACATTTGTCATAACTGTCAGTCAGAATGATCAGATATATCTTTGTTAGAAACAGTGTTTGGGACCTGGTATGGTTCGATTAGCCTACTTATTAACAAAAGCACAGTTAGCTAATTCTTAATCATTGTGAAAGGGTACATGTTATTTCCAGCAAAAAAATAAATTGTATTTCTGGTCAATGTTAGTATGTTACATTTGCCCCTGTAGTGTGTTACATTTGCCCCCGAGCAAGGGTTAATTGTAACATTTGTCACACATTTTCAAAACATTAATTATGATTAGCATATTATATATGGCGGGATTGTGACTCCATAATATCAATAACAACATATTGTAGTATTTCCATGCCGATTTTCACGCTGCAAAGATTATTAGTTTAATAGAAAATGCATCATTTGTCAAAATTGTTACAATTGACCCCGCTCTCCCCTATATATACTATGTATATATATGAGGCTGAATTTTGTATCCCCCCAAATGAAAAAACGTTCCTGCGCCACTGGACACAGTCCAGAAAGGATGTATTTTGGTTTATTTATTACTATTGAATCACGTTCCCATCAGCAACTCAGAGGTAAGTTAACGAACGACACTAATGTCTCTGCCAGTGACGTGCGGTGATGTCGACACTTGGGGTAGCAGTCAGTGGCGTGCTCAAGGGTTTGGGGTTGGTGTGGATCACACCCCTATTCCTAAAAAAAATAATGTCAAAAATAGGAAAAGATTGCAAAATGATGAAAGAGTACTAAAAAAAGTACACGTAAACCCGTAAAAAAAACGATTTGATTTGACTACTAAGCCAGAGATCCTGGGTTCGAATCTCGGCTTGGCCATGGGTATTCTTTAGGGATGGGCCGATATGAAATTTTGGCCGATACCGATAACCGATATTCTACCGATCCGATATAAAATTAGAAATGGTCCTTGAAGAACCTGAAAGGTTCATTGACCTCCTTAATAAATGTGTGTTTTGAGGTGACTGCAATGAAAAAGAAATTGCATATTTAGACATTTACTTTTTTTTAAAATTAGGGCATGGAGATTATCCATAAAAATTACAACAAAATGGCAGAATTTTCCACTAAATTATCAGATATTTATCGATATATCGGATCGGTAAAATAATCGGTAATTTTACCGATAAACCGATACACCGATATGCCTATATCGGCCGATACCGATATAGTACCGATTAATCGGTCCCATCCCTAGTATTCTTTGTGTGTGTCCCTTCATCAATTTTATCGTATCATCCATCTTCGCGATTAGCCAAAAGTGGCGGAAAAGCGAAGTAAAATAAACCAAATCAAACAATTAATCAATGATTTGATTTAATTTTTGTTACTTACCGTCTCTTTTTTGTCACATTTGGTTGACTGCGAAGATGATAAGATAAAATTAATGAAGGGACAAACACAAAGAAAACCATGCCCAGGTAGGGGTTCAAACTCGGAACTCCTGGTATCGTAGCGCGCTGTGATAACCACTCCCCCACGGTTGGTTGATTTGGTGTTTTAAGTACACTTTATGCACAGAAACAAAACGTGTAACAAAACACACTTTTTTTGTAGTTCCTTCAATAATATTCATTTGGCTTTTTGAGTTCCGAGATGCATTTTTCATACCAAATTATTTCATTATTCACTGCAGAGTACAACACATAGGACAAGAATGCGCAGTCATCACGGTTTCGAATCCTCGCCTGGATTGTTCATATGAGGTCCCTTCATCAATTTCATCATATGGTCCATCACTCATCCTCATTTTCGCGATCGTATCAATCCCTAAGATAACCAAATGTGGCAGAAAAGAGAAGTAAAATAAACCAAACCAACAACAATATGCCCAAATAAATACATCCGTATTTATGACTGTTTGAGGCCAAGAGTAGTATGTTTAAATAAAACACTACTAAAACGAGGGAGAGAGAGAGAGAGAGAGAGAGAGAGAGAGAGAGAGAGAGAGAGAGAGAGAGAGAGAGAGAGAGAGAGATAGACCGAGCACATATTTGTAATTTAATCATTATACAGCGTGTCCACAAAAACACTCCTCGATTTTATTTGGTTATAAAATGAAAACTTTTTGTAATATGTTTGTAAGTATGGTGTCAGAAGGTGTAGTAACTCAAAATATTTTTGTTTATTCCCTACACGTTGTGAAATTGACCCATTTTTCCGCTAGAGGGCAGTAAATTCAAGATGGCGCTTTCAAAACAGCAACGAAGTTGGTGTGTGTTAGAATTACACACAACAAAGAGTGTCGTGTCTGTTCAACGTTCGTTCAGGCGTAAATTTGGTGTGGAACCACCTTCGAGCAAGTCCATTTTGAAGTGGTACAAGGATTTCGTCGAAGAAGGGTGCATCTGTGACAAGTGGAAAGGGCACTCTGGCCGACCGACAGTCCCACAGCAAGTTGTTGAGAGTGTGAGGGAAACCTTTGTTCGGAGCCCCAAAACGTCAGTGCGCAGAGCGAGTATTGAACTACAAATCCCAAAAAGTACGATTAGCAAGGTGTTACGAAAACGCTTGCACTTTCAGCCATATAAACTGCAACTGGTGCAGAAGTTAAAACCTGAAGACCGTCCAAAGCGACAGCAGTTCTGTTCGGATCTCCAGCAGTTAATGGAAAATGATGACAATCTTCTGTCGAAGATCATTTTCAGTGATGAAGCAACCTTCCACCTGCATAGTAAGGTAAACAGACACAATGTGCGGATATGGGGATTGGAGAATCCCCACGTCACGCTGGAGATACAACGTGATTCTCCTAAGTGTAATGTGTTTTGTGCCATATCTGAACAGAGAGTTTATGGTCCTTTTTTCTTTGAAGGCGAAACTGTGTCCGGCGACAGTTACTTGGATGTGTTACAAAACTGGTTGATGCCTCAACTTACTGAGGTAGGTGACTACCTTTTCCAACAAGATGGGGCACCACCGCACTGGCATCGTAACGTCCGTAACTTTCTCAATGAGGTCCTGCCAAACAGATGGATAGGTCGTGCTGGACGCCATGATCAGGTGTTTCTTCCCTGGCCTGCTAGGTCACCTGACCTTAGTGCTTGCGATTTTTTCTTGTGGGGGTATATCAAAGACATAGTGTTCGTACCTCCCCTACATGCATCCATTGAAATTCTGCAGGACAGAATTACAGAAGCTGCAAACACAATCACGCCCGATATGCTTTCCAGAGTCTGGAATGAGCTCGATTATCGCCTAGATGTTTGCCGTGTGACAGGTGGGGCACACATTGAGTGTCTGTAATGAAATTCAATCACATGAAACTTTATGAGCTTTTACATGTTTACCCAAAAAATGAACACAATATTCCTCAAAGTTTTCATTTTATAACCAAATAAAATCGAGGAGTGTTTTTGTGGACACGCTGTATATTCCAAACTTGAAAAAATAAAAAAGAAAGAAAGCATAATATACATGCATGCACATAACATGTTCCCATTTCATAAATAATAAAACTGCATCCCATATTATACATACATACTGTACAACGTGTAAAGGTTGTGTAAATACAGAGAACATAAGTACTGCAGAAAATTTTACCCTGAGTTCTTTAGAGGATTAACAAAAAAAATCTATGAGAAACCAATCTCCTATCTGTCCTATAGGAGATAGACTGGGGGACCTGAAAGCCTGGGTTTTCAACCATTGCAGCGGGGGGCGAGGGGGCAAGGGAGGTAGAGGTAGAAATCTTCCTTTTCCTTCGGCCGGTCGTTTCTACCTGGAAACTGGTCAGGCGGAAGAAGAGCGAGCTAGGGTATCCAGCCAGCTTTGCCCGCGGATCACACCGATGGACGAGAAGCGCGTGGAAAAGAAAATGTTGCATATGAACTGTGGCTTTAACAAGACAATAAATATTGTGATTTGAATATAATTCGAAATGTGATATTGATTGATCTATCTCTGCTAGACTAGCTACTCCTCAGTGCACGTCACTGGTCTCTGCCATTTAACACGTAGCGTGCATAGTTTAAGGGAACAATTGTGCGTGTACGTGAATTCTTCACCTTCACATTATTTGCTTCATCTGCAGTGTTGCTATCTCATTAAAATTTCAGTCATAACAATAGCCTGCTGTGTTTCAGCTGAAGGCCAAATTAAAAGCGGTACCCCCGCGAGTAGGGGAGGGGGAGAGTGGGACCATGCTCCCTTATGGCCCGAGGTGGAGGGAAGAAGGGAAAGCTGCAAGGGGACTTCTCGTCCCAAGGTTTTTTCCTTGTGGTCGATCTATAGAAAAGTAGAAAGTGAATTTCCAGGTTAGAAGAAAACCTTCATTAGCTGAATAGTTCAAGTCATAGATGTCGCCGAAGGAAATGTGCTGGAAACGTTTTCACCCCTCCCCTACTTACAGCCTGCTTTTCAGAAAGGTTTGGTGAAATTATGCTGTTGTTACGTTTTTTTTTTGTAGTTGTTTTAGGGGAATCTGCTACAAATTTCTGGGAGAAATATGAACAAGATCTAGCACTATAGCTACAGAAATTGTCAGAATGTAGAATCAACTGAAATTATAAGAACACCGCTCAGCATTGAAAGCGATTGTACTCGAAAACTGGACTTGACGAAACCTGCACAAGAATATACTTCCATCAAAAAATGCAAATGCCTGGTAATGGGCATTTAACAATATCGTAATTTTTGTAGTAACAGTGCATTTTCATTTGTAATTGTAACACAATTTTTTACCGTTTGTCTTATAAATCCTTTCGTACCAGTTTTTAAATATATTCAAATTACATACATGTATTTTCATATTTGTAAATTGCAGAAGTGAATTAATATTTTAGAAAAGAAAGTTAAAATAAATCGTAGGGGCGCACAGCTGTAAGTTGCAGGGAGTCGAGAGCATGTTAGTTACGCTACTGGGCAGCAGATGTATGTAAAGAAAGCAAAGAGCGATCATCGTACCTGTATTCGCCCTGCGAGAGAACTCAAGATAAAACGTCCTTCAATGTCTGCAGCAGAAACATTCCACGCCCAGTGATTCAAATAACATTCCCACCCACTTTTGATCAGATCAATTCATTTCACTTGTTATCGCATTTCGCAGCACGTCCACATTACAAGAAAAGAAACATTGTTTACAATTTCGTTAACATGAATTACATTCTCGCATTTGACAATGTCTGTGTCCATGTGCTTGCTATTGTGCGCAGCGCGGAGTGATACGCACAATAGCAACCGGTGTTACTGCAGGTAACAGCAAAAATGTGAAGAATTAAAAGTTGTTTCAATAAAATAACAAAAACATTGTTAAATACGTTAACCAATAGCGTTGCCGTCGAGTAGATATTGCAGAGAACATTTTTTCTGTAGCCAACAGAAGCGAAGAGGGATGCCAGTTCCGCTACCCTGAAGAGGCAACAAGGGGAGTGGAGGCCAATGCAAGGGAAGAGCGGGGGATGGCTTTGGGACAGTGCGCTACAGGCTATTCATATGCCTGTTCACGGGCCCAGTTATTTTTTTTTTTTTTTTTTACATGGCTTTTCTGCCACAGCATCTATTTTATTTAGCTGTAATCTCGTTAAACTATATTTTACATGATATACGAGTAAGGAATACATAATAGAATTTGGTCTCCCGCAACTGTCGCAGGGAGAGGGAAATCTGGAAGGTTCCCTAACGACACAAAGACGAACACAAACATAAAACATAGAAGAAGTGATGTCAGATGGCAGCTAACAGTTCCTGAAGAATCTGCAGTCTGACATCTGAATCAACAGTGCGGCGAATAGCTTGCAGTCCATCCACCAGCACTCGCAGGGGCTGAAGTAATGTTGGATTCAGCAACGTGTGTATCAACCGGCGAAGAGTTTCCAAGTCGTCAGCATGCTGGGGGTATGGGCTCGGAGAAGTGTCCATGGATTGGCTGGGAGAAGGGGCAACCTCTTCTGATTGGTTGTCAAGCTTCCTGGGTTGAGGGGCGCTCTGCTGTTCTCGTAGAGGTGGTAAAATGGCGCCTTGCGACGAAGTCGTAGCTGGTTGAATGGAAACCTGCTTCGGGGGTAACTTCTTCTCCTGGGGCGACTTCTTGGGGTTCGAACCTCGGGAAGCTTCCAGTAAGCGTTGATACACCGGACAACCTTTAAAGCTGGCCGTGTGTGCTCCGGAACAGTTCGCGCACTTCGGAGGAATATCCGGAGAGCGCTGATGACAGTCCTCGATCAAATGTGTTTTAGCACATCTAAATCCCGCCCAAAATGGGGATACTATTTCTCTGAAGCAACTAGAGCTAGACTGCAAAGACAAGGCTGGCTTGAACTACAACTGAGGCCGGTTGGTACTAGACGAAAATATAGTTCCTTGTGTATAGCGATTCTTGATTTGGACAAACCTTGCTCCAAAATACTAAGTTGGCAACAGTAGTTCGTACAGCAGGAGTTCTCTTCCACAATTTTACTGGCTGGAGGAGTGGAATTCTGTCGTCTGCTCACCGCACAAACATCAAACTGACCCGAGAAATGTGTCCCTCTTCTTCTTCCCCTCTCCACCTCATTTGCAAAGAAACAAATGAAAAATTGACAAAGCTCGACCACTATTCATTGGGTTTTCGCAGTAATTGTCTCGTGAGCGGTAGTTCTTGCTAGGAGTGTTTGTGGCTAAATCACTGAGTTGATGAAAAAAAGAGAACAAAATGAAGAAAAATGTAGGTCGAAGGCATGTATTTTTTGGGGGGGTGGGTGTAGATGATAACGTCTAGCAGAATAATTGTCGTACTGATAGCCGTTAACACTTTTGAAAAAGTCACGGCACACAACTGTCTCCCTGTTATATTGACACCATGAGGTGTGTGTACCAGGGATGGCCAGATCCGGATCCTAGCGGATCCGAAATCCGGATCCGGTTGGTTCCGGATCCTAAGGATCCGGATCCTAAAATTTTTCGGATCCGGATCCGGATCCAGAACTTTCGGATCCGGATCCAGAATTTTCGGATCCGGATCCGGAATTTTCGGAGGCGGATCCGTTTTGCCATCCCACATGCGCTTCTTTGGAAAGTAACAATGTGCTTATAACATATTGTTACCTGCTAATATATATATATATAATATACATACACACATATAATATATATATAGTGTCTGTGCGTGCGTGCGCGATTTGCAATTAATTAATACACTTACAAGGGAGGTCTAAGTCTCCCCCTCCGATTTCCATGAAACTTGCAGGCCCCAAATGAAGAAATACGTGTTTTTTTTTGTTTCGGCAAAAAAATTGTTCTAGGGGGCAACCACCTCTCAAATGTCAAGATGAGGACAAATTGAAGTGGGGATCTGACCCCTGTGTTCCCCTCCGATTTCCATGAAACGTGGCAGGTGTATAGTAGGGATGGTCAGATCCGGATCCTAGCGGATCCGAAATCCAGATCCAGAACTTTATTTTAATTTGTAGAACTGTAACTGTAGAACAATTGTATAATTTTTGTATAACATTTCTATCTTGTTATATGTGTTAAAGGTTTCATCCTGGCATGGAATTTCCACATTTATGTGTGTTTTCATTCCCCCCCTCAAATGTCAAGATGAGGAGAAATTGGAGTGGGGATCTGACCCCGAAACCACGTAAATATGGCTTAGGAAGAAACAGGGGGCATACGGACTCTCTATACACCTGTCAAATTTCATGAGAATCAGAGGAGGACACAGGGGTCAGATCATCCTGACGTCAATTTGTCCTCATCGTGACATTTGAGGTGGGTTTTGCCCCCTAAAACAGTTTTTTTAGCCGAAAGAAAAAAACACGAAATTCTTCCTTTGGGCCCCTCTATACACCTGCCACGTTTCATGGAAATCGGAGGGGAACACAGGGGTCAGATCCCCATTTCGATTTGTCCTCATCTTGACAATTGAGTGGGTTTCGCCCTGTAAAACCGTTTTTTAGCTGAAACAAAAAAAACACGTATTTCTTCCTTTGGGCCCCACTATACAACCTGCCAAGTTTCATGGAAATCGGAGGGGGACACATAAGTCAAATGCCCACTTAAATTTGTCCTCATATTGACATTTGAGGGGGGGTTGCCCCCTAAAACAGTTTTTTAGCCGAAACAAAAAAAAACACGAATTTCTTCCTTTGGGCCCCACTATACACCTGCCAAGTTTCATGGAAATCGGAGGGGGATACTTAGATAACCCCCCTTGTAATTATTTAACACTGCATATATTATAATGTTTTATTTTAATTTGTAGAACTGTAACTGTAGAACAATTGTATAATTTTTGTATAACATTTCTATCTTGTTATATGTGTTAAAGGTTTCATCCTGGAATGGAATGTCTCACATTTATGTGTGTTTTCATTTCCAATACATTCGAATGATTCGTTTCAATGGCATTTACAAAATCACCTGTGACATGTGTGCACGAGTATGTTAGCCGATGCGTAGCAAAGTATTTTAGGAACAACACTTGAAAAAAATTCTTGTAGGACTAACGAAAAATTTCTTTGTAATCAAAGATCATAATATATTTTAAGTTGTGGTAATACCGGGTGTCCGAGAAGTCTTTGTATGAAAACAAAAATTAACTGTATCCGCTATATGCAACATAGACATGAAAAAATAGTACCAAAATGTTCGGAAACTATTCAAGTTTTTTTTGTTTCAGATTTCTGTACCGTTGCAGTAGTGTAGCAGTGCCAGTGTTCAGCAAACCGGAAATGTACACAAATCAGAAAAAGGCTGAGTGTGTCCTGTGGTTTCACGAGAGCAGGTCACAAAAAACAGTGCAGAGACAGTTTCAAACATCGTGCGTATCTGCGGTAAAGAGCCCACTCATGAGGTGAGGAAGTCGACCATGGGCAACCCGAAGGTGAACGTTTGGTGCGCGCTGCTGCATGACAGAATAATCGAACCATTCTTTTTCTGTGAGGATACCGTAACATCTGGAGTGTATCTCGACATGTTGCAATTGTTTGCTGTTCCTCAATTGCTAGAATACCACCCAGATGTTATCTTTCAACAAGACGGTGCACCGCCACATGGGAGTCTGGAGGTTCGTTCCTACCTTGAACAGACATTTCCTGGAAAATGGATTGGTCGAGATGGACCGACGGCGTGGCCTGAACGATCTCCAGACATAACCCCTTTAGATTTTTTCTATGGAGTTATGTGAAAGACAATGTCTACAGAACTCCTGCATCCGATCTTGCAACTCTGCAACAACGGATAACCCAAGTCATCACATCAATCCCTCCTTTGATGTTGGCTAATGCATGGCGAAAAGTTGAATTTCGACTAGATGTACTCCGTGCTACCAAGGGTGCTCACGTGGAGATTTATTGATTTCTTTCCTTTTGCCAATAAAACTTGAATAGTTTCCGAACATTTTGGTACTATTTTTTCATGTCTATGTTGCATATAGTGGATACAGTTAATTTTTGTTGGGATTGAGATCCGAATCTTTCGGACCCGGATCCGGATCCGAAATTTTCGGATCAGGAACTTTCGGATCCGGATCCAGATCCGAAACTTTCAGACCCGGATCCGGATCCGGAACTCTCGGATCCGAAACTTTCAGATCCGGATCCGGAATTTTCGGATCCGGATCCAGATCAGTAACTTTTGGATCCGGATCCGTTTGGCCATCCCTAGTGTGTACTACATATATGGTGGTCACATAGAAGTCAATATAACCAGAAGAACATCATTGAAGATGATCATTTCCGAATTTCGGAGGTGTGTGGACTGGCATTATGGTGGGCTCTCGTACACCTCTCCGTGGTTTCCGTCACTGGTCAGATGTACCGGGACATGATTATCCAACATTATATTCAGGGGTGCAAAGGGACTTTCTTTCCTATTTATGGACGATAATGCAAGGACCCATAGAGCGGACTTTGTCAATGAGTCTCTGGAATCAGAGGATATCTGGTGCATATATTGGCCGGTGAGTTCCCCCAAATAGAACTTGCGTGGGATATGCATTGCAGGATGGAATCCCCTCCTCATCCCTCTCCAGAGCTGTGTAAAGCATTGTTGCAGGAGTGCGGTGCTCTTCTTAGGAACAGCTCAATGCTCTTACCTGCAGTATGCCGAATCATTGTATGGCAGGTATTGCTGTCAGGGAATACCATATTCACTATTAACATTTCTGTGGAGCATTCAAATTTGCCTGTGTGTGCAGACCTGGCAATCACCATTTGCTTTTTTCCCTTTTTACAATTGTTTTCCACCACGATTGTTGGTTTCTTGTGTTTTCTTATTGCTTTCAGTTGTATCTTACACATGTAAACCAGATTGGTGAACATTACATTGTATGATCCTTAATTTATGGACAAGTGTGTAGAAAAGAATACAGAGATGTAGGGAAACAGAGAGAAAGAGAAGGGGGAAGATACGTGGAACCAGAGGAGAAAAAAGAAAAGAAAGAAAATCGTGATAGAAAGAAACAAAAATGAAGAGAAATAGAAAAGTGAGAAAGGCAGATAAAAGAAATTGAGAAAAAGAGGGAGAAAGGAAGATAGAAAAATAAAGGAATGAAGAAGAAATAAACAGAGGAAATAAGAAACGAAAGAAAGATATGCAAAAGAGGAGAGAGAGAGAGAGAGAGAAAGCAAAACAGAGACTCTTAGCAGTTAGGATAACCGAAACACAGCCCACTTCAGAATATTTTGTAATATTCATATCTTCCATTTTGTTATACACACTGTAAGCCCATAGTGTACGTTAGCTCATGGATGACGTATTGAAGACTCAATATACATGTGACTAAGGTAGGGTATGCCATTGGCTGAGCTTCTGCGCTGGTTGAGCGAGGAGTTTGGCGTGGCAGATCCTTGCCGACTGGGGGAGACTGAGGACTAACTGGACACAGGCTGAGTATACTGTATTTCCGTGTATCACCCTTTTGGGTCTGCATGGCCAGGTGTAATTTGCCTAACGTTAATATAGTTATTTCGACTTCTTAAAAGTGCTAGAGAAGGAATTTGTTTTTTTGTTGTTTTTTGTTTAAAGGTAGATTGCTCCGGGTCATGTTGGCTGTGGGGGTTTTGGGCGGGGCTGCAGTTGACTCGGACTTGTATAGCCGTTACTTACTGACTTTTGACAATCTAATTGGATGGACTGTTATAATTTAATTGGGAGATAATACATAGTTATTTTCGTTGAGTTAAATAAAATGTGGTTCTTAAATGTTTTGATTTGTTATGAATGAACCATGTTATGCATATATAAATTTGGAAAGTATATTTGCTGATTTGATTTGTTAATAAATATTATAGTTGAAAGTTTAAATACCTACTGAAAGATAATTAACTTCCACTGCGCAGATAATATAATCCTCGTCTCACTTCTTTATTATTTATAAAGGGGAATTAAGAGACGTACAGGATTATAACACACACACATACAAATATTATACACTGCTCAAAATATAAAAGTAGTCACATGTAAAACATCAGATTTGAAAACAATGATTGCATGTACAAATGATCTAACAAGGCTACAGCTTAATTCAAATGTTCTTCGCTACAGAAAAGATGGCACCGCCTTTGCTGCTTTGTTGATCAAGGCACCATATGGAAATTATGGAAACATTATCAAGAGCATGGAAGCGTTGACAGAAGCCCTGGAACAGATCCCCAAAGGAAAACAATACCAGCACAGGACAGTTTTGTTCGTTTACAAGCATTACGGAACCTCCACGTTAGTGCACTAGAACTGCAAGAGGACCTATTGCATGCTTCAGGTGTGAGAATTAGCGACCAAACTATCAGAAACAGACTGAGGAAGGCTGGTTTACGACCTCGACGACCTGCTGAACCCCACAGTTGATAAGAAGATGTCCACCAGAGACCATATTCAGTGGCAGCTAAGACATTAGCATCCTGTGTTATTCTCTGACGAGTCCCATTTCTTCTTGGATGGTTCAGATGGTTGTAAACGTATTTGGAGAAGGCAAGGGGGACGATTCCAATCCTCAAGCAATTCAAAAAATACTGAAAAATGACCTAAATTCCAAAATAGGCTGAAAAATGCAAAATAATGTTTTCAGGTCCCAACGGAAGGGTAACGAACTGATATCAGTTTTAGCATTGTTTCAGGGTGTCTACCAAAATAACGAATTCAAAATTCTTGACTTTTTCTTAACATTTATACTTAAGTGTAGTTGGAAATTAAGAAAATAGATATTCTTATTCAATTATTTTATTTCTTATGAAAAACGCCTATCACAAGGCAGGTTAAGATGAAAACAGACGTTGTACTTCAAAAAGAGATTTAGACTTGCTTGAATCATTAATGCATGAAAAAAATAATGCTTCACACTTCATCCTGGATGGGGAATGGCCACATTACTTTATTTAATATGTTAACAAAACTTCATGCATCTGAGAATGTAATTCTTAAGAAAGGAAGTGATCAAATTTTAACCACACCTGAATACAAATTTCCAAATAATCAATTTGATCAAATCCCAGTACAGGTATATAACAATGCAAATTCACTATACAGCCCCTGGCCAAATTATTAGATGCACCTCCAAATTTTATGCAAAATTTTAAGGATGTTATCTCGTCTAATTTTTTTGTTATTCTCTATTTCTATTATTTATATTTTATTACATGAAATATGACATTGATTACATTTGAACCTTAACATAAAACAACAATTACTTGATACATTAATAGTTACAAATATAATTTCTTACTGTGTTTCTTGAATATTAGCTATATAATATGTACATTATGACTGGAAGTCAATTTTAATATTTGGTTGAGTCGCCTTTGGTCTTTATCAGTGCTTGGATTCGTCTTGGCATACTATCAATGCATGCTTGTACTACTGTCTCTTTCATATGAGGATGGTGATTCCACACTTTAATTATTTTTTCAATTAGGCCAATTCTTGTCGTAATTGTTTGCTTTGCCACTTCTTTTTTCACTAGGTACCAAACATTTTCAATTGGGTTCATATCTGAAGAGTTTCCCGGCCAGGGCAAGAGAGGGACATTTTCACTCTGTAGAAACTGTTTTATTGATTTTGTGGTATGGCATGAGGCTCCATCATGCATGAATACCAACGGTTCTCCATTTGGAAACCATTCTCTTACTTGAGGTAGCAACTTTCTTCTAAGCACTTCCCTATACTGTTCTTGCCTCATTGTTCCTTGAATCAAATACAGACGTCCTGTACCTTTGCCACTAATGACAGACCAAATCATAACTTTTATCGGATGTTTGACAGTCTGCACAACACAATCAGGATTGTATTTTTCACCTGGACGTCTTCTCACAAACTGAGATTTATTCCCCAAGAATTCAAACGTGCACTCGTCACTAAAGCAAACAGATCTCCAAAAGTTCAAATCTTTTTCTTTGTGAGTTTTTGCCGAACGAAAACGTTTACGAATCATAGCAGGGGATAATTTTGGCTTCTTAGTAGGTCTGAGTGCCTTCAGGTTCATATCAGAGAGCCTACGCCTTACTGATGCACGAACACCACTCTTTTCAAGTTTATCTTTAAGTTCCTTTGTACTCACAAATCTATTCGTGAGGCAAATGTTCTTCAAACAGCGTAAGGATTTTGGAGTAAAAATAGTTTTACATCGACATCTGTCCTCTTTTTGTGGCTCACACAGTCCACCATATTCAATTTTCTTCTTTATTCGCCTCACCGAAGCTTCAGACACATCAGATCGTCGAGAAATCTCACGATTAGAGAACATTTTTGTCTTTATTAGTGTCTTAATTTCAGCCATCTTTCTCGGTGTCGTCACTTTTTCACCCATGACTCCCTAATGTTAATAATTAAATTTAAAAAAATATACTGACAGTACAAAAACAACATCACTGCAAAATTTAGCACAAATACAATTCACTATTCGCAAGACGTCGTCCTCTCAACTCAGCTTGAATTGAACTGCGGCATGTTCGTTCAACAACAAAGACGTTTGGTGATGGCAGTATTGTTTGTAACAACAGTACCTCCTCTTTTCATATTGTTCATTACAATAATCAAAGTTCAGCCACAAAGAACCCTATTGCAACATTTTAAATGTAAAAAGGAAGCGAACTGTTAAAATTGTCCACTGTGTCGAATTACATTACTATGTATTATTATTACTATCACAATTATTGTTATCAATGTTGTGCAAGAAAGTGCTTTTGTACGTATTACTTGTATTTGCCAGGGTTCAAATAACGTACAGGAAATTTTTCAGATAACTAATGGTGAATTTTGTATAATTTTCCCCTTCAAAACCATTATTTTCAAAAAAAAAATGTGGTGCATGTAATAATATGGCCAGGGGCTGTACTGTAGAAAATAGCCAAAATTCTTGACCACAAGCATAATTTCTTGACATTCTGTTTTCCAGGATCAGAAAAAAAGTTGACGTCATAAACTTCCGAGCCCTACTGATAACGTTACACAGGAAATATAAGCATGCATATGTGTGTGTGTGTGGGCATGTTGTCTTTTTTTTTATTAATCTTAAGCATCACTTATACTTTTGGCTAATCGCATCTATTAGGATGTGATAATCAGAAGAAATTGATGAAAACACTAAAAAAGGAAGCCCATGTCCAGGCCGGGTCAGTCATATATCCTAGGACTTCAGCACTTCCTAGAGTTTCTTGATGATGATAAAGGGTTTACCAATAAAAGTGTCAGAACTTGAAAACGCGACAACGAAAATGACACCTGATAATTAATATTTCTTTATTACATATGAAAAAACAATATTTGACATTTATGTTTTGAAAATAACATCATTCAAATGCCCTCCTCTGCTTTGTTTTGTTGAACAGATTCTTGAGACCCACTGTCTGGCCACTCTTTCACACATAACGCGTGGTAAATTAGCAATGGTGTGCATGATGTTCTGTTGAAGGTCACGGATCGTTCGTAGCTTATTCTCGTAAACCTGCGATTCCACATAATTGCACAGGAAGAAGTCCAAAGGGGTGATATCGCATGACGTGGGTGGCCAGTTCACATCACCATTCCGTAACCCCTCCAGGAAATTTGTCGTGCAACAATGCGATAGTCGCGCGTGCTGTGAGACATGTGGCACTGTCCTGTTGGAAGAAAACATTGTTCACGTCAACATTTGCCAGTTGTGGCGAATTGGGTGCTGGAGAGGTTGCAAGTCGCCATTCACAGTAACCTGATTGCCTGCAGTGTCTTCAAAAAAATATGGGCCAATCACTCTCCGAGTCCACAGAGCGCACCACACAGCAACTTTTTGTGCATGGAGTGGCAAATATCTCTGCATGTTGCTTTGCCAACTACGGAGCACGACTGTCACAGCAGAGAGCCAACATTTCAACCAGTGTTGCCAACGTGACCGTTTCAAGTTCTGACACTCTTATTGGTAAACCCTTTACATCATATATGAGTACTCGCGACTGCCATTTTGTAGGTAAAGAACCTTGCTGGGCTTTTAAAACTATACTCTCCTTACGCCCGAGTCTGCAACATTGCAGTTACCAGGGGCTGACTTTTGGGTGTCACCAGAGTGGCCCCAATTTCTACTCTGTTCTGGGGCTTGCGAAATGCCAAACGTCATACCTGTTGTATGAGGATACTAGATGTATTAATGATGCCAGAGGGTAGATGGATGTACTCATACAATAGTTAGCAAGTTCTCTTTTTCATGAACAAAGTCTTTTTAAAAATATATATAATAATCAAAACACTTGTAACATATTGGGAAAGAAAAACTGGTTCGATAAAAATGTAACAAAACTCCAAAATGGAAGAAAAATTAACTTCACACAATTTCTCAAAATAATGCCGACATTTAACTCATGTACAGTAAGTACCCTGTGCAACAGAAGAGGAAAAGAATGAATTGCCCCATGAACCTCCTACTGAGGTTAGGGCCCTTTGAAGTGTTTCAACAGTTACAAGAAAACTCCACTACCTTGCTGTAGTGTAGCTAATAATCGTTAAATAGCATGTACAGTCCAGTGCAAATTAATCGGAACAAGATACTTTTTTCGTAATTTTCCTGATGGTTGGCAATAATGTGCTACACATAGCTTATTTTTAGTTATTCTTGGATCCTATGCATTATCTATAGGAGCAGTATTTGCTATTATAGCAGGATTAGTACACTGTGCATTATTTGCTCGTTTGTGCATTGTTCACTCATTAA
This sequence comes from Lepisma saccharinum, assembly GCF_977018435.1. Lineage (NCBI taxonomy): Eukaryota > Metazoa > Arthropoda > Insecta > Zygentoma > Lepismatidae > Lepisma > Lepisma saccharinum. The sequence goes on from NC_139254.1 coordinate 43,717,448, forward strand.
TTCAATAGTACCTACCTGCTCTGTCTGATGACTGTTTAAGTTTAAACATGCATTTATTTATATGCATGTGCTATACTTTCGAGATTTCCATGTGAGATATATATATATCTTTCTTCAATTGATACAAACCCCAAGAAGTTTAGTGCGATTCTAGCATTATCGCATACTTCTATGGCACAAAGAGGCATGCCTACTAAATTTTTGTGTTGGTGCAGGCACTACAGATAGAATTATTCAGTGGCGCAAACTGACTGTCTCCATTTTACCAAGGAAAATGGGAAACTGTGCCAGGAAAGACAAAGTACGCCACGTAATGAACACTTTTTTCCTCAAAAAAAGAAAACTAAACCATTGGATCACAGCTATGGACTTAGTTCATGATTTGGCGGAAAGGGAAGTGAATCCGCATATGCCTAATATTCATCATAGCCTTCTAGCAGATGAAAGGTATGCCCACAGAACTCCAAAGAAGCACCTTTTAACGACAGAATTGCACAGGAGATGTTTCTTGTGGGCAAGATCTCATCGAGATTGCACAAGAATAAAAATAGGAAAAAAAAGTTATTTTGCTGATGAGAGCCACATTGAAGTGCAAGGACTGAGGGTTCAATATGTGGCTGAGCTAAGAATCAGGCAACAACTTCTGCACATTTGCAACAGACTCTCAAAATATCCTGTGAAGATGTTTTGCGGTTTTTTACACCCATGATGGGGTCCTTAATACCAGTCAATAACATGATAAAAAGTGACCAGTACATTGAAATACTGGAAAGGAGAGTTGTTCCTGAGCTACAGAAGAGGTTTCTGGATGGTAACACAATTTTTCAGCAATTAAAAAAAGTCAAGGAGTCATTAAATTGCTCAATGATAACAATATTCGTGTTCTAAAGTGGCCAGGAAACTCTGCTGGCATTAATCCAATAGAAAACATTTGGGCATTTTGAAAAATGAGACTTGCAAAACTTGACTTTAACACATAACAGCTGTGAACATTTGGGAAATTTATCTTCGGTCTTATTTGGATATGAAAACAGATTGACAGCCTCTGGAAAATGTTTTTTTGAGGAGTTACATTTTAAATACAGCACATAAAGTTAATTCATAATTGGGAAAAGAGACACGCGGTAGTATATAAATACGGAGAAACTAGTACTCACTTTTATCCGCGAAGCTGTTTTTTCTTCTTTTTCGATTAATTTCAGTGGCCACTGCCACCATCCTCGTTGGAACTTGCTGCGCTGTTGCTGCACCAAGACGCACGGTGCACCTAACAGCGCACCTAGCGGCAGCCAGAGAACTACGAACAAAAGATGCACGCCAAGCAACAGCGCAGCAAGTTCCAACGAGGATGGTGGCAGTGGCCACTGAAATTAATCGAAAAAGAAAAAATAGCTTCGCGGATAAAAGTGAGTACTAGTTTCTCCGTATTTATAAAGTTAATATTAGTGGTAAAAGTTCATGAATTACAAATTTGAGTGTTTACTCATTAAATTAGCCACACACTGGAGAGGTACTACATACATTATTCAGTGAAACATGCAGGCTCGACCTTGAATAAGGCAACATCCAAGTCTACAGTGTTTCAAAGGCAACAGATCCCATTGGAGTAGCACTAGAAAAGACGATTCCACACAGGTAAAACAGAGAGAGCAAAAAATCAGGCCAGCTCAGTGGCAGAGCAATGGCATGGTATGCCTGACCCCTAGTTTTGAGTACTGGTCGAGCCTGTATTTTTCGCTTAAAATCTGTGTTGATTGTTTAGCAATAAGAGAGAGACTGGCAGAGCAACTGAATCTTCCTACTTGATTCTTGACTCTAGACAATTTACACTCTAAGTTTATGGCAAACTGTATACAGAGCGTTTTTCTTTGTCCCTATTGATGGCCATCTGAGAGAGTTAATTAGTCTTGTTGGACAGAACTCACACCAAGTTGTCCGTACCCCTCTGACTAAGTCAGTACACCCTTGCTTATTACGCAGACATTGTTTTATGAAATGTTATAGGTAGGCAAAACAAATTTATGGTAAATAAAAACTGAGGAGAGCGGTAAATAAAATGTTAGAACAGCGGTATATACCAGCGGTGAAAAAAAAAATTGGCACACACTTTTTCATCATGAGAGAAAACAACATACAAAAGAGCTATAAATTGATAAACTACTTCATTTTTATATACTGTACACATACACAAATACTTAGCTGTCCAACCAAAAAGAAAACATCAACACAAAATCACTTCATTTCTAAATTGCATATTCGGGGGAAGAAAGGAATGCAGCTTGACAGGGAGCGAAGTTTTCGAACTGAGATTATGTGCATGGGAAATCACAATTTGCAGCGTCTTTCTGATGTGATCGAAGATAGAACGTTCTTCAGCTGCAAGTGGTAGGAAACTTTAGGCAAACATTTAGTTAAAAATCGACAGTTTGCGTGCACAACCTCGATTGTCAGTTTTTGCATGTTTTCTACTTAATTTGATGATATTTTTAGGTTATTTTGCGGAAAAGTGTTCATTTCGTGGAAAAGCACATATTTCGCATTACTTCGCAAATAAAACTCGTGCATATTTCATGATTGGGGGTGTAGTTACATGCAGAATGTTCAAAATTGCATCTTTTTTTCACATTTCGCGCATCGCGAACATTCAATGGCCCTAGTTATAGGGAACCCACTGGACCATCTGCTAAAACATATTTGTAATCAAGGGGTCCCAGGTTCGATACCCGGCGGAGGCACAAGTGGTTCGGATCCCACTTTAAACTGTAGGTCCAGTCCCAATTAGCCTTACTGTGCATAAAGTGGACTTAAAATAACAAATCAATAACAAATGGCTAAAACATATATAAAATAACAATAAACAAAGATCTGTCAAGTTATTTGGCCTCCCCAATTGCATGGTGGTAACGTCAATGCCATGCAATCAATAGATCCCAGGTTTCAATCCTACTTTAATCTGTAAGTCCAGTCCCAATTAGCCTACTTGTGCATAAAGTGGACTTAGCTCTTTCTATTTTCTGGCAGGGGTGTTTACTCATCCCAATCTTTGCAATTAGCCAAAAGGGGCAGAAAAGGAAGTAAATCAAATCAATCCAAGAATTTTCAGTTCGAATCATTTTGTTGTTGACCCACAGCAAACCGTAACATAAATCGAATTTTTAGGAATTTCTGGAATTATTAAAAATGTCAGGAACACATGCAGAGGTTGCTGTTTGATTTATTCTTGGTGTAAGAGCAACTTTCGCAGAAGGTAAAATTTTGATATCCAACCTACAAACAAACGCAGTCACGTTTAGTTGGACCATGCCGACTCACCAAATGAATTTACATGTTCGGGTAATTTTTCCCTTCTAAATACAATTCTTGGGAGGGAGGATGAAAAACCTACACTTTCTACAAGAGCATGGTCTCCCTCCCCCCTCCACCTAAAAAAATAACAAAACCAATGTCAATTCTCTCTGATAAGTAGTTTCCTGTTCTTTCTTTTTTGATTCATCACTGCACATTTGAAAAGCACACGCCTGGAAACCTTCCAACCAAAATGGTCAAAGGTTAAATCGAGAAACAATTCTAAAAATATTTTGAGTCTACATTTGATGGATGAGAAAAAGAGGACTTTAATCTTAATGCAGCAGTACACATGAAAATAACTTTTTATGCAGTTAGGTACAGCATATTAAGAGAACCAAAACAAGTTATTGGCCATGGATTTATTGGACTTCCGTTTACAATGATCTAAACAATAAAACTATTGTTGAATCACAGGTATAAAATATGAGAGAAACAGGTATTACTCCATCAAAATAATTGTTGGCATATGTTTATCAAAAGCAAGTTTAGCTGCAACTTCTTTTTTCAAATAATACTCAAGTGATTTTAACAGTGTAAGGAAAAGAAAACTGACAAAATATAGCTTATGTGTAAGTGAGTGAGTGCTCAACAAGCAATAGTCTGTCCATGTCACATCTAACTTGTAGCACTATTAAAATACAGCTTACATATTAACAGAACAGAATGTACAACAAATACAAGAATATTGCTTTAGTAACAATAAGGATGAATACAATTTAATAAATATAGATTTTTGTCTTAGTTAAGCAGTATGAAATTAATGCAAGAATCTGATTTTGAATTTCTGCACACAAAATTAAGCACTTACAACTCTCAAAGTATTCGAAAAACACAATTTATCTGCAAGGAAAATATTTCTGAACCAAAGCAATGCTTGTAATTTTTTTCTACTTTCATATTTTGAAACTGTTCAGCGCACTGTTCTCGAAATTCCATTGCGCATGGAACAAGTACTGTAGAGAGATCACAAATAAATACCTGATGGTCAGTAATTAAAATAACATAAGGGCATCCTTGAATAATTAACTAATGACATTTCCATGGCACTTAAAATACTATCCACTTAAGATAATTTATTCTTTATTGAGAGATTGCATCTGAAATATGACATTGCAAAACACCATATGATGAACAGTGTTCTCAACTGTAAAAGGCATAAAATTAAACTGTTTGTTTCAATCTCATGTTTATTTTCTTCTCAAACATTCACAGGTTAACATAATAGTAATAATTTATTATGTCTTTTTAAAAGTTATGATGCTGTATGTCTTAGAATACCACTTCCAACAATTCCATCCGTTCCTTGTTCTGAGATATGTACACGGAAATCCGATAGGATTCATTTCAATTTTTCTTCTTGCACATCTGCATCACTCCAAAATCTTAGCACTTTTTTCCCCTTGTCAGAACATTTTAGGTATTACAAACAACAATTGGTGAACTAGTAAATGTCGAATTAATCTATTTAAGAACATATAACATTTTTGCTCATGAAAAATGCATTTTTTAATGCATAAGAAAACCTTTAAATTACTCCTCAAACAGATGCAAAACAAATCAAACGGTCACTTCCTTCCAACATACCTCTTCCACTGTTCTGTCTGAAGCGGTCAAAAAAAACACAAACACGATCACAAGCTTATGTCTTATAAAAATTCAAACAAACCCAAAGTTTTTTGTCTTTATAGCCAGTAGTACCTTGTGCCTCAACACGGCTCTGCTGCTGTACAGGGGAATATACAGTCTGGAAATGCATGTGTTTGCGGTAGGCAAGTGAGTGTCGTCTGCTGGACGAATTGTGACGCTTGGCATTGGCTGGAATCCATCTTCCGATGCAGGTAAAGCTGGTGAGCCTGTCCAGAAATACACCTGAAATGGCAAAATACAGAAAATCAGATATTCATATAATAAATGTGTATGTATAATGTATAATAAAAGTTGTAATAAATATAAATGTTTAGCTATTTGCATTTTTATCCATACTTGCCACTTTTCTACATTTGTGACACGTTCAAACAAATTTCACTAGATGCCTAACCCACAAGACGAATCTTTCTTTCTACACCTTGTCAATTGGAACATTTATTACTTATTTCTGATGCTAATAAATACAATATTTTGGTACTACCGGTTTTTATTTGTATGTATTTTTTTAAGGATGTATTAAGCTCTGGGTCTTGTTATTGTATTAATCATTTGGACTTATTATAATTAATATGATGGGAGGAGGAAGGGAGGGAAGAGAGAGAGAGAAAGAATGAGTGTGGAGTTATTCGTGAGCACCAATGACGATAGAATTGATGCTATCTTGAACTCCCTTCCGACTTCCAACTCCACATAGTATCTGATAACAGCTGCTTGAAGTCAGTGACTAGTAAGAATCACTCATACTCTATTAATAGAATTACTTGAAATTCATGTGGAACAAATTCAAATGGATATTCACATATAATTAGAGACATAATTAGGGCTGAGTCAATATCCATGCTGATGTATCGGTAAAGGAAAGTATTTGATGAGATTTATTCACTGATACTGGCAAATACTTTGGGTATATTGCAGGGTCCACAAAAATGACACTGGCACTCTCTCAGTCTAATTATCATGGAAATTATGCAAAATGCAATTTTTTTATTTATTTTGTTTTAATATTCTGAAAAAATGAATTTCTGGATTGATTTTGATTTAGTTTATTTTACTTCGCGTTTTGTGCCTCGTGGCTAATTTGCGAAGCTGGGGATGAATGATGAAATTGATGAATGGACATTCACGAACAACCAAGCCCGACCGGGATTCGAACCCGGGACCCTTGGCGTCGCAGCGCGATGTGCTAACCGCTCGGCCACAGGGTCGGGCGAATTTCTGGATTGAATGACACCTATATTAATATTATGACACAAACTCTTAAAATACTTTAAAGCAAATAATGATAACTAAAAGCATGCATATTTCGTTTTTGACGAAAACATGAAATTTGAAATAACACATTGTAATGTTAATTTTTCATGTTTCATGTGAGGTGCATTTTCCTATCCTGCTTATTCACGAAATGATGCGAAATGAACTGCAAAATGCGAAATAAACTCTTAAACACAAATTTAGAGTTTCTTTACTGACGTGACATTTTCTGAAGTTAGATTTATCCTGCAAGTTATGCAATTCACGGAAAATTGGTTAATTGTGCTGTAAATATTTGAGAAGCAGAAATGGACCCCTTTATACAGGAATAAACTTAATATTCTAGTAACAACATAAATGTGCTATTAGAAGGGATATGTTTATTTTCTGTAATACGTGAAGTTTTTAAATCAAATTTGGGATTACATTCACATTTTTAAAACCAAAATGTCATTTTATATACCGCTTTTTCATCGATATAAAAGCAAAATTTTAATTTATTTACCGCTTTTGAACCCGAAATTTGTATCGAAATGTTGCTTTTTTTATTTACCAAAAATATGTGCCTCTAATAATAACCCATGGCACAACAGCCTTTGAGGGCCAGGGCATACATACCGAAGGGCAGTCACACTTGCACATACCTCAGCAGAGATGGGCAATCATCCAAACAGTTACGTGGTGATGTGTGGTCAGCACGATGAACCCCCAGCTGTTGTCGGAGGTTTCTATGACTGGGTTACGCTACTGATTCACAACTTTCAATTTCCTCATGATGGTGGTGGATATTGGTCCCATACACATGCCAAATTATCAGAGAAAAGTTGCTACACTTTCCCCCTAGGAGATGTGAACCAGCAGGCATCCCGTAGCCCGAGCCCAAAGGCTCACACCTTAGACTGCATGGACACTGTGCGGGATATTTTCCAGCAAAACTCTCGTAAATATATGCACATAATGTTGATCAGTATTTTGGACAAAATTTAAATGTTGCAAATTTCAAGCATCAATATTATCGGTCAGAATCAAGAAGGGTACTTGCATTGTATCGGTTCAATGTCATATCAGCTTAGCCCTACACAAAGGTTTGGATACATCTTTGTAAGTACAGACAAATTAACAGCACCTCAGACATATCAATGTAACTTACCAGATCCTGTCTTTCTAGGGGATTCATCTTCTCCACAATCGACCACAGCCATCTCTTAAACTTTAGCAAACGGTCACTGGATTCCCCGGACTCATCATTGAAGCTGGTGTACGAGATGAGAACAGAAACATTTATGTCACCAACCCCGTTCAGCAGAAGTCTGAAGTCTTCTGCTGTTAATCCATCCAACGATCCTGCGGGAAGAACATCAAACACGCCTGCACGAAGGGCCTGAAAACAGAAAGACAAACGACACTCTTCAGTATTGGCAAGTAGCACTATTTTCAATTACTCTTACAGTCAGGAACAGTGGCGGTGATTGGGTTCCAAAACCTTGGGGGGGGGGGGGGGCAGGTACCAAAACTGGGGTGGGAAGGGCAAGTCAGTATTATTTCCCTTTGCATATAACATTTAGCATAGTGTGGGGGCATCTGCCCCCCCTAATCGCCGGCACTGGTCAGGAATGAATTATATACTTGTAACGCTTCTTTTCAAAGTTGTCCATTATATGCTCAGATTGGCTAATTGAGACTGGACCTACAGTTTAAAGTAGGATCTGAACCACTATGTGCTTCCCCCAGGTACTGAACCTAGGGACCCTAAATTGTAAGACATAATGCTATTGGATTTTTAAATAATAACATTCTAACTCAACAATGGCACCCAAAATAATAAACACTATCTTGTCTGGAGGTGACAGAAACAAATTCCCAGATTATTTCCAGATTCTCATTCTGTAACGTTTTACCTTATTTTAACTGGTTCCAGTTGTAAGAAGCGCCATATTTTTAAGCATTGGCAGCATTTTCCATCAAATTAAGGTTCTTAAATACAAGGTGTGGCTATTAAAAAATGGGGCTGCTGGTATAAATTCATTTACTGACAAACACGTACATATTACATGCTATTACATTCGATGTACACCCCTTCACTGTCCATACACAGCTGCATACACGTCTGCCACTGTTCGAAACAGTCTTGTCACTCTGTAACTGTCATCTTGTTTAGCAACTCTGTCATTTTCACCTTCACTGCTTCCATACTAGAAACGGATTCCCTTCAAGGCAGTTTTCATGTTTGGGAAAAGAAAGAAGTCACATGGGGCTAAATCCGGTGAGTACAGAGGATACATAAGCATTAGAATGCATTTATCATTCATGGACTGGGCGTTGTGGACTGGCGCGTTACCTTGATGCAGCATCCAGATGGTGTTCTTCCAGAGATCTGGTCGTTTGCTCTGCACACATTCTCATAGTCAACAGTCAAAATCTCGATGTAGTAAAACAATCAAATGCTGACCAAAACAAAATTTATTGTAGAAAAAAATTATACACTATATAAAACGTAATGTTTCCACCATTTTCACAATAATTTTATTATTGTCTTTGTCTGAAGAAGACCCTGTTAGAGGGTGGAAACGTTACATTTTAGTGTATAATTTTTTCTACAATAAATTATGCCTTGGTCAGCATTTCATTGTTTTATTAACATGGAAACAATGCTTAACAGTTTGTTAAAAACACTAAAATACACAAACAGCATGATAAAAAACACTTTAGCAGTTCTCCCGAGCTTTCGATTCCATCTTGGAATCAACCTCAGGGCTGGTCGAGGGGCTGCAGAACTTCAACCGCATCCCTTCCGTTCTCCCGAGCTTTCAATTCCATCTCAGAATCATCATCAGTGCTGGTTGAGGGGTAACGGAAGGGATGCGGTTGAAGTTCTGCAGCCCCTCGACCAGCCCTGAGGTTGATTCCAAGATGGAATCGAAAGCTCGGGAGAACTGCTAAAGTGTTTTTATCGTGCTGTTTGTGTGTTTTTTAGTGTTTTTAACAAATATGTTGCCGGTACGTGACACCCTCCTTTAACCATTTGTGCCAATCAAGGATGCATGTATATGATATGGTATTGTACACCTCCCACATTTGAAGAGACACTATTCGTGTTTTGTTCAATCCACCAAAAATTTGAGGTTCACACGTAGCTCAATGTTTCAAATTGGCATGATTCCACCACTGTCACCATGCAGCACCCACTTCCTACAGAGCTCACAGGCACACTAATGGTTAGAGCGAGACGACAGAACCTCTCGTGGATCATCACACTTCAAAGTCAACATCTTCCACCTCTCACCAATCCTCCCCTACCAACATCACCAGCAGATGGCCAGTCTTGTAATTTAATAGCCACAACTTGTACATTCAATAAACCCACATTCAAGTACAACACAACAACCCAGTTCTATATTTCCAGACTTTTCCAGTTTTTGAGCAATTTCATAATTCCATAATCTTTCAAATATAGGTCAACGTACCTAACTTTTCCAGGTCAAGTTACTACGTGGTACTCTATGCCCCCTTACAAAAATATTCAAACGTCACCACTGTGCAACTCGGTTGTTAGCATATGCAGGTGAAGATGATGAGAATATTCTTGAGAATAACATCAATACAGTTAAGAATAAAATTGAAATATTTTAAAAGGAGCAAAGGGAATAGGTTTGCAAGTTAGAATGGAAAATATTAAATGTATGCTTGCAGAACAAAACCAAGTTTTATGTAATAACTAGGGATGGGACCGATTAATCGGTACTCTATCGGTATCGGCCGATATAGGCATATCGGTGTATCGGTTTATCGGTAAAATTACCGATTATTTTACCGATCCGATATATCGATTATTTTCTGATAATTTAGTGCAAAATTCTGCTATTTTGTTGTAATTTTTATGGATAATATACATGCCCTACTTTCTAAATAAGTAAATGTCTAAATATGCAATTTCTCTTGCACTGCAGTCACCTTGAAACACACATTTATTAAAGAGGTCAGTGAACCTATCAGGTTCTTCAAGGACTATTTCTAATTTTATATCGGATCGGTAGAATATCGGTTATCGGTATCGGTAAATTTTATATCGGTAATTTATCGGTATCGGCCAAATTTTCATATCGGCCCATCCCTAGTAATAACTAAAAACTAACTACAGAAAATAATTTCAATCAGTTCCGAAATTCAAATACTTAGAAGCAGTGCTTTTTTCCTGGTAAGAAAGGTTCCAGTACTCTTCAACTTGGAATAGCAAAAATTGTCTATTTCTCCTAGCTTTCATCATCATTTCTTTTTCTGTGTCCTTCCCATTCTCAGCTGTATTTCTCTCTATCGGTCTTCTGCTATTTCTCTCCCTCTTTATGCTTGTTATCTTTTAACTTTCTCTTTTCTTTCATTCACGCTTTTCCACCACCCCTCCCCTCCCACTCTCATTCGCTGGCATCCATGTAGTTAGTTATACACACACACACACACATACATTTCTTTTGTTATAATAAAACATTACTTTGCGTATCACCAGAAAAAAAGTATCGAAGTAATATTAATGAACTAAAATAATATTAAACGGAAAATTAAAAGCAGGATAAATTCAGATAATGCATGTAACTTTCTATTCATTATTTTTCTTCTGTTGACTAATATCAAAAAATCTGATACAAAACATACAAGACATACAGTAATTATGGCTGCACGAATATGAAAGATGGTTCTTTACACTAAAAGATGAATTTATACTATGGGACTGAGAGATGCGGTAGTACATAATTCAGGTACTCATGTTTTCAGTGAAGCTGTCTTAGGTAATTTTCTATTAATTTCGGTAGCCACTGTCACCATCCTTGCACCAAGCAACGACAACGAATTCCAACGAGGATGGTGGCAGTGGCTACCGAAATTAATAGACGAAGATTAATTTCTATAAAAAATATAAATATATTTGGACCTAAAAGGGCTGAAAACTGGTGATTGAGAGGTTTACATAATACTGAACTGCATGGATAATTTATATTCATCCCCTGATGTTTTATTGGAACAACTAAAACAATAGGGCTTCTGTGGGCAGGCTACAGAAAGGATAAAGTTCACAGGCTTCTTGTTGGGAAATGATGGCAAGAGACCACAGGATGGCCTACATGAAGACTGATGTGAGGCAAGTTAATAAGGGTGGGCAAGAGTTGATCGATCTTGCCCAGCATAGGTATGAGTGGGTGCTGCGACAAAAACCTTCATGTTTAATGTCAATTAGTCTAATAACAAACATTTAAATTTATCTAGAACATTCTACTCGCATTCGACAGTTATTTGAAATACACAAATAAACAAAACTTAGAAATTCTTACCTCCAGAGCTTTTTCTTGGGCCTTGATCATTCGATATTCTGCATACTTCCGCACGTAGTCGTACACATTCTGTGCTGTAACTTCTACATCTCGTCCAGCATGAATCAACTCAATAGCTCCACCACCTTCTTCTACACTCAAATCAATGCTGCAAAATTTAATAATAGATACATTTTTCTGAATGTATTTAACCATAGATTTTACATAGCATATTAAAACATCCCTTCATTCCATATCGTCAGAACATGACATCACTCAGTGTGCCTGTCTGCAGTGAATTTGTATTTACTTTTGTATGAGTAGATGTGTCGCATTGAAGAAACATTTATAATCACTTCAGTGTAGTTTGGTAAGATGATAAGCGATAAACAGATAAGTATTATTAGTGATGCTTTAATGTTGCAAAGAAAGTACCTTCAGTAAAAAAAAGTACCCGGAATTTGGCTGGTAAAAGTCCCACATTGGAGGTATCGAGAATTCATTTTGTCCATAGGATGGCAGCACTGTACTGAATGACCACGCAGGGTGGAAGAGTAATCTATCCATCAGTTTGTGCACAGCAGCTGTTGACGGTAGTCATGTTGACGAGTACCCTGCAATTTGCAGAATGGAGACAAATATCGAGCAAAGAATTTCTTTGAAATTCTGTGTTGCCAACATGTGCAGAATTGTTGAAAATGCTACAAAAGGCATTTTGTGATTTGTGTCTGTCGAAACCACAAGTGTATGCATGGTACAAGGCTTTCAAAGAAGGCAGAGAAGTTGTTGCTGATTTGCTCCGTTCTGGTCGACAACTGACGAAAACATCGGAAAAATCAGGACAATGGTGCTTGAAAACCAGCATGTGAGTGTGAGAGGTGGTTCGTGAGCTTGACATATCACACATGTCCGTTCACAGCATTTTGACTGATGTGTTAGGCATTAAACACGTCGCGGAAAGACTTGTTCCGAAGGAGCTGAATTTCCTGCAAAAGCACATCGCAGGGATGTTACTGAAGACATGATTTCGAGAGCCTCTAGTGACTCAACCTTCACGAAATGCATCACAACTGGTGATGAGACATGGGTGTATGAGTATGACATGCAAACAAGTCAACAATCTTCGGAATGGCACTTCGAAAATGAACCAAAACCCAAAAAAACATGCCAAAGTCACTCAAAAATTAAGGTCATGCTCATTATTTTCTTTGATTATCGTGGTGTTGTGCACTCAGAATTCCTTCCAGCAGGACAAACTGTGAATAAAGAGTTTTATGTGACTGTTATGAGGCATTTGCGTGAGAATGTTCGCTGGAAAAGACCAGAGTTATGGAAAAACAATTCTTCGATTTTGCACCACGATAATGCGTCGTCGCACACGTTGACTCTTGATCACAAGTTTTTGGCAAAAAAAAAAGAACTCAACACATTTCCTCGCCCAAGCCCCATATTCTCCAGATATGCTGTGTGATTTTTTAATCTTCCCGCCACTCAAGTTACCACTTTGGGGAAGGCATTTTGAATCAATTGAATCCATTAAAGGAAATTCGTAGAAGGAACTCAGGGTGATACTGTCTTCTGCATTTCAAGTGTTTTGAAAACTGGGTTAAGCATTGGCATATGTCTGTTGCATCTGATGGGGCCTATTTTGAAGGCAACAAAATAAATGTTGATGATTAACCACGTATATTGTGTTTTATTCACAAATGATGGGTACTTTTTGTACGTAGTAGTACATTTTAGAACACAAAAAATTATGAATGATTCTTACTGTAACAAATCTGAAACAGTACAAGGACAAAATTTCCAACATCTTCTGTGACAAAAGTTAGTGACTACTTTACTTGTAATTGTAAAATACTTTAAATAAAATAATTAGAATAAACCTGTAACAACTAAATGAACGGAGGAAAATATAAAATTCAGGCTTCACTGTATAGTTTTTTCTACCTTTATGACTAATGCAGTGGAAACTTGCGTTTTATGGTTTTCAGGAGACTAATGTGAAAAAATTTAAAATGCAGAAACATAAAATTAGGGTTTTACTGAATTTTGTATTAAATTGTACTATTACTACCAAAACAAGAAATTGACTAAGCTGTGAAAATTAATGTGTAAGGCAAGCCGTTAAGCTTTTCAAACTGAGATAGGTGATAACCACACAGTAGCTTGATATACATTATATCAGAAAGAAATATACATATGAACTACAGTGATAATCAATAAAATCTATTTACTTCATCTCCTGCTAATATAGTTGGAAACTTATCAATCACTCCTCATATACAGGGTGTATCATAAGTAATTGCGCAAACTGACACAGTTAGAAGCAAAAAAGTCTCGGTAAACATGGGACGAGCCGTTTGAGATAACTGCGAATGTGTGGTTACAAGCCGCCACTGACTTCATCGTTTGTAAACATCGTCCTAGTTGGTAAAATGCTAATAATGTGTGGAAATATGTGGTTACAAGCCGTCACTGATTGCATTTTGTAAACACAGAGAGCTTTACTCCTTGCACTTTCCAAGGTCTGATCTTTGTTTACAAAACAAAACATTTCCGGGAGGTGGTGGTGTAATCAAACATGATGGATACAATCAGTACACAGTCTAATCGTACGGTGGGAGTCACGTCAGTTGTGCTGTACTGCATAGTGAAAACGGAACCTTACAGCAACGAAGAGTATGAACACTTTGAACACCTCCTTTAACAGGTACGAGTGTACAGTAATTGTAACATGTAACATACTAACGTAGTACTGTATTCCTTGTTAAACTAAGTAGAAAATTCAATAAAAGCAACGAGATCTCCAATGAATTTTCTTACTGTATTATTAGCATTTTACCAACTAGGACGATGTTTACAAACAATTAAGTCAGTGGCAGCTTGTAACCACACATTTGTAATTATCTTGAAAACGACTCGTTTGCAGACCCATGTTTACCGAGACTTTTTTGTTCTATTATCGTGTACTTTCAACTGTGTCAGTTTGCGGTATTATTTATGATACACACTGTATAATACAGTACAAGATGTAAAAAGTCAACACCTGTGGTGGATTGGTCAGCATTATGAACTACAAAGACAGATGTTTCCGGTTCAATCCCTGGCATTGGTGTATAGTGACTCTCTCATCATCCATTTCACCAGTTCCTCATTCATCTTCACTGCCATGGTTAATCAGAGAGGTAGAAAAGCAACATAAAATAACCAAAATACAAAGGAAGACACTTATAAGAATTAAAGCAGTATGATAGCATGCACTTACTTGAAAGTGAGGTCCAGTGCAGAGAACAGGCTGTTGCTGTCCTTCGTTTCAGCATCCACCACCAACTGCCGCAAGCTTTCATATATTACAGGGTCAAAAAATGCCAAGTCATGAAACCGAATATTACGACCTAAAATGTATTTTATCACATGTCGATTCAGGAATATGGGGCAGAGCTCATTCTGCAGCAAACAGAGTCCCATAAGCCTGGAATTGAAGAAGGAATAAACATAATTTTAAATTAAGGAGCATAATTTAAACTAGGGATTTTAATTAGTATTGGCATATCAGTGTATTATTGATAGAATTGTCAAAATTCAATAAAAATCTGTGAATGAGTAATTCATTCTTCAGTTAGTTTCATTTTTTCCATGTAGTTCTTATTTGCGATCGATTTCACCACATGTCTGGTGGCATTGTCTGGCATGTACTGTGAATGAGTGTATGCACAACTTTCGAAAGTTAAGAGGTATAATTCATTTACCCTGGTTTTACACAGAAAAATTCTAAATATGAGGCTTCTTCTCTAATGGAAAACCCATTGCAGTCTTCATGGGACATATACATACAATGGCAAAAGAAATGGTAGGAGAATTATCCACCACCATTTTCCTCCATTCTCTTTCCCAGTGTAATGATCATGATTTGAAATAAAGAAGTTAATAGGGAGAGGACAATGTCTGCTTCGCATCTATGGATTCCCATTCTTGATGTACACTGGATGTAGAATGAAAACAGCCATGAACAATTTGCCTTACTATTAACTTTGCTGTTGGCTGTACAAGCAATTTTATATCAAATGGGTAGAATATGAGTTACCAGTAGCAGTGTCAGTATATTTTATAACTGTATTACCAGTATCATTTACAATTTTGTATTCATTCATTCTAAATTTCAACTATTCAATTTTCAATGTGCAAGCTGGCAAAATTTTTATACACAAAATGATAACTTTGTTCAATGTTGTTTTACAACCTTGGAAATTATATTTCATTTATCCAGATCTTAATTTGTCAATTATTTTCCAACGAATAAAAACATTCCTAAATTTGATTTCATATTAAAGCATATTCTCTTGCACCAATGTAGACTAGGGATGGCCAAACGGATTCGGATCCAAAAGTTACGGATCTGGATCCGAAAATTCCAGATCCGGATCTGGGTCTGAAAGTTTCGGATCTGGATCCGGATCCGGTTCTGAAAGTTTCGGATCTGAATCCGGTTCCGAAAGTTCCTGATCTGGTTCTGAAAGTTTCGGATCTGAATCCGGTTCCGAAAGTTCCTGATCTGGATCTGGATCTGAGAGATCCGGATCTGGTTCTGAAAGTTTCGGATCTGAATCTGGTTCCGAAAGTTCCTGATCTGGATCCGGATCCGAGATTTCCAGATCTGGATCAGGTCCAAAAATTTCGGATCCGGATCCGAGAGTTTCGTATCTCAATCCCATTATAATATTACCACACCTTAAAAGGTATTATGATCTTCGATTACAAAGAAATTTTTCGTTAGTCCTACAAGAATTTTTTTTCAAGTGTTGTTCCTAAAATACTTTGCTACGCATCGGCTAACACACTCGTGCACAAATGTCAGATATGATTTTGTAAATGCCATTGAAACGAATATATATTTATTCGAATGTATTGGAAATGAAAACACACATAAATGTGAGACATTCCATTCCAGGATGAAACCTTTAACACATATAACAAGATAGAAATGTTGTACAAAAATTATACAATTGTTCTACAGTTACAGTTTTACAAATTAAAATAAAACATTATAATATATGCAGTGTTAAATAATTACAAAGTGTAAGACTAACAGGGGAAGTTATCTAAGTGTCCCACTCTGATTTCCATGAAACTTGGCAGTATTGTGGGGCCCAAAGGAAGAATTACTGTGTTTTTTTGTTTCAGCTAAAAAACGGTTTTAGGGGGCAAACCCCTGTGTCCCTCCGATTTCTATAAAACTTGGCAGGTGTATAGTGGTCCCCAATGGAAGAAATACGTGTTTTTTTTTTTGTTTCAGCTAAAAAATGGTTTTACAGGGTGAAAACCACTCAATTGTCAAGATGAGGACAAATTGAAGTAAGGATCGGAATCCTGTGTCCCCCTCCGATTTCCATGATACTTGGCAGGTGTGTGTATAAACGGGCCCAAATGAAGAAATACGCGTTTTTTTTTTGTTTCGGCTAAAATACTGTTTTAGGGGGCACCCCCCCCTCAAATGTCAAGATGAGGACAAATTTAAGTGGGCATTTGACTTATGTGTATCCCTCCGATTTCAATGAAACTTGGCAGGTGTACAGTGGGGCCCAAAGGAAGAAATACGTGTTTTTTTGTTTCAGCTAAAAACTGTTTTAGGGGACAAAATCCCCTTAAATGTCAAGATGAGGACAAATTGAAGTAAGGATCTGACCCCTGTGTCCCCCTCCGATTTTCATGAAACTTGGCAGGTGTATAGAGGGGCCAAAAGGAAGAAATACGTTTTTTTTTGTTTAGGCTAAAAAAACTGTTTTAGGGGGCAAAACCCGTCCCAAATGTCAAGAGGAGGACAAATTGACGTGGGGATCATCTGACCCCTGTGTTCTCCTCAGATTCTCATGAAATTTGACAGGTGTATAGAGAGGCCCTATTCCCCCTGTTTCTTCCTATGCCATACTTACGTGGTTTCGGGGTCAGATCCCTACTTTAATTTCTCCTCATCTTGACATTTCAGGGGGGGGGGCTCTATACACCTGCCAAGTTTCATGGAAATCGGAGGTGGAGACTTAGACCTACCTTGTAAGTGTATTAATTAATTACAAATCGCGCACGCGTGTACACACACTATATATATATGTGTGTGTATGTATATTATATATATATGTATATTAGAAGGTAACAATATGTTATAAGCACATTCTTACTTTCCAAAGAAGCGAATGTGGGATGGGAAATAGGATCCAGATCCGAAAATTCCGGATCCGGATCCAAAAGTACCGGCCTAATTCGGATCCTTAGGATCCGGATCTGGCCATCCCTAATGTAGACACCGTATCGGCCCGAATATAAGCCGCACCCTAAAATTTGAAGGAGCGCAAAAAAAAAAAAAAGATACCCGAATATAAGCCGAGGGAAGAAAACAAAAGAAAGTTTACTGGCAGATTCAGGGGAATATAATTAGGTAGGTACATATTTCATTTTATCATAAATACTACGGTTGGGACCAATTAATCGGTACTCTATCGGTTTCGGCCGATATAGGCATATCGGTGTATCGGTTTATCAGTAATATTACCGATTATTTTACCGATCCGATATATCGATAAATATCTTATAATTTAGTGCAAAATTCTGCCATTTTGTTGTAATTTTTATGGAAAATCTCGATGCCCTACTTTTTAAAAAGTAATTGAATAAATATCAAACTTCTTTTGCACTGCAGTTACCTTGAAACACATATTTATTAAGCAGATCAATGAACATTTTAGGTTCTTCATGGACCATTTCTAATTTTATATCAGATCGGTAGAATATCGGTTATTGGTATCAGTAAATTTTATATCGGTACTTTATCGGTATTGGCCAAAACTTCATATCGGCCCATCCCTAATAAATACAGTACATAGAAAATACAGTATCATTATTCAAAAATTAAGGTTACAATTGTGTGTGCTATACCTACTTCAAAGGTAGCACATTTTTAACAGCATATGATTGATTGATTAATTTGTTTTATTTTACTTCCAAGTTTTGGGCCACTTTTGGCTAATTTGAGAAGATGGGAATGAGTGATGATATGATGAAATTGATGAACGGACACTCACAAACATCCATGCCAAGGCCAGGATTCGAACCCGGGACCCTTGGTATCGTAGTGCGATGTGCTAACCACTCCGCCACGGGGACCGGCTAACAGTATATGATTTGACGAAATGTTATAATTTTTTCAAGGTCGCGAACATAAGACGCATCCTAATTTTTCACAACTGCAATTTGGGAAAAATGAGCAGCTTATATTCGGGCCAATACGGTACTTGCAAGATGCTCATTTTTGTCCAGTTTTATATTCCAGAAATCAATCTCAATAAAACTGTAAGTACATCAATAACTTAATGGAAGAAACTTATTCACTGGCATTAACTAAGTTATGCCTAAAATGATTTTCAACACACTTAGGAGTGCAACTTGTAGTTTTGAGAGTAAAATGAGAGAGATAAGTGAAATTAGAGAGAAGTACAACAGGAATCCTGCCTATCAGCCTCTATTCAGCATCTACTTAGAAGAACTAGTAAACAACTGTTTCCAGAATAAGGGAGGTGTAATAACACAATGAAGATAAAATTGTATAAGATCTGCAAACAACATGGCCTTGTCAACAGAAGACAGTTAGAAGACAAATACCCACCTTGAGCGGTTCAGGATGAAAATTAATGTGAAGAAGACAAAAGTTATGGTTAATGGGGAAAGGAAAATTAACACAAAAATAAAAGGCCAAAGTATTGAACGAGTTGACTGCTTCAGATACCTGGGATATACTGTAAGCAGCAACATGAGCTGCAGTCAGTAATGGCAAAGAAGCCTTTAATAGAAGACGAAGTGTGTTTCTAGACCTTTGGACAAACAACTACGATACTAAGGAAGTGTGTGGAGTATAGTCGTAAAGGTAAGTTCCCCGTGCATATAGCACCATGTCATGGAGACATTTAGGGGACGTGGAGGTAGGGCCCCACATATTCTTGATCTCAGCCATCTTGGAGGTGATGTGATCAGCACCATGCTCCAGATGCCTTTACCCCCCCCCCCCAAGGTACCCATCGATTTGAGGCTGGATGTGCCCCAGGGCCACTTTATGTGGGAACAAAGCAGCAAAATTCCTACCTTAGATCACCCAGCCTGGGAATCGAACCTGGGTCTCCCGCATGGTAGTCAGATCCCCTACTGACTAGACCACCCCAGCACTAGTGTTGTATAGTGCAGAAACCTGGACCATACAAAGAAGTGAGGAAAAGCAACTAGAAGCTTTACAAATGTGGCTATGGCAAAGAATGGAGTATATGTAATGTACAAAGAACGAAATAAAACAGTGTTGGTGCAACAAGAGCAATGCTGGAGTGACCAAGAAAAGAAAAACAAATTCGCAGGGACACCAAGAAGGAGCTGCCTGATAATGGAGGGAATACTTCACGGGGAAAGGATGCGGGGAAGAAGAAATCAGATGATATATGATAATTTAAGTGGATCTGACATAAAGCATACTTTTGCAAGGAAAAAAAAATTGGTAAAGCATATATTATATAAACTCTCTGCTTTCTTACCTTCCCACATTACGGAATGCATTAATTCTCTCAAATGAAGCTTTCCCTTGTCGAGGTGAATAAAAACCACGCTTTCCTGGGCTATAGAACAGAGGGCTATTATCATCAGTATCTTCAGTTCCTTCATCAGCCTCTGTTCCTTGCGAGTTGCTTCCTCCCTTCTTTCCACGCTCTGACAGGCTGAAGACATCCAGATCTGAAGGCAGAAGGCACGTTTAGTAATTTGAAACTGACAGGACTAAATGAACAAGCAACTGATGTGTCACAATAGAACTTTATGCGCTTTTAAGATAAAAACATTTGAAAATTATTAAGTGTTACAAAAAAATGTGTGAAAAAAAGTTGAAAATTTCAAATAAAACTTATAATGAAGTCATCAAACAATACTTGTACACTAGGGATGGCCAAAAAAAAAAATATGGAATCTGGAATCCGGAAAATTGGAAATGTGGATTTGGAAAATTTACTATCAGATTTCAGAGAGAAAGTGGATTAAAAAAAGGTAAAAGGTAAAGGGTTCCCCTGTGCATAGCACCACGCCATGAAGGCGTATAGGGGGTGTGGGGGTAACGCCCCACACTTTCTTGATCCGGTCGTGAGTGGGGGTGATGTGATCAGCATCACGCCCCTGACCGCCTTTACCCCCCAGGGTTTCCCCCAGGTACCCATGTTATTCGACGCTGGGTGGGCGCCGGGGCCGCTTCCACCGTTAGAAAAGTTCCCGGATTTGAACCAGCCGGGGATCGAACCCGGGACCTTTAGCATGGTAGTCAGACGCGTTACCGACTGAGCCACCGCGATTTAGGAGCAAAAAGGATTATGGAAGCAAAGCAGATTTTGGAAGGAAAAAGGATTACGGGGACCCAAAAGATTTCGGAGGCCCAATAGATTTTGGAGGGAAAATGGATTTCAGATGGAAAACATTTCGGAGGCAATCCAGATTTCCTCGAAAATCCAGATTGTCTCCAAAATCTGGATTCTCCACTTTTACTATCCACATTCTGGATTTTAAAATAAATAAAAAACTTTTCATTATTTCTTGTAACGAGGGTTGTTAAAGCTCCTGGAATTTTAAATAAAATGAATTCTGGTCCAGGAGAAAAAATCAGTGAGTGTAAATGTGTTGTGGACCACAAAGAACCATTTTATCTGCAAAGTATTTCAGTCCTAGAATATTTTTTCTGGATCAATTTAAATACAGTACAGGAACATTTTTTTTAGGATCAGTTTAAATATTGAAATGAAACAATATGCAACCTGGACTCAATTTAAATTGTGCAAGAGGGAAAGAAAAAGGTTCTGGTGTTGTTGTGGAACCCAATTGAAGCCATTACAATTTATTGGTTCCTGAACCTGTATCAACCCTGTTTCTAATGAAATTGGTATCGGTAAGAGTATCGGAATCAGCTCGAAATGGTATTGGTTCAGCCCTGCGTACGTGATACTTGTGGCAACCTTAGTTTATCTGGATTGGTTTTTGGGTTGGATTTGTTGTTTTAAGTCCACTTCATGCACAGAAAGGCTAATCAGGACTGAACCTACAGTTTATAGTGGGATCCGAACCACTGTGCCTCCACTGGGTATCAAACCCGGGACTCTTTGATTACAAGGCAGCGATGTTACCACTGTGCCATCGGGAGGCCCAATTTATCTTGAAACAACACACTTATGTTTAAAAAAAATCATACTTTGGGAAAACAATACAGCTACATACACTCAGCAACGGAGGCTGGTATTGAACTTCAC
The DNA here is from genome assembly GCF_977018435.1 of Lepisma saccharinum. Classification (NCBI taxonomy): domain Eukaryota; kingdom Metazoa; phylum Arthropoda; class Insecta; order Zygentoma; family Lepismatidae; genus Lepisma; species Lepisma saccharinum. The sequence continues at coordinate 43,739,307 of NC_139254.1, forward strand.
GACTACAAATGACATCAAGGATGGTTGTTTTTGTCTGTTCCATCAGATGAACTAATTTAAATTGAATTTTTTGTAAAATAAAATAAACTTTCATTGTTCGAGTTCAAGAAGAAAGTCATACCTAAGATGGCATCTGAAGCTAGATCTCGTCCATGACTTAAGATGAGTTCGACAGCTTCATCCACTTTCTGTCGTAAAGCATCCTCTGAAGCCAAAAGCATCAGCAGTTGAGCTGGAGTGAGTTCCAGCAGCATTCCAGTAATTTTGCTTGCAAACGAAGGGCGCAGTGCCTGCACTTTAGGATAGAGCCTGTCCCCTAGTTGTTGCTGATGAAGGGAGAGATGGTCGTTTGTGCCACCTTCTCCTGGAGGTGAAAACGGGCGAGCATCATAGGATAAAGATCTCCGTGGCTCTCTGCATCGCTGCGAGCTTCGCTGTGTCTAAACAAGTACAACAAATATTAAGATATACAAGCCAATATATACACTATTTTAAAAGTTTTCGCAACAGAAGGAATATTTATTACTGGAGCATTTGGGCAATTCTAATTCTACAACATACCAATATACACTATGAATTCATGTTTGGGGAATAAAAGACACAGTTGATAATAATTAGACGTAAGCAAGTTACTATTTGTTCCACAAAACTTACTTGTAGAGGTTCTATTAATTTGGTAGTTGCTTGGGATTGCACAACCAACTATCGAACTAGCAAAACATCTCAAGTTCAACAAAAACAATATCAAAACAGTTTGTCAGGCACACATCACTAAAACCCGGATTTTTATGTAATATCAAAGTACAAAATATGTAACAATAATTGCCAGACCCTGTGGCCGCGCTGCGATGCCAAGGGTCCCAGGTTCGAATCCCGGTCAGGCTTGGTTGTTTGTGAAGGTCCATTCATCAATTTCATCATTTCATCACTCATCCCCATCTTCGCAAATTAGCCAAGAGTAAAATAAACGCGAAGTAAAATAAACTAAATCAATCAATCATGCAACAATAATTGATAAAATATGTATCTAAATATGTATTATCAAAAGAATATGTATCAAAGAATATGTAATATTAATAATAATCTAGTATCCAAGCAATTTCAAGAATTCTGCTAGATATTTATTTTATTTGAACATATTCAATTTAGTTTTAAGGACACAAGTTGTTTAAATTTAAATTTGTATCAAATTTATAAACTCAAAAAAAGGACAGCAAAGTGTACATATTTACGAAACCAATTTTATCAACTTTTAATTACTTTTCATATCGCAAATGACTGTATAATATGTAGATATGTAAGAGAGCTCTTTGTAACTTTCGAAACAAATTGTAAAAAGAAGCATCTACAGAAAGAACAATCAAATGAAAAAACATAGCTACTTTTGTACAAGTGAACATATTATGGAACTCATTATGTACAGGAAAGTAGCTTTCTTGTCCACCGATGCAAAGTTTCTAAGTGCTTTGCCTAAACCTAAAAGCGAAACGAAAGTAAATAACCAGAAAGAGGTGGGGGTGTGGAGAAACTCAAGCATCTTTCAATAAATAACAGTTCTTTTTTTTTCCTGTCCGTTTGTTGATTTGGCAGTCAATTTTAGGTGACCATAAGCACTAAGCATCTCATTGAAAATATAACATGAGCAACAAATTTTCTTCATGTTTCAGAGATTGAAAACAGGAAAAAATTAATGAAATATGTTGTTTTATGTAGAGTAAATTAGCAAATATGTAAAAATATGTAACATAGAACTTATGCAAAATCATGTCAGTTATATAATTCGTTGATATTTTCCTTTTCAAGGTATATATCTAGAATGGAATAGAATATGTAATTACATACAAATCTGAGCTCTACACATCACGCACACTGATTGACACCAAAATCAAAGAGATGCATGCAATTTTGCACATGATCTGAACATCGACAGTGGTCAGGTGCACCACATTTGGCTCCTGCTACTGCAACTACTTAAACCCAGCGCACACAGCAGATGAACTGGATACACTAGCGAACCTAGCGGCACAAAGGGAAACGAAAGGAACTGGAAGCCAGCCCAGCAGTGAAGCAACGATTTCCCAAGTGGATGGTGGCAGAGGCCAATGAAATTAATATAACCTCTACAAGTAAGTTTCACGGAGAATAATTAGTAACTCACTTAAGTCTAGTTATACACTATGAAGCTACCAGAGATTGTATAATTCAGCAAAGAGATCAATGTATGATAGAAATGGATGACCGATTGATTTGGTTTATTTTACTTCACTTTTGACTAATAGCAAAGATGAGGATGAGTGATGATATGAAGGGACACTTGCAAAGAACATCCATAGCCAGGCTGGGATGCAAACCTGCATCATCGGGCATTATAGTGCAGTGTGCTATCCACTCCACCACAGAAGTCGGCGAAAGGGATAGAAGTGATCAATTAGTAAGCTATAGTTATTGGCCGATATGGTCATCCAGGTGTATCACTTTATTGGAAAATTTGTTGATCAAATTGGCAATTATTCTGGATAATTTGCCCATTATTATGGTAAAAGTTAAAGCATGAACAACTTTGCAACCTTTCTTGCAGCTTCCTCAGGCTTGTACAGTAGAATACATAATCCATGCACCTGTTAAACAGAAATATTTGATATTCCTAATGAAACTGGCATGATATTAGTACGTATGGTTCAGTACCAGGAAGGTGGTAGCAAGCAAGTGCCATACCAGCAAGGGAAAGAGTTAAAGAAAAGATCCACAGCTTGCATAGTGTTCTGCTGTATAGATGGAACAGGCAGAATGTAAGGCCTTCAAATTGACAGTTGACATCAACTTTGAGCCAAGAATTGTCACTGATAATCTACCCCACTGGGATGACTCTTTTTCAAACCAGTTAGTGAAAAGTCATTTACCGATTTTGGCTCTGTCAACACACTTAATGTTTGCTCAACCTTATGAAAGAAGAATGTCATGCATATCAATTCCTGCCCTCGCAATGCTGTTGTCGTGAGTTTTGTGCAAAATCATAAAAATCTATATGAATAACTTCCATAGAACTTGACATAGTTGGTACCATGGCATGGCATTCTTATTATTATTGCAGTTGTATAAAAATGATCAAACATTCTACAATGAATACAATAAATGCTTTTTTTTAAATGCAATGACTCAATCAGGAGATGCAAGTAGAGGAAGTGGGAATGGTGTGGAATTTAAGAGAGAAGAGAAGAAATACATAATTAGATAGGATTGCTTGTCTGTCAATAAAAAGGAAAGTAAATTATTTCATTACGATAGAAAATTAATATATTAATTAGGAATGGGACAGATTAATTGGTACTTTATTGGTATCAGCTAATACAGGCATAATGGTGTATTGGTAAAATTACCTATTATTTTACCGATCCTAAATATCTTATAATTTAGTTCAAAATTCTGCCATTTAGTTACAATTTTTATGGATTATCTCAAAGCCATGCTTTTTAGAAAAGTAAATGTCTAAATATGCAAATTCTTTTGCACTGCAGTCACCTCGAAATACACATTCCTTAAGGAGGTCAATGAACCATTCAGGTTCTTCAAGCATCATTTGGAACTTTATATCGGATCGGTAAATTTTATATCGGTACTTTATTGGTATCAGCCAAAATTTCATACCGGCCCATCCCTAATATTAATTAATATAATTTGAGGAAACACTCAATGCTCAAAATTTGTTTTGTGCAGGAAAGTGACTCCTGGTGAAACAAAAAATTCCTGACTGCCAGCTTAAACTTTAAACTGAAATCCCCGAGTATTCGAATTAATGAAATGATTGATACCACAAACATTACACCACAATGGCAAAATCTTAAATCATGTTATCACACTCTAAGAGAAACCACATCAGTTACAATGATGCTGCAATTCAAAAATAATACACAAAATGTAAAATTTTAAACATCAGACGAAAGGATAAACACCCTATCAGAATCAGCCAATTTCAACATTACCTGACTATGTCTCCGCAAAGTTTCTCTCTCCCGGCTCCTCAGCCTCTGAAGAACATTATATTGTGCGTACTTGGTTCCAACTTGAGCTGCCTCCAAATTAGGAAGTTTATCGTTGGCAAGTACAGCCTACAAAAAAAAATAAGTCAAATCACAGACTGGAAAATAGTAGAAAGTACTAATAACTAGAGGCATGCAAATTTCGTTTTTGACGAAAACACGAAATATGAAATAGCATGCTGTAATGTTCATTTTTCATATTTCTGAGATGTCTGATGTGCATTTTTCTACCCTGTTTTGTCACGAAATAATGCGAAATTGACTCTTAAACCCGAAATTTACCGTTTATATACAGTTTATATTCTGAAGTCTGAAGTATCCTGTGAGTTATGCAATTCATGAAAAATTGATTAATTCTGCATTAAATATTTGAGAAGTAAAAATGGATCCCTTTATGCAGGAATAAGCTTAATACTCTGCTAACTACAGTCAACTCTCGATTCAACGACCTTTCACAGTTCCCGGGAAAAGGGTCGTTATTTCGAAGGGGTCGTTATTGGAATTTGCACCAATTTTCAGCTTAAAGGGAGCTCAAACGGACACAAAGATACCTAGGAGATGGTAACACCATTTATCCTGGTAGTTATACAACCTGTTATGCACAGGATGCGTGTTGTGAGAAGGAAAATAGAACATGAAAAAGTTTTCACAAAAGAGAATTTAAAATAATGTTACTTTGTTTCAATTGTGCACAGTATTTGTTTTTCCAGGAAATTCTTACAATTCTAGTTCATGAGAAACCCGTTTGCACTGAGACCAATGGAAAGGAAAACAATCTCTCGCTTATTGCAAGCGAAATTCGAAGAATCTTGACACCAGTCAGACTGGTGCCAGCAAAAGTCGGGAGATAATCGGGCAGAATGAATGTTGGATTTTATATGGGTTTACTGGAGCATTGTCTGTTACAAGATTAACTGGTAAGATTAGATCTCTCGGGAGAAACAACACAACCTCTCTAGGTACCAGACAACAAAAATAAAGGCAGGGCTGTAATTTTCATTCTGGTTCGGCTGTGTAAAATACATCGTAAAAAAAAAGTCACTTTTCTTTGCTTCAACCAACTTCATTCACCCTCCTTCCCCATTCAAGGGAGCAGTCCAAACTCCTTCCTTGTAATCCAGCGTGAAAAAGGAAATGCGCAACTTGCGATCTATTTTCACCCAAAGCATATTGTAGGACAGGTCATTAAACAACGTGGCAGTTGATAATCATTCGGGTTTGGAATTGAATTTCACTTTAAACTGTATATTTAGTCCCGATTAGCCCATCAGCATAAAATGAACTGAAAACAAGCTTTATGAAACTGCGCATTTTCACATCTCAAAATGGTAGATCGTTATTTACTCTCACGTTAATCGACCATTTAATGTTGGATGTAGGAGTATTCTCGATGTCAAACACCCACCCCTCCAAACGTTTTCCCCTTGAATAATGCATTTTTAATCAGTCTCAGCGACCATTCCTACATTGAACACACTTTTTTTTTTTTTCCTCCACATGAATGGTTCTGAAGAAAGGTAAATTAAATTTACAGTTGTGCTTATCAGAAGGCGCAGAACATGATGTTATTTTAACTCTTGTTTTGCTTTCTGGAATTTCCTTATCGTCAAATCAAAACAGCTTTGCGAGATTCAAAACAATAACTTTTTTCTTCGCGCTGGATGAGTCATCGCTGTTATCTGCAAGCAAGAGCTTAGCAGACGCTAGACAAAACACTGGCACCAGCTGCATCTTAAAAACAAAGAGACCGGCTGGAAGTAAGTTCGATCAACAGGTGGCGGAAGAGAAAAGTCCCAGCAGCATTTTAAAGATAACGCAACTGTCGAAGACGGAACTTTTAACAGTCTATGACCCTTGCTTTACGTTTTACCGTTTTACCACGCAACAGACAATAATATGGGCAATATTTTCTATGCAGACAACAGCATTAAAAAATATGTATAATAAATAAATTTTTTTAAAAAAACTGAATTCTGCAATTATCAACATTGCCATGCACACCAGTGGCGGAGAATGAGCTGGGGAAAGGGGGGTCCCTTTTTGTTTTACTTGTTCTATGGTTTTTGTTCGTTTTCAAGAATATATCCAGAACTGGTTGCCCCATTTTAGATGTCAAAGGAAAGGAAGAGGGATGGGTCCTTTTCCACCCTCGCCTGTAATCAGCCCGCATCAGCAAGAAAATCGTGGCTGAAACAATCTGCATCGCACCCCCCCCCCCTACGTTTCCTGACAGGAAAAGAGGGAGAAGTCAGTAAGCCAACGGAACACTTTTTTAGCAGATATTACGACATCGACACAATTAGGAAAACATATGAAGTGGGAAACGGGAGTTATGATGCACGTAAGATCGAAGTAAACTTTTGTGGAAACCTGGATGACAACGCATTAAGCGGGTTGACGATCTTTAGTTCACCTATGTGGTTTTGATTATCTCTAACAGTTTCGCTTTTTTATGAAGTGTTGCAGGGAACAAAGAACACATTTTGAATGAAAGCGGTTACCGGAAGTTGTCGGCTACAAGGCCGAGAGTTGCTCACTCACAGGAACCTGCTGAACTGGACAGATGGGCCAGACTTCCAGGCGCCACACATCTGTATTTTCGAACATTACTGCGATCTTATCTCTCAAGGTGGTGTATTCATCGATGAAAGAGCTTGACCTGCCATACACATTGGCAAAGACTGCAAGTCCAGCAGTCATTTCGGGCTGCTCCCACCCTTCCCCGCGAGTTTTCAGCAGCTCTTAGGACAAGGAAACAAAAGGTCGATTTAAAATAACATCCAAGCACATTCGATCTTCTCTTCTCGCGTATCCAAGAGAAAGCATGGCAAAACAAGCCTGGCGCGTTGGGTAGCGGCCGTCGGGTGCGGGGTAACATTGGTGCGCTTGATTGAGGGGAGGGCAGAGGTCAAGTGCTATTGGATATCACTCAAGCATGGTGTGGTGGTGTCTATTTTTAATTCAGACCCAATTGTGAGCGGTAGAGCGGTCGCGAAGGAAATGAGTGGGGAAAAAAACAACGCATTTTTCGGCGATTTCCTTCAATTTTTCAACTTTTTTTTTCAAATTTTTCTATCTTTTTCTAAATTTTTCACGGTTCCCGGGAAAAGGGTCGTTACTTCGAGAGGGTCGTTATACCCGGGGTCGTAGAATCGAGAGTTGACTGTACATAAATGTGTGTTAGAAGGGATAAGTTTATTTTGTGTAGTAAGAGCAGTTTTTAAATCAAATTTAGGATTATATTCACAATTTTAAAACCAAAATGTCATTTTATATAGCACTTTTGATGTGATTATTCACCGCTATAACACCGAAATTTAATTTTATTTACCGCTTTTGAACCCGAAATCGACTGTTTTTGTACAGAAATTTTGCTTTTTTATTTACCAAAAATATGTTCCTCTACTAATAACCCATTGAAACACACAACTAAAATTGCCTTAAGGCATAAAAATACATGTAAATCGTTTGAATTTAATCAATGATGCAATCCATTACTTTTCAATAATCCAGGTATCTTGTGGATTCTAAATATCTCGAAAACTATGAATAATTTGCAATTTTCTTTAATTTTGCACCAAAGTTACATTTTATGATTGAATGACATCTGTTATAATATTCCGATTATGCCAGTTTGTTTTAAGTTCCCCTTTTTGCTCATACAAGTTAATCTGGACTGGACTCCTAAATTTAAAGTGGAATCCTAAAAGCTGTGCCTCTCCAAGGGATCGTATCTGGGACCCCTTGATTTGAAGGTGATAAGGGAACTTATAATCCACAACAATGCCAATGTTAACTTTGTAAAACACTGACACTGAAAAGTATTAGCCAATACAGATACATTGACATCGATTCAGCCCTAGTTCTCAGTGCAACTGAGAAGATTTTATACAAGGATGACCCAAAAGTTTCAAATGTCTTAACGGTGCATTCGGTCGAAAAATATGTGAAGCAAACAAAAAGATGTTAATCCTGCTACTCTGAGGATTCAGACAAGTGCTGAATCAGGTGAAGGGACCAGGAGTATAAAAATTAAAGTTGTACTGTGTATACAAAGTAGCCAAGAAGTCCCTGTACATCTAGATTATCTTACATAGTACATGTTGGAATTGGAGCTCTCCTGGCGATGTGATTTGGACAAGTATTGTTGGGTTACCAGTCAGGTTAAATCGGCATTAACTGATGATGAGAACTGATGCGCTCAAAATGTTGGAAGCTAATACTGGTTTCACCTGAACGGTAACCCGAGAACAGTTGTTTATACGTAGTACATTTTATCCCAAGATGTACATGACTTACTTATTGACAGAGGCATGCATATTTCGTTTTTGACGAAAACACGAAATGTGAAATAACACATTCTAACGTTAATTTTTCACGTTTCTGAAAGGTGTGAGGTGCATTTTCCTACCCTGTTTTGTCACAAAATGATGCGAAATGAACTGCAAAATGTGAAATAGACTCTTAAACACGAAATTTACCATTTATATACAGACACAACACTTTCTGAAGTCTCGAGTATCCTGTGAGTTATGCAATTCAAGGAAAAGTGATTAATTCTGCTGTAAATATTTGAGAAGCAAAAATTGACCCCTTTATACAGGAATAAACTTAATATTCTGCTAATGATTTAATGTGCTATTAGAAGGGATATGTCTAATTTGTGTAATAGTGCAGTTTTTAAATCAAATTTGGGATTATATTAATATATATAATAAGTTATTGATTATAACATATGCATTAATCTATTTACATTATAACATACTTGCAAGCAAACAAATTCAACACGTTACCATGATAATAATATAAAAAATGTAAATTATGGTGACTCAGCACATGTCTGTATACTTAAACTTTCTAATAATATTAAACACCTAGGGCTTGTAATCAACAGGTTGAATTAGTTCACAACCAATTGTCCTGCGAGTATAAAGCAAAATTAAAGTTAAAAATTAAAGAATACTGGCCAATTTTCGACACAGTCGCAAATAGAGATATGGGGACTTCTTGAACACTATGTAGAATAAACAGTGAACTAAAATAAAAAATATATTACACTACCGACTACAACACCAAAAGAACATATGGTTTCAAATGCATATGCAGCACCACTCTCCATCATGGCAAAATAATATTTTAAAACAACTTACCTCTGCAATTGCTGTGTAAAAACTCCGAGCTACTCCGGAACCTTCCCCCGGTTCATCCTTGAATGTGACCTTGACCCTGTTTATAGCAAGAGGAGGTTGAGAACTGGATGCTCTGCGATGGTAATTATTGTACTGAGTGTTCAATTCTTTGAAAGTCTGAACAATGAGTTGTGATCTTTCTCGTTCAATCTAAAAAACAAGAAACAACAAATTATTCACATACCTATATATCTTCAGTGCACATATTACATTAGAACTTCTGACATCTTTGTTCCATACATCTTTATGCTTCTGAATCATGCATTATATGAAGGGCTCAGGAGTAAAACAAGGTAAGTAAAATTTTTGTCATTATTGAGTTTCTTAAACCTAGCTTACCAGAGGGGGGGAAGGGCCCTGTCAGGCCCACCATCTCTTTTTTTCCTTCTAATTTTCAAGTCAAAATTTTTATAAAAATTTGAAAAACATTTACATTGTTCACTAGAGTATTCCCAATATTTCTGTATTGCTTTTGTTCATAAAAACTTAACATAATATAAATAGGAGGCAAAATGCACTTGGTGGGCCTGTCAGATGCCATTTTGGAATGCATGTTATTTGAGACGCTCATGCCAGTCACGGTGTACAATTGGCTGGTTTTGATTGATTGATTTGGCATTGTAAGTGCACTTTATGCACTCTAAGGCTAATCACGACTGGACCTATAGTTTAAAAATGAGATCCGAACCACTATGTGCCTCCACCGAGTATCGAATCTGGGAACCCTTGATTACAAAGCAACGATGTTAATACTGTGCCGTCGAGGAGGCCCTTTCAATTGGCTGGTAATTATGGTAATTATTATAATTAATAAACAATTGCACCTCTATAAACAAAAAAGCACCATTGTAAAATTATTGTGGTTTTTGTGAGTGCTAGTGAAGAGTATGTGAGTGACACTTGTGCAATAATTGGTTATTATTTTTTTATTAATGGGTCATTTTTGTATTTATTATAATTAATAAATAACTACATATATATATAATCAACAAAGGAAGCAGGGATTCAATAACAAAATAATTTATTGAATCTTAATGATAAAAAAGTGTAAGTTTCTCGAATGGCACGGGTAAGCAATATGGTTATTAGAAACTAAGCTATGCTGTTGATAAATTGTTTTGGTGTTGTGTTCACCAATTTCACAAGCATTCAATGAGCCCAATGGAAATTGCATGACATACCAATTACATGTGAAAATTGAAGAATGGCTCTTTTTACTTTGTAACTAATAAATGACCAAAATGTCACTTACGTATGTTGCATTAATTTTTCTGATGTGCAACATTCAGCACTGACAGATAGAACTCCAAATAGGTAAAACAGTGCCAGTGAAAAATTGCGCAAACCTGGGACTGGATTGGTCCCACAGTTGGTAGAGAAATGGTACAGGCATCCGGGTTTGACTCCTGATCAAGCCTGCATTTTTCACTGAAATTTCCATGTAACATTGAGTTTATTTTTACAATTTAGAATATCGTAGAGCAATTTGTTTTCACGGAAAATATATTGAGCCTACTGCTGTCATTTGGTGCAACAAAATAACACAAATTTTGCAACAGATTCACATTTTTTAAATAAGAGGTAATAAGAAACTGTCACTTGCCCAATATTTCAACTAACACCTCAGTTACATAATGTGTAAGGTCTGTAGAAGGGATGAGTCGATAACATTTTAACCTAATACTGATACGAGTGCTGGTACTCTCACTGGTTCTCAACCATACCTATGGCAGTACTTCAAAATTGACAAATTTAAATAGTTTACAATATTTATAAGTTTTAACACTGGGACTATACCGTATCAAGCTCCAAAGATTTACTTCCAATTTCACATTAGATAAATATTTAATCACACAGTCGTTTGGAAAAATAATGAAAATTATGTGTTTTGCATAATTTTTAATTTGCAAGTGGAAAGTGTAATTTTTTGTAGACTCCACAATTATTAGCTAGTATGGGTGATTAAATTCCAAACGGTACATCGGCATCAGGTCAACCCAAGGTTCTAGTTTTGCTTCCAATCACCAGGGACTCAACTTTTTTGGTGATAAGAATAATTGCTTCTAGTTTGTTCATGAATTTTGAATAAAAAATAGTGGATATTGATATTTGATGCTATTCCTTACATATTGACTAAATCAATTTACCTCTGTATTTAATTTATGTGCAGTATGCTTGACCACGACATTAATTTTTACCCTCCAGTTGTACCAACTCAGTCATCTCTCTTGAAGGAACATGAAGTTTTTATTAGGCTCAGTCAATACATAACGAGGCAGAGGAAATTTCACAGTACATACATAACAAACCTCAGAAGTATTGTCAGTCACTGTTTAGGCATTTATCCCATTGTGATACCAGTCGCAAAATGGCATGCTCATAGAACTCCATTGGCTGCTGTTGGAACCAATTATGCACGCTCTCCTTGACGTCATTGTTCGATTGTTGTCCCCGTAGTGCTTTTTTGAGCTCACCGAAGATGTGGAAGTCACACGGGGGACATGTCTGGTCTATAGGAAAGGGGGGGTAGCTCAGGACTTCCCACTTGAATTTTTTCAGACATCCCTTTGTTGAGTTGGCTGTGTGTGGTTTAGCGTTGTCGTGCAATAGGACGACACCACGAGAAAGGTGACCGGGATGTTTCTGCTGAGCATTGACCGTAGCTCCATGCTCCAGGAAGTCAACGAGGAGCGGTTCCTTGCGATCGAAGAACGAAAGCATGACCTTGCCGACACTAGTGTGGAAGGGAATCCGTGTGCTTCCACTGACGACTTTGTCGTTTCGACTTGGGCTCAAAGTGGTGGCACCAACTTTCATTGCCGGATATATTCTTTACTTTTGTTGATGAATTTCATGACCACCTACCCCTTACGCTGTCTAGAAACGCACAACACCCCGCTGAGCCTCTTTGGATACCTCCATTATGTGTCGCAGTCAAACACAGAATGACTGGACATGGCCACTGCTCGATTAGCAGCCTTTACGCATACCTTGTCAGACACATCTAGTGGGAAAACGTGCACAAATCAGTTTCGTCACACCTGCACCTCCATTTTGGGCCCATCGACCCATTTCTAACTACCATAGTTTTGGTGTAATATCCTCTGCCTCATTATTTATTGACTGAGCCTCATACATTGCAGGTATTTTGACTATACGGAAAACATTGAAAGTTAAGCAAGTTTTAACAGTACACTGATAAATATTCATGCAATCTTTTCTTTTTTAACCCTTGCATTCCAATGACCTGTTGTACCAAATTAATACCAAACCAAGGAGTTTGATGTCTCTTTTACCGAAGCAAGTGTGAAAAAATATATATAGATTATTAAATGTATTTATACACAAAATGTACATGCTTAATTTTTATTATAAATATTTTTACTGACCGTGTTAGCATCCTTATTCTTCTGTGCTCAGATGCTAATATTCATATGGGTGAAAGAGTAACGAAGTGTTCAGTAATGAAAATATCAAGAGAATTTACAACAAGATTTATTTCGGCACTGCTTAGAGAATATCGCCAAAATGCAGTGCAAGTTAGTCGAATTAGCTTCAGCGCATTGATTATGAGAAGTTGGATGTTTATTTTGGATAATTTTGCAAATGCTTTATGCATATCATGTATATCACCATGCATCAATATATAAAATTAATAAATACAAGGTATGAAATTCCTTGTAAACTATATGAAAATAAATATAAAAATAAAAATAATTTGTTAGCATTTTACATTTTATATTTTGTTAAAAATTCACCAAAAGGACTCAATTAGGAACACAATTACCATGATTTTGGTACATTTTCATGGTTCTAAAACAATCCTCAATTTATCCTCAGAGTCCAACCCTTACACATCGTGTGAGTTGGTATAAAAATCTTTAAGGCTGGGGATGGTCAATATGAATGTTTAATCAATACTGATAAAGCACAGAGATAAAATTTAACAATACCGATACTCAAAATTTTACAAAAGGTGTCACATGTCGTAATTATAACTTTGACTGCACATAACATGGAAACTGTACACAACATAACACCAGGCTTCATTCACTGAGATATTTTTTTAAAAAAAATGTTTTCCAATTATAATACAGGAAATTCAATAAACTGATTGCCCACATTACACTGCAATTTGCCAATTTCGATGGAAAAAAGAGGATAAGAAATTATTGCAGTATCAGAATTTAAAAAAAAAAATGATTGGTGCCAAGCTAATATGTGGTTTGCAACATGAGTCAGCAGCAGCAGTTAATGGATTTGAGTAGTGATCTGAGGAAGCTGAAAATTTACCGATGCCGATGTACTCACCGATAATTATTGGAACCGATACCGTTGCCAATATTTAAGCGATTCCGATACATAAGACTATTCAACAGAAAGGGAATGTTATTTTCATCATGACCAAAATAAATTTGCTATAAGCATTTCCAATTGCACATAAAAATATATATACATATGTATATTCTAAGAGATTTAACCTTAGTACACAAGCAGTTCTTTGAAATGCAAAATGAATTCCAGATTTCTCTAAATGAGAGTTTACACTTAAAAACTCCACAGAGATGAAAATCCATTCATTTTCAATGAATATACAGTCAACTCTCGATTCAACGACCTTTCACAGTTCCCGGGAAAAGGGTCGTTATTTCGAAGGGGTCGTTATTGGAATTTGCACCAATTTTCAGCTTAAAGGGAGCTCAAACGGACACAAAGATGCCTAGGAGATGGTAACACCATTTATCCTGGTAGTTATACAACCTGTTATGCACAGGATGCGTGTTGTGAGAAGGAAAATAGAACATGAAAAAGTTTTCACAAAAGAGAATTTAAAATAATGTTACTTTGTTTCAATTGTGCACAGTCGTTGCTTTTCCAGGAAATTCTTACATTTCTAGTTCATGAGAAACCCGTTTCCACAGACCTATGGAAAGGAAAACAATCTCTCCCTTATTGCAAGCGAAACTCGAAGAATCTTGACACCAGTTAGACTGGTGCCAGCAAAAGTCGGGAGATAATCGGGCAGAATGAATGTTTGATTTTATACGGGTTTACTGGAGCATTGTCTGTTACAAGATTAACTGGTAAGATTAGATCTCTCGGGAGAAACAACACAACCTCTCTAGGTACCAGACAAAAAAAAAAATAAAGGCAGGGCTGTAATTTTCGTTCTGGTTCGGCTGCGTAAAATACATTGTAAAAAAAAAGTCACTTTTCTTTGCTTCAACCAACTTCATTCACCCTCCTTTTCCATTCAAGGGAGCAGTCCAAACACCTTCCTTGACTTGCATTGTAATCCAGCGTTAGCCCATCAGCATAAAATGAACTGAAAACAAGCTTTATGTAACTGCGCATTTTCACATATCAAAATGGTAGATCGTTATTTACTCTCACGTTAATCGACCATTTAATGTTGGATTTAGGAGTATTCTCGATGTCAAACACCCACACCTACAAACGCTTTCCCCTTGAATAATGTCTTTTTAATCTGTCTCAGCGACCATTCCTACATTGAACACTCCTTTTTTTTTTCCTCCACATGAATGGTTCTGAAGAAAAGTAAATTAAATTTACGTTTTGCTTATCAGAAGGCGCAGAACATGAAGTTATTTTAACTCTTGTTTTGCTTTCTGGAGATCAATTTCGTTATTGTCAAATCAAAACAGCTTTGCGAGATTCAAAGCAATAACTTTTTCTTCGCGCTGGATGAGTCATCGCTGTTATCGGCAAGCAAGAGATTTGCAGACGCTAGACAAAACACTGGCGCCAGCTGCATCGTAAAAACAAGGAGACCTGCTGGAAGTTCGAGCAACAGGTGGCGGAAGAGAAAAGTCCCAGCATTTTAAAGATAACGCAACTGTCGAAGACGGAACTTTTAACAGCACTGTAAAGAAGAAAGAAATGACCCTTGCTTTACGTTTTACCACTTTACCACGCAACAGACAATAATACGGGCAATATTTCCTATGCAGACAACAGCATTAAAAAAAATATATAATAAATAAATTTTAAAAAAACAACTGAATTCTGCAATTATCAACATTGCCGTACACACCAGTGGCGGAGATTGAGCTGGGGAAAGGGTAGAGGGGTCACCTTTTGTTTTACTTGTTCTATGGTTCTTGTTCGTTTTCAAGAATATATCCAGAACTGGTTACCCCATTTTAGACGTCAAAGGAAAGGAAGAGGGTGGGTCCTTTTACACCCTCGCCTGTAATCAGCCCGCATCAGCAAGAAAATCCTGGCTGAAACAATCTGCATCGCCCCCCCCCCCCCTACGTTTGCTGACAGGAAAAGAGGGAGAAGTCAGTCAGCCAACGGAACACTTTTTTGGCAGATATTACGACATCGACACAATTAGGAAAACGTATGAAGTGGGAAACGGGAGTTATGATGCACGTAAGAGCGAAGTAAACTTTTGTGGAAACCTGGATGACAACGCATTTAGCGGGTTGACGATCTTTAGTTCACCTGTGTGGTTTTGATTATCTCTAACAGTTTCGCTTTTTTATGAAGTGTTGCAGGGAACAAAGAACACGTTTTGAATGAAAGCGGTTACCGGAAGTTGTCGGCTACAAGGCCGAGAGTTGCTCACTCACGGGAACCTGCTGAACTCTAGGTCAGAGCTGGACAGATGGGCCAGACTTCCAGGCGCCACACATCTGTATTTTCGAACATTCCTGCCATCTTCTCTCTCAAGGTGGTGTATTTATCGATGAAAGAGCTTGACCTGCCATACACATTGGCAAATACTGCAAGTACAGCAGTCATTTCGGGCTGCTCCCCCCTCCTCACCTGCGAGATTTCAGCAGCTCTTAGGACAAGAAAACAAGTCAAGGTCGATTTAGAATAACATCCAAGCACATTCAATCTTCTCTTCTCGCGTATCCAAGAGCAAGCAAGCGTGACAAAACAAGCCTGGTGCGTTTGGTAGCGGCAGTCGGGTGCGGGGTAACAATGGTGCACTTAAGGGAGGGGAGGGCAGAGGTCAAGTGCTATTGGATATCACTCAAGCATGGTGTGGTGGTGTCTATTTTTAGTTCAGACCTAATTGTGAGCGGTAGAGCGTTCGTAAAGGGAATGAGTGGAGGAAAAAACAACGCATTTTTCGGCCGATTTCCTTCAATTTTTCAACTTTTTCTAAATTTTTCACGGTTCCCTGGAAAAGGGTCGTTACTTCGAGAGGGTCGTTATACCCGGGGTCGTAGAATCGAGAGTTGACTGTACAAAACTAAAATATTACTTATTAGAAGGTAAAACTAGTATTATCGGTACCAGTTTAAATATCGGATTTTTGCCGATATGTCAATTTCTGCCAATATTCATACATAGGTAATCGGTAGAGGCATGCATATTTAGCTTTTGACGAAAACACAAAATGTGAAATAACACATTGTAATGTTAATTTTTCATGTTTCTGAAAGGTGTGAGGCATTTTCCTACCCTGTTTTGTCACGAAATAATACCAAATGAACTGCAAAATGCGAAATAGACTCTTCAACACGAAATTTAGAGTTTATTTACCGACGCAATACTTTCTGAAGTTAGGATTATCCTGTGAGTTATGCAATTCATGGAAAATTAATTCTGCTGTAAACATTTGAGAAGCAAAAATGGTCCCCTTTATACACGAATAAACTTAATATTATGCTAACAACATAAATGTGTTATTAGAAGGGATATGTTTATTTTGTGTAGTAAGTGCAGTTTTTAAATCAAATTTAGGATTATATTCACAATTTTAGGACCAATATGTCATTTTATATACTGCTTTTCTACCGCTATAACAGCAAAATTTTATTTTTTTACCGCTTTAGAACCCGAAATTGACTCAGTTTTTGTACAGAAATTTTGCTTTTTTATTTACCAAAAATATGTGCCTCTAGTAATCGGCTTCATCACATCCCTAGATTTGAGAATAGCACATATATAAGCACAGTGAGAAAGTGGCATTTTATTGGAATATAAAGTTAGCCTAGAATTTTATTTGCAGACAAGGTAATACGTGTCCCAATACAGAACACACACAAGAGATCATAAATCATAATTTTGGCCATACAGTGAAAATTATGAAGCATACAAAATTGCAAGTGGCTTACAGTAAATAATACTTACTTGGATTCTACAGAAGTGAACTGTTTTAACTGTGTCTACATATTAACTACATACATTTGAAGCATATGAATCATGAAAAATCTACTGGGACTGATTCATACCACTCAATTAAGGATGCACAAGCCATTTAACAAAAACAGAATAACCATACCTTATTAAGCGAAAAATCTCTCTGTTGAGCATTCCTTAGTTTCTCCATTTCCCTTCGGAATTTTGCCTCCTTAACTGGAAAACCACCCAGCTCGGAAACTATTGATCCAGGCTCCAACCCAACATCCTCCATGAACACACGACCAAACAGGTCAAGTGACAAACGCCACCGGCCAAGTAGCAGATCATGTGATACAGATTGTCCTAGGGTTAGTTGTGTTCTGTGGAAAACAACATTGAGTAAAAAAGTTATTATCAAACCAAAATTGCTCTTGCAGAAAAGAAAATTGTACATGAAAAGTGGTTCAAATATACTTCAAACTCGTCTTAAGAACTCTGGTACCGTTTGTGCAGAATAAATTAAGCACTCTCTTGCAGTACCTATGCTCCAAGTTTCATTCCATGCAATATTTGGAAAATGAAGACAAATAAATTGAATTATTTTCTTGTAGTTTACGGTTATTACAAGCATAAGAAAAGAGTTTTTCGTTGTGAATAAATAGAGGCATGCATATTTCGTTTCTCATGAAAACAGGAAATGTGAAAAAACACACTGTAATGTTCATTTTTCATGTTTTTTAAAAGGTGTGAGGTGCATTTTTCTACCATGTTGTGTCATGAAATGATACAAATTGAACTGCAAAATGCGAAATAAACTTTTAGTTAAATGGTTCCGGTTCTGGAAGCCTACCCAGCAATGAAGCAACAAGTTCTCAAGTGGATGGTGGTAGGTGGTGTTCACCAAAATTAATAGAAGCATTAAAAGAAGTCTCGGATAATTCAAACTTCAGATGGTGTTACGTCAGAAAATAAAGCCTAAATTTCATGTTTAAAGAGTATATTTCACATTTTGCAGTTCATTTCGTGAATAAGCAGGGTAGGAAAATGCACCTCACACCTTTCAGAAACATGAAAAATTAACATTACAATGTGTTAATTCACATTTCATGTTTTCGTCAAAAACGAAATATGCATGCCTCTAATCATTAGCAATAAGGCATAACCTAAATGGAGTACAATAATATTAAACACACCTTGTTTGATCTTGTGAAAAATATCCTGGTCTGCTTGTCTCTACAGTAACATGTGCTGATATATCTTGATTAGCAACACTTTCTTGATCACCTTGCTGCTTTGATTCTGTTGGCACAACCATCACATCTGGAGCATCCGTTTTAGATGAAGAAGGCTGAAAGTAAAGGGACATTGGTTTATTGGAACTCTTGGTATTGGGCAATGTAAGCATTTTCATGTAAGAGTGAGATGTCACACAATTTTACTGATCCAATATTCCTGAAAATAGCCTGAAACTTAGTGCAACTTTCTGCAAAACTTTCATTGTATTTATGAATATATAATGGGAGTTTTTAAAGGAAACATCTGCAAACACAGTTTCTTTTCTTTCAAATCTCTTGTAGCCATTTGCATGTTTATATTGGATCAATGAAATTGGTTATCAGCAAATATTAATTATATCAGTGCTACATTGGGATCGTCAAAATTTCTCATGGGTCCATCACTCATTAATGTGATTAGCTTTGATTCTTTTTCTATTTAGCTATTTAGAAAAACAATCTCCCACGGGGTTGAAATTTCCAATGCACTTAAGAAGGAACACTTAGGAAATATAATTTTTAGCAAAGAAATCACCAACACAGACAGATATCACAACTTGAACTTTTAAAACACTTTCAGTAGTTCCTTGAATAAAGATGCTTTTGTTTGCTGGTGCTTATGAAGAACAGTAGAAAACAAGACACAGAAACATCATAACCTATTACGCTATCCTTTGGGAAAATTAAGTTAAATACGAGGGTTATTTTTTAAGTAAGGTCCATTTTGCAATAAAAACTAAGAAAGTAAATGTTTTTCAAAAAAACATTTATTTTCTGAAGTTACATACACTTCTCTATTCTTCTACATAATTTCCTTGCTGGTTTAAACATTTATCGTAACAAACTATGAGTTTTTGGATTCCCTCCTGGTAGAATTCTGTCGCCTGTGAGGATAGCCAGTTATTCACAGTCATTTTCACTTCTTCATCAATGTCTAAAAGCTTGCCACCCAGGAAGGTCTTCAGATGGCGGAAGAGGTGGTAGTCGCTAGGTGCAAGGTCTGGACTGTATGGCAGATGATCTCCCAATCAAAAGATTAGATCAAATCTTGAGTTTGAACTGCAGCATGTGGCCTTGCATTGTCATGAATCAGTACGACACCAGCTGACAGCATTCCACCCAGTTTGTTCTGGATTGCTCGACAAAGTTTTTTTAGTAGGAAGCTGAGTTAATTGATTTTGATTTTCTTAAACATTTTAAGGAAGCGTACAGACTGACGCCATGAATGCAAATGGCGTCAGATGCTGTTAAAAGAATGCCGGAAGC
Organism: Lepisma saccharinum; assembly: GCF_977018435.1. Lineage (NCBI taxonomy): Eukaryota > Metazoa > Arthropoda > Insecta > Zygentoma > Lepismatidae > Lepisma > Lepisma saccharinum. The sequence continues at coordinate 43,759,179 of NC_139254.1, forward strand.
CTGCACACGCACTCATTCCCGCATGCACATGCAATTTCAAACAATATTCACAGACAGAACTTGCACCTAGCGACTACCACCTCTTCCGCCATCTGGAGACCTTCCTGGGTGGAAGAGTTTAGACACTGATGAAGAAGTGAAAACGACCGTGAGTAACTGGCTATCATCACAGGAGACAGAGTTCTACCAGGAGGGTATCCAAAAACTCATAGTTTGTTAAGATAAATGTTTAAACCAGCAATAAAATTATGTAGAAAAATAGTGAAGTGTATGTAAATTCAGAAAATAAATGTTTTTTTTTTTAAAAAAAACATTTACTTCCTTAGTTTTTATTGCAAAACGGACCTTACTTAAAAAATAACCCTCGTATAAAGAATGAGATGACAATGTCTCAAACCTTCATCAGAAGTTCAGGAGAATATAAACAGAACTACCAATTAGTCAACTTCATATAATATTCTAACAACGTTGAAAACAAAATTCCACTTTTACATGTGGATTAACTAGACCTGGATTTATAATTGTTATTCAGAACCTGAAGCACCTAACCACCCCTCTTTCATGTCTTCCCACATATACACTTTATTTTTTCCATGTTAAAGGCCAAAAATTATATATTTTCTTTCATTTGAGGAAGTGTCAACACATAAATGAAAGATTAAACAATATTCTACTTTTTGTAAGGACCTACAAATGTAAGAAACTGCATAAATCTCTTGGATTATCAACCATAGTGAATGTGCAAAAGAAAAAGCTTTCAAAATCTGTGACTTACACTACAGTTCTGTTTAACCGAATTTGATGGGACCGATGGTGCTTTGGTTGAACAAAAATTCAATTAAACCGGAATAAAGGTTTTTTGATATACAGTACGTACATTATATTACATACAGTATTTTGATATACAGTACATATGTATTTCAGCATGTAGGCGTCAATAACAAAAAGCTTACAATAATATGTAGTCATTTAACTCAAGAACATGAATTACAGTAACATTGAGGCTCCTATTTTTTTTTTTTTTTTCAGTCACAAACTGTTGCAACCCGGACTCCGTATTCACCCTTGTCCATACAATAAATTGCCTCCAGTTTCTTTTGCAGTCACAACAGCTTGCTTTCTCTTTTCCGCCATAATCACTGCCGATCACCAAAAAAGATTCACTGAACACAACGCCATGCCATGAAACTACGTACAGTATAACGCTCAGTAACAGTAAGATTTCAGGCATACTGAACTGAATTACAAATCTCAACTGGCAGGTGTCTCTTGTCCTTGAGAGTACAGCACTGTACGCATGCTAAAAATAGACAGGGATGGGGGAGTGGGTGAGTACAGCCAACACATCGTAACAAAGAACTTACTCTTTGATAACTAACTGTTAGACCAAAACAAAGACAAAAATTGCTTTGTCAGTGCTCCCGTGTAAAACACTGTCACGCACGAGTAACAGCTTTTCTTAGCGATTCAGTTAGCCCAGAAATTCGGTTAATCGGGATTAGGTTAAACAGGACTGTAGTGTAAAATCTCAAGGGTTGGTTCCAAAATTCATCTAAGAGTACTTTAATTTGCACTCTGCTTTTGCCCGTTTCTTTCCACAGACGGTAATTTATTAACACAATGTTGATGGATCCGAGTACATTAATCTGTTACAACCATTGTTGCTACACAAGAAGTCAACTCACGCTGGTATTTTATGCCATGTTAGCTTTTATGCGTGTTCCTTAAGGTGATTATAATAGGTTCATGTTAACGTTGCACAGCTAATTGCTAAGACTTCATCTAGAACACCATCTGTTGAGGTTTGTGTGTTAACATTCAATATTATGGGTTTGGCAAAGGACTTGGTTAGATGTTGCAATTTACCAACATGTTTGGTGGACCTCGTGACAAACTGTAAGATGTACCACTACTTGTGTGATTGTAAGCAGCACATATAACAGGAAATATAATCCAAATTAGTAAAGAAAATAGTACCAAGTGTTTTCCATTCATGGAAAGGTAAATGAAAATCAATACACATCTAACAAGTGTGATGTATACCTTCATATGAATCTGTATTATGCCATACAGTACAACATAGAAAAATTATTAAGATGTTGCAGTAAAATGTCCTGCAAGTTTCATGTACACATTTTAAAGCTCATTTGTGGTGTTGAATTTTGAACAGTATCATGGAATTCACTTTGTTGCTGTTTGATTTGATTTTCATTATTTGGCATCTATTTTCAGCCACTTTTGGCTAATCACGATGATGAGGATGAGTCATGATATGATGAAACTGATGAATGGACACTCACATGGAACACCCATGATCAGGCCAGGATTCAAACTTGGGACCTCTCGCATCGAAGTATGCTGTCCTAACCACTCCATCAAGGAGGTCGGCACTTTGTAGGATTGTAAGAACTGTCTGGGAACAAGAAAGGTAAACAGCGCACCCAAAAACAATTTATATGGGAACAACTATACACATGAAATTATTTCAAGAGTACTTACTGCATGCTGCATTGCATTTGACCCAGCACCTGAACTAAAGTTCACTGCAGATCCTGCTCTTACGATAACACTCTTTATAGCAGTTCTCCCAGCATCGCCTGCAACATGAGCCACATCGGCAGCAGTTTTTCTGGGTGAAACTATGATGGGGGCCCTGTTCTGCTCCACCAATTTCCTATCATCTATCAAAGAAGACAGAGGAGGTAGGGGTCCACTTGAAGCAGCCTGCGAAGCAAGACCCTCAATCGTCTGCGTACACTCGGTGTTTGTCTCCTTTTTGAAAAATGGGCCTAGAAATGGAACGTTGCTGGAATGGCTGCTGGTCTGCTTGCTCAAATCGGCCGGTTCCTCCATCTCTTCACCACTTTTTTCTCTCTCTTCACTCTTGTTCCCAGAGTTGACTGCCGAGGATGAAGGCAAGGGTACATCAGGTTGCGGAAAAGAACTGCTTTCGTCGTCCACTTCCATTTTGCTCGATTCGGATTGATCCTTGAAAGACAAATCTTGCGGTCCTTCCTCTAAAACAGGAAGTGATCCACTATTTTCCATGGCACCGCTTCGATTAGCACTGGTTAAATCCACGGAACTTTGTTCCTCGTGTTGCATCAAGTCATCGAAAGCATCGATCGCAGACACTTCTATTCTCTCTTTGCCTGGTAGCCTGAGAGAGGAAGAGTGGCTCTGTAAGGTCAGGGAGTCAGAATTGCTTCTCCTCTCCTCGGTCATTCGGTTGTCTAATGCACTGAATATGGGAGGCACCTGGACTACAGCTCCTATGGGATTCTGAGGAACACTGTTTCCATCTGCCGTGCGGACTGACAGGCTCAGGCGAGTAGGCAGCACTTCTAACGGATTGTAAGTTCCAGGAGGTCCTGAACCTAGAAAGAGTTTAAAAATAATTTGTGTTGAATAAACTGAATTTAGGGATGGAATAGAATAATTGATAATCTATTGGTATCAGTTAATGTAGGCATATCAGTATAAATGTATAATTCGTATGTTCTGATTATGTAAACTTAGTGCCTATACATGATGATTTTTTTTTTAAAAGGCAAAACTTTTACAGTCATCATTCAAGTTCCTAGGGATTATTTGCAATTTTGTATCTGATTTATTGAATATTGGTATCAGTAAATTTTAGGGATGAGACAGATTAATCGGTAATCTATTGGTATCATCCAATATAGACATATCAGTGTATTGGTTTATTCGTAAACTTACAGATTATTTCACTGATTCAATATACAGTCAACTCTCGATTCTACGACCCCGGACATAATGACCCTCTTGAAGTAACGACTCTTTTCCCGGGAACTGTGAAAAATTTGGAAGAAAGTTGAAAAATTGAAGGAAATCTGCCGAAAAATACATTTTCTGCACTCGTTTTATTTGCACTCATTCCCTTCACAAGCACTCTACCGCTCACAGGTGGATCTGATCTGAAAATAGACACCACCACACCAAGCTTTAGTGATATCCAATAGCACTTGACCTCTACCCTCCTCTCCCCCTAGAGCTGTGAAATGTAAAAATTACATGATATTTTCTTTACAATGCAGAGTATCAAAATAAGAAACAACAATATTTGATGACGACAAAAAGTTTTTTGTGTAAAGTTGCACAATAGCAAACACTTGTAATAAAAACTTATAAAAATCATACCTGAAGAAGGAACAGTAATTGGCTGTTTCAAAATGCCAAATAATTCTTCCTTCCTTGCATTGGGTTGAAGCAAGTGTGGTTGATCGGCCAATGGCAGAGCTTCTGACATAGGAGTTTCAAACGGGTCTGGAGGTGGGCAGCCAAGACACAAGGTAGAATCTGAGCGCTGGAAGAATGGATGCTTCCGACCTTTTGAACTCATGTTGGATGATTCCTCTTCCACAGATTCCGTTTCCATTGCGACGGACTGATTGAGTTCTTCATCAGCTTCTTCATTTTCATTTTCATCCTACAGAGAGAATATATGATGCATATTGGATGCTATGTGTCAATGAACTGACTGATGAAAGAATAAACTAGTACATGTTGCCCTCACATGCATAAAATATGTAACAACTCCACGTTGAAATCTATCTTTCATGGAGACTTTCAATCATAAGCTTTCTTTCGGCAAGTACTTTCTTTACAGAACAAATGCAATATTACATCAATATAGAAAAAGGAGCATTCTTCTACCAAAATGCAAAACTAAACTTAATTAAATTCTGTGGTGCAACAATCTTTGGGGTCCTAGCCATGCAGAAAGTGCAGTGTGTTTCAAAAGTCACACAGCACACAATTTGTTTACTTGTAACTAGCGGAATGCTCTCCCAGGAAATTCTTACAATTCTAGTTCATGAGAAACCCCTTTGCACCGAGACCTATGAAAAGGAAAACAATATCTCGCTTATTGCAAGCTTAACTCGAAGAATCTTGACACCAGTCAGACTGGCGCCAGCAAAAGTCGGGAGATATCTGGCAGAATGAAGGTTGGATTTTATACGGGTCTATTGGAACATTGTCTGTTCAAGATTAACCCGAATGATTATCGACTGCGACCCTGTTTAATGACACGCACTGGGTGAAAACAGATCGCAAATTGTGCGTTTCCTTTTTCACGCTGGATTACAATGCAAGTCAAGGAAGGAGTTTGGACTGCTCCCTTGAATGGGGAAGGGGGGGGGGGGGGGTGAATGAAGTTGGTTAAAGGAAAGAAAACATGACCTTTTTTTACGATGTATTTTACACTGCCGAACCAGAACGAAATTTACAGCCCCGCCCTTTTTTTTTCGTGACAAAACATTGCTACCATGTTTTGTCACGAAATGATGAGAAATGAACTGCAAAATGTGAAATAAACTCAAACCTGAAATTCAGGGTTTATTTACAGACACAACATCTTCTGAGGTCTCAATTATCCTGTGAGTTATGCAAATCACAGAAAATTGATTAATTTTGCTGTAAATATTTGAGAAGCAAAAATGGACTCTTTTACACAGGAATAAACTAAATAATCCGATAACTTCATAAATGTGCTATTAGAAGTGAAATATTAATTTTGTGTAATATTTTTGGTAAATAAAAAAAGCAAGATTTCGGTACAAAAACAGTCAATTTCGGGTTCAAGAGCAGTTAAATAGAATTACATTTTGGTGTTATAGCAGTGAAAAATTGAATCAAAAGATGGATATAAAATGACATTTTGTTTTCAAAATTGTGAATATAATCCAAAATTTGATTTAAAAACTGCAATTATTACACAAAATAAACATATCCCTTCTAGTAGCACATTTATGTAGTTACCAGAGTATTTAGTTTATTTCTGTATAAAGGGGACAATTTTTTCTTATCAAATATTTACAGCAACACTAATCAATTAATCCATGAACTGGATAAGTCCCTGGACCATTCAAACTTCAGAAAGTGTCACGTCGGTAAATAAAATCTACATTTCACGTTTGAGAGTCTATTTCGCATTTTGCAGTTCATTTCGCATCATTTCGTGCCAACACAGGATAGGAAAATGCACCTCACACCTTTCAGAAACATGAAAAATTAATTATTTTCCTGTAGTTTACAGTTATTATAAGCATAAGAAAACAGTTTTTCTTTGTCTATAAATGTCTGATGAAAGGAGCGTCTGTTCTCCTGAAACGTCACAAAGAAAAACTGTTTTCTTATGCTTATAATAACTGTAAACTACAGGAAAATAATTCTAGAATGCAAGCAATGAGTACATACAAGAAAAACTATATGAAAAATTAACACTGCAATGTGTTACTTCACATTTCATGTTTTCATCAAAACGAAATATGAATGCCTCTAGTATTAAGTGTAGATTTTAAATCAAATTTAGGTTTTTATTCATCATTTTAACACCAAAATGCCTTTTTATATACCACTTTTGATCCCGAAATGTCCCAATTTTTGTACCGAATATCACAATGGATGAGGGAGGCTTCATAATCCAAAACACCCAGTGTAAATATCTCTTCTGGTTTTCATGTTACAGGCAATGAAAGTTTGGGATGCACAACTTTTGAAACACATGCTCAAGCAGTTTATTTCTAGACAGGGGGTGGGGAGGGAGGAAACAAGAGGGTAGAAAAGGGAAAAAGGAAGAGACAGAAAGAGAATGAAAATCTTAAATAATTCACAGAATCAATCATGCACACACAATTTCAGAAACTCTCTCATAACAGGGCATGCCAACAATGGAAGAAAATGCTGGTGACTTACCTGATCATTCCATGCTTCAATAGGTAGTCCATCTCGCAAAACATCTGTTTCACTACTTTCTGTGCCTGACCTCATGTAATATATGAGTGCATCAAAGACATATGCTATGTGTTTTAAGGAAGACACGTCCAATACTGGGAGGCTGTCCAAGTGTTCACCATTATGAGCACGCATCAGTGACAGGCAATACGAGAGGAATTCACGCCGTGCAGAATGTGGATCAGTAGCTGCAAATAAATACAAATAATTTTCCATGAGTTACTAAACGCATATTCAATAATAATTACTACACAAATTTTAGTACAAAAATTAACTGAAATATATTTCAGTGTTGTCATGGATAATATCTTAAATGTGATTTGGAAACTTTACACATGACAAAAAATAAAAGATTTCTATCCTAATAAATAGAAACACACGTTTGTGGTGAAAAGATGATCAAAATTTTTGTACAAGAACTGAACACATTTAAAGATTGAAAATAAAATGTCATTTTTTTGTGTTAAAATGGTGAATAAAATCCCATAAGTTGATTTAAAAAAAACATATCTACCACACAAATAAAATTTATATTCTTCACATACCTAAACTTCACTCATGTAAAAAAAACGTGAAAAAAATCTTACAAATCTTTGGCTTCATGGTCTCTGACAGTACTGTATTTGCATTCAGGATGAATGTTGGACAGAGGGCTACAAAAAGCTCTTCCACTTCCAGGTGAATTCCCTTCAAGTACATTGACAGAAGGTATGATCCTGCCTTTTTAATGCTAAAATTAATCATATTTCATTTCTGATAACAGTGCATAACTTTTCTTGATACTTGCCAACATGCGTAATTGAACATTTTTAAGCAAACTTAGTTCCATTTGTTAGAACACGTTTACATAGTATATTAATATAGAAGAATTGTGTCAAAATATGTACTTCAATTCATTAATGTAGTTATTGAAATGTGATGTTAGGAGGGAGAAGTTTATTTTGCGTAACTATAGCTTTTCAAATTTTAAATCACCATTTAACACTGAAATGCCATATTTATATACTACTTTTGATCCAGAAATGTAGCCAGTTCTTGTACCAAATTTTGATCTTTTTTTTTCACCATAAATATTTGGTTGTAGTAATCAGCAGGGGTGGCACCAGGGGGGCATGAGGGGGTGCATTTTTAGATGCCGATATACGTACAAACTTTTCTGCACTGGCGGCAACCTCTTTCTATCGTCAGCATTGTTATGATATTTTTCTTCTTTTGTTTCTTCAAGTGGTCTGTTTGTGGTTTTCGATAATTGCCTATAGCTTAACGAGAGTTATGTCTTTTTCTTTTTCTGTTTTGCACTGTTGATAAACGGTTCATTTTCCGCCTACTTGTTCTTCCTCACACTGGAACAAAAATTTCAGCTGCTTTCAAGGTATCACCAAGTCGTGCTCGGGAAATTATTTAATGGGAGTTGTAACGTGAAGGGTAGTTTTCTCGTTAATACGTACTATCTATTTGTTCCACGCAATAGCCGCGATTAGGAAGGATGAACGCCGCTACTGGTTCCACGTAACATGTCTGGTAAACGTAACACTTCAGGCTTTTTCAAAAACTGTTAGGAAGAGGCCCAGTGTTCATGAAGAAATTTTACAGTTCATTGTTGGGGATAGTGCGGCAGAAGGGATTTTAACAAAGATGAAGTTGCTGTGCACTTTGAGTTTTGTCCTGAAGTGGCAGACGGAAGGTACATATTATGTAATATATAATATACTAAATTTTGTACCTCCATTGGTTACATTGAAAAGGTTCAAAAATTGTGTTTTTAAAGGCAAGGATAATTTCACTTTGTTTTCACTAAGACTGCAACGTGTATCTCAATGTTTACACTGTATGACCACTTTCTTGGGAGTATAAATGAGACCTTAATACATATCATCATGGGCATCCAGGGGGAGGGCAAGAGGGACACAGCCCCCCTGGAAAACTGATTGATTGATTTGGTGATATAAGTCCAGTTTATGCACAGTAAGGCTAATCTGGACTGGACCTACAGTTTAAAGTGGGATCCGAACCACTATGTGCCTCCACTGGGTATCGAACCCTGGACACCTTGATTACAAGGCGATGATGCAACCACTGCACCATCGGGGAGGCACTTCCCTGAAAAATGAATATTATTTCAAGCACATAATTTCATTTCAGTCAGTAATTTACGTTAATCAGTGGCGGCTTTTAGGGATGCAGTTTCTCCCTGCTTTTTGCTATTTTTGCCTCTGCACTATGCTAAACCTTATGTACCAAGGGGAATTAAACTGTCCTTGCCCCTTCCCTCCAGTTTTGAAAGGTTGCATGCGCGTTTCATGGTTTCCTTATTTTCAGCATCGCACCCCCAAAATTTCTTTCTGCACCCCCTCAGCACACCTAGATAATTAATCCTGGCGGCACCTTAAACAAGGTTTAATTGTGTCACAGTTCTGTTGCAAATTTAGAGTTGAGCCAAGCTAACTCTTATCACAGAACAGCCTTCATAGCAGTGACCTGCTGTTGCCACGTTTACCCACAAAGACCCTTGAAATCACTCCATCTCGAAGTGGCCAGCAAGGAAACAGAATTTTGTCAAAACTGTGCATTGTGAATTGGTGCCAGGCGATAGCTTGACCCAGATATAATAAAAATTGCAAGTTTTGCATAATTGCCAGGTTATTTACACTCCTTTAATGTGTCATGCTCCATTTTTCACACTCCAACCAAAATCTGGGAAGTATCAGCCAGAATCACAGTGATTACATTCCAAGCTAATGAATACGTCTACCAAAACCTAGGAAAGAATTCACTCACCTTCCCTTTCACGGCCTCTTCCTTCGGTTGTGAAACCTACAATCCTTGTGCGTTCACGACGTCCAGTATTTGTATGGAGAGGGTGGCTGGGGTGTGTGGGATCTGATGAATTGGTGAGTGAAGCCCCAAACCGGAGCTGAGCTTCAGTAGAATCCATCACTGTCAGCAACCAGTCCCAAGTTGGCTTCAAGTGGTATTCCAGGTACAACTGGTTAGAACAAAAACGAAGTTCATAAGTAAAGGAAAGGAGCAAGTTCAAACAGTACAGCACACCAGTTTTACGCAAAAAAAACAGCAAATCTTATTATCAATAAACATGTATACAAGCAACAACAGAAAACATTCAACTTGATAAGGGTTTTAGATATGAGGATAAGGGTGCAAAATAGCCATATGTACCGATGGACCCAAAAATTTTAACTCATTCACATTCATTCATCCCTAAAACTTTGTCTTAAATCACTAAATGAAAAATGGGATCATAGGTTTTTCCATCTTGAGGGTGGCCACTCTAGGACCATGATAAAATTCAAGTATAATTCACAGTTTTCAAGGTGAACCTTCCAAAACTTCAAGGGTACAAGAAGAGGTTTTCTCTATTTCAACTAGGGATGGGACCGAGTAACCGGTACTCTATCAGTATCAGCCGATATAGGAATATCGGTTTATCGGTAAAGATAAATATCTGATAATTTAGTGCAAAATTCTGCCATTTTGTTGTAATTTTTATGGACAATCTACATGCCCTACTTTCTAAACAAGTAAATGTCTAAATATGCAATTTCTTTTTCACTGTAGTCACCTTGCAACACACATTTATTAAGGTCAATGAACCTTTCACGTTCTTCAAGGACCATTTCTAATTTTATATCTGTAGAATATCAGTTATTGGTATCCGTAAATTTTATATCGGTACTTTATCGGTCTCGGCCAAATTTTCATATCGGCCCATCCGTAATTTCAACGTTACGTATTACCTCCTCTCGCCACCCACATACATACATACACACAAATATAGTAACAATATTAAGGGTTTGTGTGATTCCAGTATATCCAAAAAATCCTAATTCAATTCAATTAAAGGGTACATATATTTAAAATATTTAATTTAAGGTGTGGAATTTATAATTGCCATTTCACATGCTCAGGCTTAAAATATGCCTACAAACTCAAACCAAGTCGCAAATGCTACAGGATATAGTAATCTACGAATTTTTTTTTGTTGTATAAGAATTTCAAGCTCAAATTTACGTAAATTAGTTGAAGATATCTTGCCTAGCAATAATGTTCCATTTGTAAGATAGATTGCTCTGTAAAAGGCACTAGCAAAGTAAACGGATTGAGATAATTCTGTTTTGTTTTCCATCAAGCTTTCTTTTACTTCTTCCATTAATATAAATACTAAACTGTGAAATACTTGCCTCAGGGCATTTATAAATATGCAAAAATTTAATGGGATTTGTATCAATAAAAGTTGCAATATTTCATGTCTAGAGAGAAAAATTCACATATTCAAGGAATTCCCGGTGTGTAACCACCCTGCATCTTATACAGAATTTTCTACATAGTATGCTTTATTGAAAATACATTTTAGTATGGTTAGGTCTCAAGATAATCAGCAAAGATGTTAAAGTTCAAATCACCAAACCTGAGACCTTCTGTAAACAAAACCATGTGCATGCAGAAAGCATTGCAAACTCATAGAAGTAAAATAATCCACACGAAAATCCAGTGTTGTTACAGGATTCATTACGTAAGGTAAAACAACTGCCAATTTGTAGTATGGGATACACTGCCTCAAATGACGTCTCACTTTAAACCCAATGGTCTTTCTTTTGTACTTATTGCTTCACTTTTATGGTTACTCTTTGCACCAGTAATCATTTCCCATAAATTTAGCTCTTTCTTGAATGTGAATTGAATATGTTTTACTTGCATTTTTTTAGACAAAATGATATAACATGGTAACGTATATTTCTAAGGTTTGATAAAGATAGGAGTGTATTTGAAATTTATTTGTAGATTTTATGTAAATAAAATATATAATGGGCATAAACAGCCATATGCAATGCTGTAAGTTCAATAAATATATTGATGATGATGATCAAAACAAGACAAAGAAAGTTCGTAAATTTATTGCGGTTGGAAACTTTGACAAGCATCCTAATAACGATTTTTGTTCCGCCAAATATAGTGCACTTCCTAAAATAAATTGGTGACACGGCAAGGCAAGATAAGTGTGAACATTTTGTAGGAATATGCATTGTAACTTTCAATGAGCTTAGAGATTTGTGTACATAATGACATTTTATAACATTGGTTATTTTCTAAAAATAATCATGTGAATAGCAAGGAAGTAGTGCCACTTTCAACATGGCGAGTTCTAAGCGTGCGGGAAGGTCTCGGTGTTCAGTGATACATGGAATCGGTGAGACGGTTTGTTTACAGAAGGTCTCAGGGTTGGTGATTTACACTTTAGAAAGTACCTTGCAATTTTACAGTTTGCATAAAAAAATTGCTATCATGGAAGATGGAATGTTACCTGAAGGTTTATTGATTCCTGGTAGGAGATTTCCAATGTTCGAGGTAGTGCAGGTGCCAAAGCATGGTAATCCTGCAGCATGGTGAGAAGGTCTGCAATCTGACGGACAACAATCCCGAATGCACGCCCGAGGCAACTTGCTGTTGTGGCCATCGTAACTGGTTCTTGGTTTGTTGCTGCTGCAACAGCTGCGGTGGTTGTTGTGGACCTCCGAAGAGATGTTGGGTCGATGAATACTAGGCTGCTTCCACCTGGAAATTTACATAAAATAAGTTACAATTGCTCTCATCTATTGTCAATATGAGAAGCCTACAATTTACAGTATTAGGAATTTTCAAAGAATACATTTAAAATTCACAGTGGCAGCAATAAAGGTGCCCTTCAACATTTTCAATTCCTCATATTTGTATCATGCATAAAATATGCTTTATCTCAGTTGAGAAACATGGTGGGTTTGTACTCTTGGTGTTAGAAAGGATGTCCTTAGCTTTGACAATATCATCTTCCTTCTATTTTTACGCCTCACAATGCACAAAACGAAGCCACCAATTATGGTGATGGGTAATTTGAGTTTACATATTCTTGAACTGACTCCACAGTTACCAATAATACTGAAGCCTGATAATTTTAAGAATTCATTTTCAAGAGCCTGTGTGTAAATTACATCAGGAAAATAAATTAAATGCATAAGGCTTCTCTTAAATTTGGCACACACTCATTTTAGATATGCTTTACCACTGCCTGCCCACATAAAATATGTTGTTACCTGCAGGCCGATTAATACCATACAATGAAACTCTCTCTTACATGCCATTCTTGGATTGTAAAGAAATGAAAAGAGAAACCTACACTTAAAATAATAAGGATGTTATTGGTATGAAGATAATACAAACCTCCAGTTCGTACTCCAGCCTCCCTGTTCCGTATGGCCCACTGCATTGACTGTGGTGCAAGGTTTGACCTGTGTCCATGGCCTGTGTTGGTGCTGCAGGGAAGTAATTAAAAATAAGTTTCTCAACTGCCATATCCAAGAATACACTTTACCAGAGGACCATGATGGAATTCAAGTATAATTCCCGGTTTTCAAGGCAAAGTTTCCAAATATTCAAGGCTACAAGTAGATGTCATCTCTATTCCAGACTTAGGTATTACTTCCTCTCAGCCCCCCATCCCCCCCTTCCACACACAAACATATTAATAATAAGGATCTGTGTGTTTGCAATCCTATCAAAAAAATTCTAATAATTCGATTCAATTAAACGGTATAAATATATGTATATATATTGGTACACAGTGTTTAAGTAACGTTACATTTGCCATTTCACATATTCAGGCTCGAAATACCTCTACAAACACAAGTCATAATTATTACGGGGCATGCTAATCTACGAAAAATTGTTAATATATAAGAATTTTAAACTCAAATGTAACTAATCAACTTCATGATTATCTTGCAACAATCTTCCATCTGTCTAGTGTATTGTTCTGCAAAGAACACTAAAAAAGTAAACGGATTGAGATATAATTCTGCTTTATTTTCCATGCAGCTTTCTTTTCCTTCCTCGATACACATAAATGCTAAACTGCGAAAAACTTGTCTCATGAGCATTTATAAATGTGTATAAATTCAATGCGATTTGGATTAATTAATTAATAAGTTGCAATTTTTCACATCTACGGAGAAAAAGTCCATGCAGAATGCACACATAATTCCCAGAGCCAATAATTCACACATAATTCCTGGTGAATAGCCACTCTGTTTACCTTCACAGTTCTTAACACAATAAGATATAGCAGAAACTTAATTTTATGTTTATTAAGGAGGCTAATAACAAAAATTGTCATGAGTAGCCGAAAGTGTAAAATAAGCTAATTCAATCAACCAAGATCAAAAACTTAAAATGCAGCAAAATGAAAAATCATGGACAATGAATTCTGTAACATTTTGCTCTACTGGGACCATGAAATTGAATATAGAGGGTGAGTCACCTAAAATTACCACCAGAAATATTTTGTAAACAACAATAAATATTGAAAAACTGTTTTCACAGATATATAGGTATGAGAGGGGCTCATGAAATTAGTGGACACAATACGTTCAACTACATAAATATGGTTTTCAACACAAAATTAGTTGTTTTTTAATGGACACACCCATTATATTTTTAGCAATTCTTAATTAATAGAGGCATGCAAATTTCGTTTTTGACGAAAACACGAAATATGAAATAATATGCTGTAATGTTCATTTTCATGTTTGTGAAAAGTGTGAGGTGCATTTTTCTACCCAGTTTTGTCACAAAAAAATGCGAAATGAACTGCAAAATGCGAAATTGACTCTTAAACACGAAATTTACCGTTTATATACTGACGCGACACTTTCTGAAGTCTGAAGTATCCTGTGAGTTATGCAATTCATGGAAAATTGATTAATTCTGTTGCAAATATTTGAGAAGAAAAAATTGACCCCTTTACCCAGGAATAAACTTAATACTCAAGTTTATTTTATGTAACAAGTGCAGTTTTTAAATCAAATTTAGGATTATATTCACAATTTTAAAACCAAAATGTCATTTTATATAGCACATTTGATGTGATTACACTGTTCAACAATGAAATTTTTACAGAAAGGAAAATGCCCAATCTTTATAGATTTTGGTACGCTGAATTCGAAAATGACAATAGTTTTTGTTTTTTAGCTCCCGTTTTTGAGATAAAGTAAAAAACAATCTTAGAGATTTTGGTACGCTTTCGTATGTTTTCGTGCTATATGAAGTTTGTCACGTCCTTATCCTTCCACATCTAACGATCCCACCTTTATACCAACATCATATAGATCATATAGCGAAATGCACAAAATCACGCAAAGTGAACTCAATGATCTTGTTAGAGACTTGGACATTCCAAAACATAAAGCCGAAGTATTAGCTTCTCGTTTAATGGAGTGGAATCTTCTGGAAGATAAAGTTCGAGTATGTACTTTTCGCCAACGTCAAAAGTCACTCGAAAGGTTTTTCAACACAACAAACGAAATGACATACTGTGCGGATGTTGAAGGTTTGATGCAAGAACTCAATATCTTACACAAACAGGACGATTGGAGACTTTTCATAGATGGTTCGAAAACTAGTTTGAAAGCCGTGCTATTACATAATGGCAATGTGCTTCCTTCCATCCTAGTGGCATATGCAGCCCTAGCAAACGAAAGTTACATCATGATGAGAGGTATTTTAAACAGCATCGATTATGATAAGCATCAATGGCTCATATGTGCTGATTTAAAAGTCATCGGTATGCTTATGGGCCTACAAGGTGGGTACACTAAGTACTGCTGCTACATTTGTGAGTGGGACAGTCGTGCTAAGGATTTACATTACAAACAGAAGGACTGGCCACGACGACAAGCTTTATTGCCTGGCAAGAAAAATGTCTCATGGGAGCCACTTTAAATCCCAGTAAAGTCTTGTTACCACCACTACATGTGAAGCTAGGATTGATGAAGTCATTTGTAAAAGCAGTGAATAAGAGCAACAAACGAGCATTTGAATACTTGCGTGTAAAATTCCCTGGACTGAGTGCTGAGAAGATCAAGCAGGGAGTATTCATTGGTCCACAAATACGTAAGGTCCTTGGAGTGTATTCTCAGTCCTGATGAGCTAAACGCGTGGCAATTCTTTCGGAAAGTTACGTCATTGTTCTTGGGCAATAGGAGGGCTGAAAATTATATTGAACTTGTGAATGACCTTATATGTGCCTATGAGAAACTGAAATGCAACATGCCACTCAAAATGCACTTCATTCACTCACATATCGATCGACGTTTTCCCTGAAGATTGTGGGGCGTTTAGTGATGAACATGGTGAGAGGTTTCACCAAGAAATCTCTGTAATGGAACATCGATACCAAGGAAGATTCAGTGCTTCAATGTTGGTAGATTTCTGCTGAACTTTGCAGATAGACTCTCATCATCCCCATAAGAGGCAGGCGAAGAGAAAACGCGTGTTGTAAACAAGGTAGCTGTTAATAGTGTATCTTTAATTTAACTAAATTGACTAGCATTTCATGTACTTAGTCTAAAGCACTTTGATTTATTTTTTAACATGATTTGTGAATAGGTTACATTTTACTAGTTTGCATTGTTAGTTTGCATTGTAAAAACTAGTCTGACATAAATGATGTGATATATGGAATCAGCAAGCTTGTCATTCAAAAATTTTGAATAGAATATGAAAAATATATGTATCAGTATTTCAGTAGCAATATAAACTTCAACACCCTGTATCTTAAAAACTAGAGCCATTCGAGAAAAACAAACTCCATATTTTTGATCAGTGCATCGAATTAACCCCAAAACCACTGTAAATTGTTTGGTAAGTAAATGTGTGTTAGGCAGTGCTACGCTTGTTAGACTATGGCCCATTATAATGTGTGAAGAACATAAAAGTTTCAATAACTTCCAAACCTGAGCTAATCTAGATTTTTAATTGTCATTTTCAACTTCAGCACACTCAAATCCATATAAATCAGCTATTTTGGCCTCTGTAAAAAACAAAAAGTTAAAATTTGTTGTCTAGTGTTATTCACCGCTATAACACTGAAATTTTATTTTATTTACCGCTTTTGAACCCGAAATAGACTGTTTTTGTACTGAAATTTTGCTTTTTTATTTACCAAAAATATGTGCCTCTAATAATTAATTTTTCCAAACTTTCAAATGAGCTTAAAATACAATAGGGTTTCCATTAAAAAAAAAAAAAACTAAGTTTGTGTTGAAAATCGTGCAGTTTTTAAATCAAATTTAGGATTATATTCACAATTTTAAAGCCAAAATGTCATTTTATATAGCACATTTGATGTGATTATTCACCGCTATAACACTGAAATTTTATTTTATTTACCGCTTTTGAACCCGAAATAGACTGTTTTTGTACTGAAATTTTGCTTTTTTATTTACCAAAAATATGTGCCTCTATTAATTAATTTTTCCAAACTTTCAAATGAGCTTAAAATAAAATAGGGTTTCCATTAAAAAAAACTAAGTTTGTGTTGAAAATCGTACTTCCTTGCGTAGTTGAACATATTGTGTCCACTAATTTCATGAGCCCTCTCATACCTATACAACTGCGATAGCAGTTTTTCAATATTTATTGTTGTTCATGAAATATTTCCGGTGGTAATTTTAGGTGACTCACCTTGTATAATGTTAAATTTGGATTCCACTATTTTAAAATTATTTCCCCAATTTCACATTTTGCTGTATTTTTATATTTAGCAGATGCCTGTGAAAACATACCATGGTGAATCAAATGGAACTTTACAGGCTCAACAAAAATTGTAGCACACACTATGTAGAGCTCAAATTTAGGTAAGCTATCAGTTGTTGTTTGCAGAATGTCCTCAAGGTTAACAGTGATCAACTGAGATTTAACCTTTTGAGTCCCAAGGCCATTTTCACTGGTAAGACTCTCGGTACCGAGCCAATTTTGAGCAAAATGCAGAGTTTCAATTAAATGAGTGTAGATCGGAGACTAATTGCCCTAGAGAGATGAGTGATATACCGTTGAACGCGGAATGAACCAGAGATTCAGACTATATGAAATTTATGCAAATTCGGCGTATATGTGGTTGGGGGAGGGGCTAACTCTCAAAATTCCAAAATTGCGGGGAAAAAAATTTGGTTCTCCCCACCCTCCCCTCAAGAAAAAAGTACATGAAAGTGTCGACATGCACATAGAAATGATCACTGACATGTAAGGAACACAAAAATATTTGCATTATTATCATATGACCAATGTAACTTGAGTTGTACCCCCAAAAGGAATGGTGGGCACGCCACTGATTCAAGCCTTCAAAATGCAGCGGTACCTTGAAATGACTTTAGCTCAGAGACTATTTGCCCTGGAGATATGAACGATATACCGTTGTACGCAGAATGAATCACAGATTCAGACGATATATAATTTATGCACATTTGGCGTATATATGGGAAGGAAAGGGGAAAAATCCCCTCAAAACTTTTTTTTTTTAAAATGGGGTTTCTCCCCACATCCCTCCTGCCCCCTGAAAAAAGGATATGAAAAGTTCAAAATGCACATAGAAATTATCGCTGGCATGTAAGAAACAGAAAAATATTTTCATTTTTGTCATATGACCAATATTACGAGAGTTGTACCCCTGAAACGAAAAGCTTGTACGCCACTGTCATAAGCTTTGGAATTAATCGAACTGCAGAGTTACATTGAAATGACTATAGCTCAGAATTTGGCGTATATATGGAGGCGGAAGGGAGAAAACCCACAAAAATTATTTTAAAAAATTGTCACCACCCAAAAAATGTCCTTGCACTTGGGCAAAAAACGACACCTACGCACAACATTCACGGACGAAAAGCTAGAATGCAGTGAAAAATGAGCGCCGATTCTTGCAGCTGCTTGAAATTCTATTTTTAGACAATGCAGGGTAACCCGTGTTGCAACTTGTGGACACTTGTGCTAAAAAAAACAAAGGTTTCCTTCAGCGCGCTTCGAAATTCCATTCTCACAACGCAGATTCAACAACCAGTCTTCCCCTCCCCCACCCCACACCCCCTGCTTGCACCCTCACGGAAATCTTTCATTTTGACATCGGATACTGATAAACAAGTTTCCTTCGAATGCAGTTAACAGGCGGGAGTGAAAAGCATTGCTTTAGAACAACAAAGCCCGTCTTCCTTTGTCGGCAAAAATTTTCCCTTGAAAAGAGATGCAAAAGAGAAGTCCCTTTTCCCGCCTTTTCACGAAGAAAAAAAAAAAGGTGCAAGAAACATTTCTGTTAAATACATGTGTTAGGAACAATATATATAAAAAAATCGAAATTCTAGCCAAAAATAGAAAAGTTATAACGTAAAAACTACGACCTTGACACAGCGTCTCAATCGAGACGCTTGGGACCGTGAGGGTTACATTAGGGTATCTCGATCGAGACGCTTGGGAAACTAAAGGTTAAATGTCATTTTAAGGGTGAGCACCTCCACACAAAAGGAGTGGGCAATCCCAGGTTACTGAGAAGTTAGAGGCTGCATACCAGCAAACTGAAACTTTCTCTTCCCTAAGATTGTGTCTGGATAGCTGCCTTTGAATTATCCAAATAAATGGTTTGAAAATTCAAACTTTAACATTGGTAGTAATTTTAAGGGGAATAAACATTTGAATTCGAATTAAATTTTTTTGGTGCATCAGTAATTAAACTATTTTGCACCTGTCATGTTATATGGGGTCCAGCCCCTTACCATAACTGTAATGTCGTATATTTAAAACATTAAAATATTCTGACAGGTTAAAAGTTGAGGCTGTAAAGGGGCACTCAGCACACATAAGGACAACACAGAGGACAACACACACCCAGTCCTATGAAGATTATACAGGCCGTAGGTCAAGATGCCAGAGCCTCGTTAGTCGAGAATAAACATGAATAACCAAATAATTATAATTATACAATTTTGAATTTAAAAGAGTCCACTGCACTATTTCAGGGTGTCTGCCAAAATAACATACCAAAAATTCTTGAATTTCTCCTGACCCTTTCCCCTTTTTTTCTTAACATTATTTAATGCTAATTTTTAATTAACTTAAATTTCACTTAGGTACAGTTCCAAATTAAGAAAAATAGATATTTTTATTCAATGGAAAACCCCTACCATAAGGGCGGTTAAGATGAAAACTGAAGTTGTACTTTAACAAGAGATTTAGACTTAACTTAAAAAATGTTCAAAAAGAATCTTAAGTGATGCTTTCATTATGCCCATATTATAGATAGTAAGTTATAATTTGAAAACTAAGACTTACTTCCTCCTCTCCAACTGTTCGTCAGCCAATGCAAATTCTTCAGTGTCCTGTTCATCTGTTTCTCCTGCTTCTGATTCGTCATCTTCCTGTTGACTAGACTCTGCAGAATCGTCTTCAGGAAAGAGGAGAAGTGATGCTATACCTATTCATACAAAATTGCTTTATTGCAGAAATCACATTTTCCCATTACTTTGCTATCTTCACTTTATGTCACACACACATAACTGTGAATTCAAAGCCTGAACAATAAACATGGATGTTCTTTAGTACAGCACTGGAGTATAAGTGTCTTCTGCCTAAATTAAATCTTGCTTCTGAGACAAATACAAAATTATTCTGACATACACGTATGCACACATATTGCAAACACTTATCCCCCCCCCCTCAGTTAAGTGATCACTGATTACCCAATTAAATTAATTGTATTAGTAAAACTTCCACATTTTTTGGTACTTGAAAGTGGTAACCATATGCAACATTTTGTAATTGAAATCTACAAGATAATTTGATAAAAAGTGGTGAATAGCAAAAAAAAATGAGTGGCTACAATACAACACTGAAGTACAGAAAGATATACTGGGCGTAAAACAGAGCATTTTTCTGATTGATCTTGTATATCGTTGTATTGGTTCATAGGTAAGATTACCGATATTTTACTGATCCGATATATCTATAAATATCTTATCATTTAGTGCAATATTCTGCCATTTTTTTAATAACTTCTATGAATATGAACATATAATCTCCATGTCCTACTTTTTAAAAAAGTAACGGTCTAAATATGCACTTTCTTTTGCATTGCAATCATTTGCTAATATAAAGTAAAAAAAAAAGTAAAGTGCTCCCCTGTGCATAGCACCATGCCATGAAGGCGTATAGGGGGTGTGGGGGTAATGCCCCACACTTTCTTGATCCAGTCATGAGTGAGGGTGATGTGATGTGATCAGCATCAAGCCCCTGACCGCCTTTACCCCCCCAGGTTTCCCCCAGGTACCCATGTTATTCGACGCTGGGTGGGCGCCGGGCCGCTTCCAACGTTAGAAAAGTTCCCGGATTTGAACCGGCCGGGGATCGAACCCGGGACCTTTAGCATGGTAGTCAGACACGTTACCGACTGAGCCACCACGGCCACACATTTGCTAATATAGATTTATAAATAAGGTCAATGAGATTCTTCCAGAACCATTTCAAATTTTATACCGGATTGATAAAATATCAGTATCGATAAATTTTGTATCGTACCTAATTGGTATCAGCCAAAATTTCATATCTGTCCATCTGTACTACGTAAGCACCATTGATTTTTATTTCACGTTTTGAACCTATTCTTTTTTTACAATAATCAGTAGTTACATGATTGTATTTCTTTCTATTCAGTAAAGCTTATTTACAGCTACCATTTAACCAGAATAAAACCAGAACGAAGACTCACCACAAGCACATGTTAAACCAGACCTTAAACAATTTTCCCTAATTTACAATGGGTGTAATTTTCCTTGTTTGCAGCACAAATAGTATAAAACTAGTAAACTTAGCCAAACGAGCATATGTAGGGGCTTACCTATTCACATAAATATTTACCTGTTTCCATGGGCTGCTTTCCACAGCAATTTTCATCACCAAAACTTTATCTACCTCAGTCATAATAGAAATAATAATATGTTATACAGGGCGATTTTCTCACTTGGAAACTAAACATTCCTCAATGAATTTTTAATATTTGTTCAGTTTCCTATGAAACTTTACATAGGCACAACTACGTATATCTATCAAAGCAGAATCATAACACCTCTCAATGAAATGAACTCTTATCTGTGACCTGAGACATGAAAACCAAGCAGACACATGTACTCAGTTGAACAGAGCACATTTATTTTTTGTGAATACTGTTGAATGAGTTCAGTAAAGCAAGATCATTTTTCATTGAAATTTCTACATAATAGGGATGGACAGATTAATCGTTACTCTATCGGTATCGACCATTTACTGATTATTTTACCGATCCAATATATATATAAATATCTTATAATTTGGTGCAAAATTATGCCATTTTGTTACAATTTTTATGGATAATCTCCAAACCTTACATTTAAAAGAAGTAAATGTCTCAACATGCAACTTCCTTTGCACTGCAGTTACCTGGAAACAAACATATATTAAGGAGGTCAATGAACTATTCAGGTTCTTCAAGAAACATTTGAAATTATATATCAGATCAGTAGAATATCGGTATCGGTAAATTTTATATTAGTACTTTATCGATTTGATTAATTGATTTGGTGTTTTAAGTCTACTGTATGTACAGTAAGGCTAATCGGGACTGGACCTACAGTTTAAAGTGGGATCCGAACCACTATATGCATCCAACAAGTATCAAACCTGGGACCCCTTGATTACACTGCTCCATCGGGGAGGCCTGGTACTTTATTGGTATCGGACAAAATTTCATATCGGTCCATCCCTACTACATAGTACATGTCCCGTGGATGCCAAATCCTAAGATGTTCTCCATATTGTGTGTCTGTGGTCCAAGAGTTGCTTCCAACATGTACAATACAGTTTACAGTTCCAACATTTTGTTAGGGAACATCTGGGGATATTGACGTTGCATGGTTTACAGATGAACCCTGGTTTCAACTGAGTGGCTATGCAAGACAACAAAACACATGTGCACGCACCACATACCCCACGCAAAATCCATACAGAGGCTTTACATTCAGAGAAAATCATGGTGTAGTGTGCTTTGTCTTAAAGACAAATTAAATGTCCCGTATTCTTTGAAGGTGTACTTGAACATGTTAACAGACACAAATTAATGCAGGGTTGCTTCAATAAGATGGTGCAATAGCAGCTAAGTTCACCTGATGCCACATGGTTTCTTCTTAAAAATTTTCTTGTTCCTATATCTAGACATTTCTAGATAGAGGGAAAGCATATGATAGCATGGGCAGAACAAAGATTTGCAACACTCAGAGAGAAAGGGGTTGAGAGAGAGGTTGTATATACAATGCAGAGCACATAGAAGACTAACCAACAGTTAATTTCTGTTATGTTAAGACACCACCGGGAAGAACAGGTTGGTTCAGCAACAGCAATGGATTAAAGAGGGAGGTGTGTGGCTTATCACAATCAGAATGGATATTATTATTAAGAGAGAGATTGGGAAGAAAAAAAGATGAAGGCTGCTAATATGGGTAAATAGCGGAGGAAACATTCAGAAACAACTTGATAGCTGGAACAAGCAATTCCAAAGAGCCAGAATGAAAATCAGCACAGAAAAAGAGGGAAGTGATAACAAGAAATGGAGGCACAAAGAATGAAGTTGGCACAGACGAGTTGAACGTATTGAAAGAGCAACCGTGCTTTGCACCATGCCAAGAAGGCATGTTGCGGGTTTGGAGTTAGGGCTCCACACTTTCTTGATCACGGACGAAGGTGGGGGTGATGTGATCAGCACAACACCCCTGGCCACCTCCCCCCCCCCCAGCATTTCCTCCAGGTACCCACTTTATATGATGCTGGGTGGGCACCGGAGCTGCTTGGCTTGAAACAGGTGGGAACTAACAAATGAAAGTGCTATTAAAGAGGATATAAAAATGCATGCTCCTTTTCTCTTCATAAACTTTTATCTTCTCATATAATATCTAAGAAACTGAAAGTATACAAAACATAATTTTGCCTGTAGTATTATATTATATGGATGCGAAACTTGGTCACTTACATTGAAAGAGGAATATAAATTAAGAGTATTTGAAAATAAAATCCTTAGGAAAATATTTGGATCTAAAAGGGATGAGGAGACAGGTGAGTGGAGAAGGTTACATAATTTAGAACTACATAATTTGTATTCATGTCCAGATATTATTAGAATAATTAAATCAAGAAGACTTAGGTGGGCAGGCCATGTGCCACGAGTGGGAGAGGAAAGAAGAGTTTACAGGATTCTTTTTGGGAAACCTGATGGTAAGATACCAGTAGGAAGATGAAGATGGAGGGATAACGTTGAGATGAAACTAAAGGAAATTGGTAATGATGGAAAACACTGGATTGACCTTGACCAGGATAGGGACAGATGGCATACTTGTGTTGGTGCAGCCATAAACCTTCGGGTTTAAGAAGGCTAGCTATTCAGTCCTACTTTCAATTTTAGTTTGCAAACTGTTCTTGAACAAGGGTCTATAATAATACCTGTATCGGAACCAGCAGTTGCCCCAGTTGGAATGCTGCGCTGAGCTGAGGAGTTGTCTTGGTTGCTTTGATTATCATCTGAATCTGATTCGGTTTCTGCCAAAAGATCTAGCTCGGTGTCAGATTCTCCATCCCCTGGAGGGTCTTCTGCTCCAGCCTCGGTCTCTGGCTCCCCTGCTCTATCCACGTGATCCTCCTGCTCACTACCTTCAGCATCACCATCCTCTGCTGCTAGCCCTAAAGTTAAGCAGAATTTCAATGTTAGCATACATTCACATAGTGCTGAAGTACCAAAAACACCAAATATCAGGATGTCTACAATTTCATAAAAATAAAATTCCCTGGCGTTTACAGGTCAAGAACCAAAATGTTCCAGAACAAGTCATTGTGGCAATTCATGTATTTACACATTTGTCTAAGACACTACATTTTAGCTGAACAGCACACTCAGTAATAACAGGAAGGAAAACTGACCAGAAATTAAATGTTGGGTAGGGGCCACATATTGACTAGTAATTAACAAAGAATTCTTTCTTTATAATAATACAGTATAGTTATGTTAACCTCTGATAAAGTAGCAATACAAAATCTACCAATACCAATACTCTACTAATTATAGCAGCTGCAACATGCAAATTAGAAACAGAAGAATCACTCTACTTCTAAATATTTATAATCACTAAAGCCATCTTTGCAATGAAGTCAGCTTTGATCTTAATTGATCTTCGGTATATACTAGGGTGATTGAAAAGTTCATGGGCACTTGCAACATTCATATTTCTCTAACGTTTCTTGCGCATCTTATGTGGCACAAGTATGGTCCCCAAAGGAAGAAGGCAAATGGATTTAACTTTTTGCAGATGTTTGCTGGTGGTATCACTTTTCAAAATGAAGGTGTCTGTGAGACACAAGAGGCAGAAAGGTGTTTCCCTTCTCCAGTTGTTTAGAAAAGGCAGCAAAAGGAAAAGTTCCTCTTTAAACAAACTTGCCGAAGAGAGAAAATGCATTTTCCATCAGCAGCTGAGGCTGGATTAAACCTTGAGCACACAGGAGCCTCTCCCACCTATAAGCCTCTCAGGACAGGAGGTTTTCAAGCACAAACTTTTCACATGTGCAGTTTGGACAAAAAAAATGAAGAAGGAAATAAGTTGTGGTGGTTTCCTTTTTCTACCAAGTATCATGTTCTTGTGGGAAGGTAAATTATTGGGCCTGAGCCTTACCAATGCCAATGTATTGGTATCTGAAAGTATTGGTTGAAAACTATTTATTCATACCTGCCAATACTTTTCAGGCATTTGGGTCTTTAAGGAACTCCGCAAAAATGTTGTACGACCCTTTCTCAGTGTCTAATTATCCTGAAAATTATGCAAATTCAAAGTTTCTTTTCATTTTCCACCAGTTTTATTTGAAGAAGCTGACTTTTGTGATGACTTTCATGCTGATAAATAACCTTTTGTGTCCCAAGTATCTCGATCGAGATACCCAAAAGTAAGCCTCACGGTCCCAAGTATCTCGATCTAGACGCTGTGTCAAGGTCGTAGTTTTTACGTTATAACTTTTCTATTTTTGGCTAGAATTTTGATATTTTTTTTATATTGTTCCTAACACATGTATTTAACAGAAATGTTTCTTGCACCTTTTTTTTTTCTTCATGAAAATGGAGGTGAAAAGGTAGGGGAAAAGGGACTTCTCTTTTGCGTCTTTTCAAGGTCAACTTTGTGCCGACAAAGGAAGACTTGCTTTGTTGTTCTAAAGCAATGCTTTTTCACTCCCGCCCGTTAACTGCATTCGAAAGAAACTTGTTTATCAGTATCCGATGTCAAAATGAAAGATTTCCGTGAGGGTGCAAGCAGGGGGTGGGGTGGGGGAAGGGGAAGACTGGTTGTTGAATCTGCTTTGTGAGAATGGAATTTCGAAGCGCGCTGAAGGAAACCTTTGTCTTTTTAGCCCAAGTGTCCACAAGTTGCGACAGGGGTTACCCTGCATTGTCTAAAAATAGAATTTCAAGCAGCTACAAGAATCAGCGCTCATTTTTCACTGCATTCTAGCTTTTCGTCCGTGAATGTTGTGCGTAGGTGTCGTTTTGTGCCTAAGTGCGAGGACATTTTTTGGGTGAAGTGACAATTTTTTAAATAATTTTTGGGGGTTTTCTCCCTTCCCCTTCCATATATACGCCAAATTTGCATAAATTTTGCATTTTGACATTTTTTTCGGGGGGGGGGGGAACCATTTTTTTTAAGAAAAGTATTTTTGAATGGATTTCCCCCCTTTCCCCCTCCATACGTACGCCGAATGTGCATAAATAATATATCGTCTGAATCTGTGATTCATTCTGCATACAACGGTATATCTTTTATATTTCTAGGGCATTTAGTTTCTGAGCTATAGTCATTTCAAGGTACTGCTGCATTTTGAAGCTTCGATCAGTGGCGTGCCGACTATTCCTTTTGGGGGTACAACTCAAGTTACATTGGTCATACGACAATGATGCAAATATTTTTCTGTTTCTTACATGCCAGCGATAATTTCTATGTGCATTTTGAACTTTTCATATCCTTTTTTTCAGGGGGGGGGGGGGCGAAACCCCATTTTTTAAAAGAAAAAGTATTTTCATAGGATTACCCCCTTTCCCCCTCCATATATACGCCGAATGTGCATAAATTATATATCGTCTGAATCTGTGATTCATTCTGCATACAATGGTATATCTTTCATATTTCTAGGGCATTTAGTTTCTGAGCTATAGTCATTTCAAGGTACTGCTGCATTTTGAAGCTTGAATCAGTGGCGTGCTGACCATTCCTTTTGGGGGTACACTCTGGTTACATTGGTCATATGATGATAATGCAAATATTTTTGTGTTCCTTACATGTCAGCGATCATTTCCATGTGCATGTCAACACTGTCATGTACTTTTTTCTTGGGGGGGAGGGTGGGGGAACCAAATTTTTTTCTCTGAAATTTTGGAATTTGGGAGTTACCCCCCCCCCGCCACATATATGCCAAATTTGCATAAATTTCATATAGTCTGAATCTCTGGTTCATTCCGCGTACAACGGGATATCACTCATCTCTCTAGGGCAATTAGTCTCCGAGCTACACTCATTTAAATGAAACTCTGCATTTTGCTCAAAATCTGCTCTGAACCGAGAGGCTTACTTGTGAAAATGGCCTTGGGACTCAAAAGGTTAAGAGTGGAATATTTCTACACTAATATTATATTTTGCACAACTTATATTTATTACAATTTTCAATCATGGGTAGCGGTATCGAAGTTACAATATTTCAGTAAAGAAAATGAATTAAAGAGAGTAAACTTGAATATTTTCTTTTTAAAATCAATGTTAAAAAGCCACTGTGGCCCTCGCAATAAACCGATGTGAATACAAAATTCTAAAATGTACATAATTGGATTAGGTAGTACTAAAAAAAAGCATCATAGTCGATCAGTAAGCTACATAAATATTGTTTAATTGTAGAAGACTGCACATATGTCGAACTGTTGGAAACAGTTTTTGGCAGTGTGCTAAATAGGGGTCCAACACGGATGGACTGAAATTAGCAATTTTTTTTTTTTTTTTTTGGTGGAGAATACATTTGAGGATGAGGTGGGGATTAAAGTTCTGCCATACTTTGTCTACAGGCCTGGCCTATCACATCATCAGATTTCCACCTTTTCCGGTCAATGGTTCAATTTCTGCAAAAACTGCACTTGAATTCAATGGAGGGTCAGGAATGACATCTGCAATTTCTTAGTCTGTGCACCAGCCAAGTGTGTTATACTGGAATCAACAACTGACAGAAGGATAGGTGAAGACCACAGCTAGTGATGACATTTATTTCCAAGAATTGACATTTGCTTGTGCGTATGTTTTGCCTTAATAACAGTCTGGCTTACAAGTGTCCAATAACTTTTGAATCACCTTAATGAAAAGGATAATCATTTATGTCTTTCAGAGAAACTCTTCCAATATAACTCACCTTCAACAGTATCCCCATCATCAAGTGCTTCCCCATGTGATCTTGCAGATGCAGACGACAATCCCACAGGCCTTGTGGGTTCCACAGTTATAGTGCTGGCACCCAATTCTTCACCTGCAGCTGAGCTTGCGTGTGGAGTCAACGGTTCTACAGAAAACAATTCTTCTCTTCCCTGTAAGATATATGCATACATAAGCTTCTCGAATGCTCTTAATTTTTATAATAGATTTAGCATAACTATTATGCTGAGTGTATACAGGAGTATATTACATTTTGAGGATGGGAATGATTCATCGAAGCTCAAAAAGTATTTGTCTGTGTAAACTATAAAATATCTCAAAAACTACTATAAGCCTACCACATAACAGCTCAATACAACATAAATTACCTTATTTTTCATGTAAATGTATGGCCATGTTGCTTGCATCTGTTGGCAAAAAATTGACCTGCTAGTGTTGCCAGATAAGGTGATATGGCCCTGAAATAGCAGTTTTCACTTATCCCATACAATCACCTGTCCAAACCCATCAAAAGCTGCTCATTACTCATATTGGATGCAAATGACAGATTAACATGTCATCAGACAGCTCTAATTTAAGCCCCTTTGAAAATTTCTTATACATTTTTCTTACTGCTCTGGCACCCACCCGTATAAAGTTGGTACCTGGAGGAAACTCTGGGGGTAAAGGAAGCCAGGGGCATGGTGCTGACCACATTACCCCCATCCTCAGCCGTGATCAAGGAAGTGAGGAGCCCTCCACACCCCCTATATGCCTTCATGGTGTGATGCAAAGCACTGGGGAGAACTTTACTTTACTTTTTATTATTTTATTACAATACTCCTCAGGGTACTTGCCCCTTTCTTCTAATAAGCACCGTAGCAAAAATAAAAATCATTTGAGTCGGTGTCAAATGTTTTGACCACCCCAAATATTATGAAGATGAACTCCTTTATATCTCTGAATGTCAGTTTAAGTACAGTAGTTCTACATTAGCATGCAATTTTAATTTAATGAAACCTGCAATGGACCAGTGGTTTTAAATGCAAATCCATTGCACTAACCAACTACTCCACCCGGGAATTCTATATTATTTTTACTACATTTAATTTACCATTTCCTAAGAAAGACGACATTTGCTTGAAATCTACAGTGCAATGCTGTTTATAGGGGCGTTTGGTCATAATCTTTGATTTTGTTCTGTTTCCAATTTTATTCAGTGTTGATGTTCCATTGAATTCTATACATGCTTGGCTATTTTTGACGTTTCTATTTTTTCTTTCCTTGAGTGTTTGTGTTCATCTACCCTCGTTTCTACAGGATAACCAGATTACAGTCAATTACTCAGGAAACAAAATCAGTAACAGCAAAAACAATTATAGAATTTTTGGATGTGGAGTAGTTGGTTCCTGCAACGAATGTGTAGTAAAATCACAGTTCCATCATAGCTTCAATCCCCACCACAATCAAAACATAGTGTCAGGATGGGTAAAAGTAGTGTGTCCTAGGCAATGGATAATATCTAGGGGCATATTTTGTTTTTGACGAAGACACGAAATGTGAAATAACACACTGTAGCGTTAATGTTTCATGTTTTTGAAAGGTGTGAGGTACATTTTGCTACCATGTTTTGCCATGAAATGAAATGCAAAATATACTGCTAAACACAAAATTGAGTTATGCAAATCATGGAAAATTGATTAATTCTGCTGTAAATAATTGAGAAGCAAAAATGGACTCCTAACTTAATGCTCTGATAATTATATAAATGTTGCATTAGAAGTGAAATGTTAATTTTGTGTAATAACAGGGTGGCTACTCTAGGACCATGATAAAATTCAAGTATAATTCTCGGTTTTCAAGGCGAACTTTCCAAAAATTCAAGCAGATGTATTCTCTATTTCAACTTTACGTATTACCACCTCTCAACATCCACACACAAATATCTTCATAATATAAAGGGTCTATGTGATTCCAACATCCAAAAATTATAATTCAACTAAACGGTATACATAATATAATTAAAATATTTAATTTAAGGTGCTGAGTTTCTATTTATAATCAGAGGTGCAACCATGAATTTTTGTCTGAGAGGGCAGGGAGAAAGTGCCAGGATAAACGTACTAATAATAATAATAGTGTTAATAATAATATTATTATAACATTATTATTATTGATTTGTTTTATTTTACTTCGCTCCTTGTGCCACGTTTGGCTAATTTGCGAAGATGGTGATGAGTGATATGATGAAATTGATGAATGGACAGTTACAAACATCCATGCCCAAACCAGGATTCGAACCTGCCGGGACCAACATTATTGTTATTATTATTAATAGTAGTAGTAGTAGTAGTATCAAAGACATTATTATCCTTGTAAATTATGCAAAAAATGGGTAGAAGTTGGTGCTAAAGAATTTGTGTTCGAACAAACAATTTCAATTATTTTTTCTCCACACGGCACAGTAGTTCAGATCTTACTTCAAACTGTAGGTTTAGTCCCGATTAGCCTTTCTGTGCATAAAGTGGACTTAAAACCACAAATCAATTAATCAATTATACAACATTTTTCACTTAGATAGTTCGGCGCCCAGGGCCGATTCCCACTACCTCCTAGCTATGGTTATAAACTTGATAAGAGTAAGAAAAGCAGGGATTGCAAGCGAAGCAAGCAAGAACATTTTTCGAAAATAATTTTTATTTGCATAAAATGTGAATAGGATTTGGATTCGAGAAAGTTGTAATTTTTCACGTCTACGGAGAAAAATTCAAGTAGAATTCACGCATAATTCCCGGAGCTAATAATTCCCGCATAATTCCCAGATTTCCCAGTGAGTAACCACCCTGAATAAGTACAGTTTTTAAATCTAATTCAGGTTTCTTATTCACCATTTTAACAGTGCAATGCTATTTTATATACCATTTTTTATCCCGAAATATGACAAGTTTTTGTACCGAAATCTTGATCGTGAACATGTGGCTCTAATAATATCCAATTAACATTTTATGTTAAAACGAATCCCATCTCAAAAACAAAATAAAATTACGTGCTGAGAGTGTATAGGAGCACTCTACACACAGATAAGACTCATGATAACATGGGATTATACTGGCTATGAATCTAGGTCTGAAACCTTATGCTTTGCAAGAATGCAGTTTCCAGGGTGTACTGTGTGGACCTCATTAATTGGGACCGAAGGTTATGCGGATAACGATTTTTGCAGATAATCAAACATGTGTTTATTTAACAAAGAAAAGCATCTACGGTACGTTTATTTTATACATACAGTACACAGAACTACATACGTATACTGTACAAGAAAACAAAAGACATGAGAAAATGAGTATAGTATGTGCCTAAATTACAGTAGTGTGTTACGTAATTATGCAGAAATGAGTGCACGGATAATTGACGTGCGGATAAACGACGTTCTACTGTTCCTTCAAAAATGGCACCCTTTACAATCCAAATGTGAGTATGGTGTTACATGGCATAAATGTTATCATAATATGATTTATTTCTAGTAGGCATCATACTCTTATGCTCCATTGGGTTGGAATGGAGGAACAACTTACGTGAATAATGTCTTCTATGTTGGAGTTTGCTAAAGCAAATGGAGCAGTTGGCCTTGCCACTCCCAGCCTGACAGGGGCTATCAGAGAGTCAGCTGTTTCACACAGTTCCTCTACTGCCAGCTTAATCAATGCCTGGAAAACTCTCTTGCATTTCACAAGTGGTTGGGACATGCTTGTTAAACTGGAAAATAAAACAGAACGTATGTCACACACAAGTACAAAAAATAAAACAGTGACATATAAACATGAGCATTATCAAATGGGGTGAAATACTATGTGCTATGAAATAACATTACAGCCTCGTTAATCCGGACTAACAGGGGGATAAGTTGACCGGTTTAATGAAACTCCGGATTAACTGAAATAACCTAAAAGAACAGTAGAAAGTGCATTACAACTACACTTATAGCAACAAAACACGTTTATTATGGTGTATGTAAAGGGCATAGGCCTGAATACACTATACAGAACAGTACAAAGTCTGCAGGAAACAGAATTTCATTAGTGGTTGACTGCCTTTTCTTTGGGACTGCTTTTCTTTGGGAAGTTCTCTTGTTGACTTCTAGCCACTTAAAAACCTTGCACTCTGCCTTGCCTGTCCGGATTAAGCGAAGTCCGGCTTATCGGGGTCCGGATTAATGAGGTCTTACTGTATTTACAAAGAGTTGAATCAACATCACTTTGGACTGATACAGATACTTGAAAATTGTACCAATTTAATAATCTCTTAAAGGTCTGCATAACCACAGCTTGCAAATATTAAATAAAGCAAAAATCTCTATGTGTGGTTTGTAAGTCTTGTACTAATTCCAACATTTCCGATCCTTCCTCAGGGGTGTCCAAAAATCACATTAAGGAAAAAACAGAATAAAAAGTGGTCAAAAGAATAAAAGACTTGGAATCTTAAAACTACACCTGCATCCATGATGGATGCGGTAAACGTGGTTTAAAAAAAACACCTACATCATTATCAATAATGTAAAGCAGGGCCAGTGATGTGTACCTTGCCGTTCATGCAATACAGCTAAGAAAAAGATGTAGGTGCAGTTTTTCCTTTATGTGATTTCTGGGCACCTCTAAGAAAGGATTATAAATTTACTATTGTAAAGATACTTTATCAAAATAATACTTTCTAGTCTTGAAGGTCATGTGTTAAACTCATCATTCTCTTAGAACTGCTACAAAGAAACAGAAAAAAATATACCAACATAAAATAGGAAAAATAGTACCTCCTCCTTTTGTTAGTGTTTGGTGCCATGTCAACACTGAATATAACAAATATCCGGGCTACAGAACGTACAAATCTTCTTGCTACAACTTTGGCATCTTGCTGTCTTCCTGGAACACCATCATTTTGCAGTTCCCTAATCAGAGTATTCAAGAGTGTGTCCAACATCTGCAAAACAATCAGAACAATTGTAATGGGCAAACAGTAACAGTAAATTATTAAGAAGTTATGACAATTGTAGGCAACACAGTTAAAATAGATTAAAAGACTGTTTTCATTATTAACTTAACTATATCAACCTTCCACAACTCATTCTGTTCTCTCATCTCTGAGGAAAGATGGATTCATTGATTTGTTTTGCTATATATTACAGCAGAACGTCGTTTATCTGCACATCAATTATCCGCAACGTCAGTTATCTGCACACTCAAAAAAGCAAGATTTAGTATTGAACAAATTTAAGCAATTTCTTCGATTGCACATTGGATCTAGATGTGTTTTAGTTTATTTTTAAATGGACCGGCAACCCTGCAGAAGGAAAGTTGAGTAACGTAACGGACTCTGCAGCAATTAAGCTGAAGGAGTGGAAACACCTGCCAAGCAACTTTGAATTCGTCAACCTAGCATTGTTATCAGAAACTAGCAGTACAGTACAATACTATTTTTTTTAAGAGTGCTTCTTTATGTATGTACGTATAAATAAACCTGTGCTGTACATGCTCTTCTTTGTTAAATAAACACGTTTGATTATCTGCATAACCTTCGGTCCCAAAAAATGTGGATAAACGACGTTCTACTGTACTTTGCTTTTATGCCACTTTTAGCTTATGAGGATGAGTTATGATATGATACAATTGATGAATAGACACTCACAAAGAACATCAATGCTCAGACTGAGATTTGAACCCAGGACTCCTGGTGTTGTAGCATACTGTACTAACCACTCCACCATGGAGATCGGCTGAGGAAGAATAAAGGATCAATCCAAAAATTTGGAGCTCATTGCATATGCAATGCACACATTAACAGAACTGTGCTGTACCAGGGAAAAAAAGGTTCACAATAAGAAACTGCTTTGCAAGGAAAAGAACAACTCACCTCAGCACTACATTTAACAAGAAGGCAATGAGTGAATTTGTCAAGAAGAGTTGTACCGCTCTGACTCTGCAAGTAAGCCTGATCTTCATAAATGGGTTGGGCTGCTGACTGGCTTTGCTTAACACCTGAAAAACATACATTTGTTAATACAATTATACTTTATACTGTAAAATAAGACAAAAAAACACATGCCTGTCTGCTATGTTTCATCAAAATATATCAAAGTAGATGACTAATCCTGGAAATCAATTTCTTAAACTTCAGTTATGAAGGACTTGCTGTTTAATCTTGTCAGATTTAATACTGTTAAGAACAATAACAAAAGTTCATAAAAAGAAAATTACCCCCAATTTACAGTGAAACCTCAATTTAATGTTTTTTGGGGCCATAGATGAACACATAAAATGAAGGAAAGTATAAGGAAGGGGCAAAAATCAAATGCAGATAGTAGAGATGTGACGAAGCTGAAAATTTACCGATGCCGATGTACTCACCGATAATTTTTTGAACCGATACCGATGCCGATATTTAACCAATTCCGATATTATTCAACAGAAATGGGATGTTATTTTCAGCATGACAAAAATAAGTTTGCTATACACATTTCTATTGCATTTCATATGTATATACATATATATGAATATTTGCATCTAAAAAAAGTGGTTGTGTGAACATTTAAGCACAACATAGGTTCTCAAGAGATTTAACACAAGCAGTTCTTTGAAATGCAAAATAAATTCCTGTTCTTAATGTTGTAAAGTTAATGCTGGCAGATTCAATTTCAGAAACAAAAGTTTTTGAAGCACTTTTGGAAGTAACCTACTTCTTCCTTTATTGCAAATCTGTCCAGCAACACTGAATACTGATGCAGCAGGTACCCCAAGTATTTTCTCACCTATTGCTTCAGGTTTGGATACTCACTTATAAACTTCCAATACAACAGCGGATAATGGTCATGTTCAGCAATGTACTGTTTTATTTCTGATTTTGAGAATGAGAGTTTGCAATAATTTTATTACAAAAACTCTACAAATGATGAAGAATCATAACCTAATTTTCAATAAACCTTACAAAATTAAAATATAAAACATATTAGAAGGTAAACTCTAGTATTATCTGTACCAGTTTAAATATCGGATTTTTGTCGATTCCGATCTGTCAATTTCTGCCGATTTTCATCCATCTGTAATCAGCTTCGGCACATCCCTAGCAGATAGGAAAAGGTTGCACAATTTCTCCTTTGTACGTATTGTATTTTAACAAGAGAAAAGAAGTAATATTATGGACTCCTACAGGCAAAACATGCAGTGAAAATCAGTGACAGATTAACAACCCTCGCTCACTGTCTGAGCCGATACTACTTTGAACCAATACAGATACTTGAAAATTGTAATAACTAAAAGTTGTTCAAATTTTGATTAATTAATTTTAATTTAATTAATTAATTAATTTTGATTAATATCATGTGTAATTATTCCCCTCCAATTGTATGCATACAGTTATACTTTCAAATATTCAGGAATTCTATCAGAATATTAAAATACACTTTATGTAATCTCACAATCCAGTTTTTCACACTAAACGAGGAAACTTAGAATTTTGTACAATTTTCAAGATAATTACACTCTGCGACTCCATGAAAAACCAAAATGCCAGAAAATATTGACCAGTATCGGTAAATTCCAACCTATAATTTCCGATCGAATGAACCAAGATAAAAATTGAATATTTAATTCTATTTTCTGTGCATATAATTTTACATGGGTGAAATTATTTACATAAATGTCAAGTTTTTCACAATATAAGAATATCTCAAGAGACACTAGAACTATTACTGTGAAAAACTTACAACAATACTTCATCATCAATGGAAATGCAAATCAGTAATTGTGAAAATGATGAAAGAAAATTAATATTACAAGTTTATGTTTACTGCCTATTTTAAATCCTCTTTCATTTTATAGTTTCGATCCCCGGCCGGTTCAAATCCGGGAACTTTTCTAACGATGGAAGCGGCCCCAGCGCCCACCCAACATCGAATAACATGGGTACCTGGGGGAAACCCTGGGGGGTAAAGGTGGTCAGGGGCGAGATGCTGATCACATCACCCCCACTTACGACCGGATCAAGGAAGTGTGGGGCGTTACCCCCACACCCCCTATACGCCTTCATGGCATGGTGCTATGCACAGGGGAGCACTTTTTTTCATTTTATAGTGCTTATTTTCATAATTTTTGGTGACTATTTTAAAAGTTTCTTTGTGCCTGTCATAATAACTTTCATTTGCCTTTTGAAAAATAGTTATGTATTCTACAACAATAGTTACATTAAATCTAGAATAATAAACACTGTTTCTAACCTGACATTATCATCCCTCGTACAGCAGACCAATCGTTGAGTAAACGCTCCAATGCCCTTCTGCTAAATCTTGGTGGCTCTAGATCATGATCTGGCATATCAGATTCTGAAAGAAAATAAAACAGTTTTACAGTACAATTTTGAGAACACGAAGTGAAAATAAAAATAGTTGAAACAAAAATATAACAGTTCTATACACTAAACACTTACACATATTCTAGAAGCAGAAAATATCATGAAACACTAAAGGTTTAAGTTCACTTTATGCACACAAGAACTGCATCTACAGTTTATACGAGAGGTGCGAAACCACTAATGTAAGTGCTGACACTGTAATTCGAACATGAGACATCTTGACCACCACACCATCAAACTTTAAAAAATCACTTGCTACCTGGGAAAAGATCATTAGTTGCTCTTTCAATTGCCATGCAGCCATCACATATATCCTTCAAGAACCTATAACCTGTTTGCTTTACATGAAGGAATATGAGCACCACAAAATATGATGCAATAAAATGCAAAGGTAATAATTTTTCATTGCATTATATTATG
This sequence comes from Lepisma saccharinum, assembly GCF_977018435.1. Classification (NCBI taxonomy): domain Eukaryota; kingdom Metazoa; phylum Arthropoda; class Insecta; order Zygentoma; family Lepismatidae; genus Lepisma; species Lepisma saccharinum. The sequence continues at coordinate 43,796,063 of NC_139254.1, forward strand.
TCAAAATTACAGATTTCTGAGTATATAATTTATGCATTTGAACGTAACACCAACTTGGTATTATTTCAGATTATCATTTAAATATTACATAAACATTGGATTTATAAATGTTACAGTACGACAATGACCAACAGCAATATGTCAACTAGTGCTACAGGAAAGGATGTACATGTACAACTGTAATTTGCCTGTTGAAGTGGGCACTCAAATATGGATTGTGAAGTGAAAGATGCAGTGAAATTGAAACTAAAGTGAACAAAATCATCAACACCATGTTAAAATGTGGTTTGGTCTACCTTACCAACACAGTGATATATGAAAATGAAATAGAGGACTGTGGGATGAAACTGCCTAGGTGGGCATTTTATATATGATTATTGTCACATTAAGATGATTCGAAGGTATGTTATTACCGATTCTCAGGGAGACAAATTTATGGTAAATAAAAACTGAGGAGAGCGGTAAATAAAATGTTAGATCAGCGGTATATACCAGCGGTGGAAAAAAAAAAAATTGGCACACACTTTTTCATTATGAGAGAAAACAACATACAAAAGAGCTATAAATTGATAAACTACTTCATTTTTATATACTGTACACATACACAAGTACTTAGCTGTCCAACCAAAAAGAAAACATCAACACAAAATCACTTCATTTCTAAATTGCATATTCGGGGGAAGAAAGGAATACAGCTTGACAGGGAGCGAAGTTTTCGAAATGAGATTATGTGCATGGGAAATCCCAATTTTCAGCATCTTCCTGATGTGATCGAAGATAAAATGGTCTTCAGCTGCAAGTGGTAGGAAACTTGAGGCAAACGTTTCGTTACAAATCGGCAGTTTGCGCGCACAACCTAGATTGCTGGTTTTTGCATGTTTTCTACTTATATTGGTGATATTTCACGGTTATTTCGCGAAAAAGCGTTCATTTCGTGGAAAAGCACACATTTCGCATTACTTTGCGAATAAAACTCATGCATATTTCATCATTGGGGGTGTAGTTACGTGCAGAATGTTCAAAATTGCATCTTTTTTTCACAATTCGCGATTTCGCGCATCGCGAAAATTCGATGTCCCTACTGATTCTTATTACTTCACAGAATATGATTATCTTTTTCCGTATTGAACCATGATGTACAAGTATTTGTTGCACTGTGATTAGATATTGCTAAAGTTCAAATCACAAACCCTGAGACCTTCTGTAAACAAAACCACGTGCGTGCAGCAAGCATTGCAAACTCATAGAAGTAAAATAAACCACACGAAAATCCAGCGTTGTTACAGGATTCATTACGTAAGGTAAAACAATGGCCAATTTGTAGTATGGGAAGGGGGCAAACGGCTGCCGCAAATGACGTCTCACTTTTAAACCCAATGCTCTTTCTTTTTTTACTTATTGCTTCACCTTTATGGTTAACTCTTTGCACCAGTAATCATTTCCCATAAATTTGACTTCTTTCTCGCATGTGAATTGAGTATATTTTACTTGAATTTTTTAGACAAAATTATATAACATGATAATGTATATTTCTAAGGATGATATAGACAGGAGTGTATTTGAAATTTGTTTGTAGATTTTATGTAAATTGTATCTTATGTAAATAAAATATATAATGGGCATAAACAGCTATATTCAATGCTGTAAGTCCAATAAATATATTGATGATGTCCAATAAATATATTGATGATGATGATGAAAACAAGACAACGAAAGTTCGTAAATTTATTGCGGTTGGAAACTTTGACAAGCATCCTAATAACAATTTTTGTTCCGCCAAATATAGTGCACTTCGTAAAATAACTTGGTGACATGGCGAGGTAAGGTAAGTGTGAACATTTTGTAGTAATATGCATTGTAACTTTCAATGAGCTTAGAGATTTGTGTACATAATGATATTTTATTTTATTTTCTAAAAATTTTATTTTCTAAAAATAATCATGTGAACAGCAAGGAAGTAGTGCAACTTAGTAATATTGCCTGACTTATCCTTAGAAAAATAACATGCCGAGTTCTATGCGTGCGGGAAGGTCTCAGTGTTCTCCGAGCTTGTTTTCAAAACACCAGCAAGGACAGCCTTTGAAAAGGGGTGAGAAACAGATTCTACTCAATATTTATGTAACGTTCTGTCAGTGGTATCCTGAGAAAACAGTAAATGAAGTGGTTAAGTTGGTATCCCAGTGCAGTGGTGTGTCAGTGTCTACAGTTTTAAGGGTTATGAAAAAGAGAGAGTGACCGGGAGAGTAACAATGTGTGCGGCTGCATATTCGTCTGATGTTTTGAGAGCGGGTTCTCACATTCAGAGGCTCTTACATAAAACAAATAGGTGCGGCGAACTATGACTGTAACAGCAGATGATTGCGGTCATGAATCAGCTGAAGCGGTGTGATACATCGGTGAGACCGTTTGTTTACAGAAGGTCTCAGGGTTGGTGATTTACACTTTAGAGACATGCATATTTCGTTGACGAAAACACGAAATGTGAAATAGCAGATTGTAATGTTAATTTTTCATGTTTCTGAAAGGTGTGAGGTGCATTTTCCCACCCTGTTTTGTCACAAAATAATGCGAAATGAACTGCAAAATGCGAAATAGACCCTTAAACACGAAATTTAGAGTTTATTTACCGACGTGACACTTTCTGGTCAGAATTATCCTGAGTTATGCAATTCACGGAAAATTGATTAATACTGCTGTAAATATTTGAGAAGCAAAAATTGACCCCTTTATACAGGAATAAAATTAATATTCTGGTAACAACGTAAATGTGCTATTAGAAGGGATATGTTTATTTTGTGTCATAAGTGCGGTTTTTAAATCAAATGTGGGATTATAGTCACATTATTAAAACCAAAATGTAATTTTATATACAGTTTTTTCACCGCTATAACAGTGAAATTTTATTCTCTTTACCACTTTTGAACCTGAAATGGATTTTTTTTTGTACCAAAATGTTGCTTTCTTATTTACCAAAAATGTGTGCCTCTATATATTGCATACTTTCATATATATATTGTATTTGGGTGTTGCATAGTAACATAACATACATGTTTGCATAGCAAACATCAGGATAAAAGTACCAATAATAATAATGTTGTTATAATAATATTTTTGTTATTATTTTTATTGATTTGCTTTATTTTACTTTGCCTTTTGTGTCACTTTCGGCTAATTTGCATAACTTATTAATTAGGACTGCAATTGTTTGGAGTACTTTCTTTCCATGTTGACAGTACTGCTTATTAGGCTCTGTAATACAGGTTGAGGGCATCTGCCAATAGTTTCACTATACATGCCAGGCATAGCAGGCTTGAGGGTGAGAGACTTGGACAAGTATGAGCGAATCAAAGTGCTCCTATGCAGAACTCTAAATGTCAAAACTCATCCTACGCTGCATTTTATTGAAAAGTAAAAGTACCAGCATGAACATACCTAAATCTGAAGAAGGTGTCTTCCTTGAACTTGCGGATGCACTACGAGGACGAGCTGCCCTATACTGTCTCTGCTCCACAAGCTGTCGGCCAACAGTCTGCACCAAGAACAGGAGAATGTTCTCCCCTCTGGAATGAAAATGTTTTTGTAATATGCAAGGAAGGGAAATATCCACAATCATGCTGCTACATTCAAATTTTTAAGTATAGGGTAGATAGCATCAGCTCTACTGGGCAGAACCTGCCATTTCCAGCTGCAAAACCTCATATCCCAAACAATTTAGTCACAACATATGTTTATTTCAATTAATTCCCTTATTAGTTTCATAAATCCATCTTTCGCCATCATTCACTGTGATTAACTGGTGAAGTAGAAAACCTTATGATTTAATTCTATCAGATTGTTGCTATAAAATATTTTTAGATTTGCTCTTTCAACCCTTGGAGGGCTACATGGGGTGCAGGCATAGAGCAAAAATTAACTTGGGGATGATGATGTACCCCACTTGGCATGTAGAGGGTGCTAAACAGTTATGCCCTCCACAAATCCACATTTCCTCTACAACTGTAACAATTAGTTAATATTCATGCCTCTTGCAAACCTCAGATACAGTATTACAAAACAAACAATTTACAGTGAAACATGCCCTTTGATGATACATTTTAGTAGGAACTAACATTGTGCAACACAAATTGAGCAACAAATAAGAATTATATGAAGCCATGTGCAGAGTAAAATGCTTAGGAAAAGTAGTATAAAATTAATTTTATAGGAAACTGAAGCAAAGTATAAAATTACATTTTTTTATCTCAAGTTTTCTATCAGTGTTATAATATAACTTACATTACATTATTCACTACTTTCACTATACAATAAAGAAACAATTCTATTTTAAGTAGATAATTCTTTTCTCGTGAACATTTTATTGTATTTCACCAATAAAAAAAATTACGTATTTAGGTTATTTTATTGTTTAAATATTTTGCATTCCCATCCACAAATTTCCTTTACTCTTGTCCAAGTATTAAACCTAGCATGATTATAATGAGATCTATGATGGAATTTTCAAAATAAAGATAATGAGTACTAGAATCTGTTAATATCAGCAAACAAAATGAAGTGCTCGGAAAGTGGCTATAACTCTATTCTACCTTGGGTGGTTCAGATGGGCGGTTGTCAGGTGAGAACTTTTCCAATGTGCAACGGGCAAAAATAAATTGTATCAGGGAACATACCTATCAGAGAGAGTTGAAATTGGGTTTTGATTTTTCAGGGAAGACTTTACTCTTGTGGGTAGTGAAATATTTTCATTCTCCCTCCCAAAAAACATAGTTAGAAGATGAGAAAGAAAACGGACAATGTACTTGAGAATATTCCGTTGGTGAGTCAATATGGTCCAGCCAAATATAATTGTGTGAAAGTGGGACTTCAACATTTTACTTCATGTGAAAGTCCTTGACATTCCTTCCAGAATAAGTCAAACATCAACCCTCTATGACAAATACTTCTCATTTGGTGATGTTCTTTGTATGTATCATCATAGTTGAAAAGCCCATACTTTTAAATTCAAACAGATTTCTTTTTAAAAAAATTTAAAACCAGCTCTTGACAAACCTACAGCACTACATAGAAATATTCAGAGAAAAATGCAGGCTTGACCAGGACTCAAAACCGGGTCTCTGGCATATCGTGCCGTTGCTCTAACCACTGAGCTACCGAGCAGGCCTGGTCTCGCTTGATTTTTCGCTCTCGCTGTTTTACCTGCGTGGTAACTGTGAGACCATGCAGGCTCGGTAGCTCAGTGGTTAGAGCAACGGCACGGTATGCCAAAGATCCAGGTTTGAGTCCTGGTCGAGCCTGCATTTTTCGCTGAAAATTTCTACGTAGTACATCTCTTGTGTGTGCTAATCATCAATAAACCTACAGTACTCATATAACATTGAAATTCAAGAATACCGTACCTTCATATTATATATATAATTAAAAAAAAAAAAGACAGAAATTAAATATCAAGAGTTGTTTTGGAGAAATTACAAGACATGTACTACTGGTTGTAAACCTGTACTTACCTTCCATTTGGCAATGAGACAAGATCAGTTTCTATAATCAACCGACAGAGAAGATCAAAGCGAGCAGTCTGCTGACCCATGATGAGAGCTTTGCATTTGCATTTTTCCCAGCAGTCACAATATGCTGTTGGCGATGTGCGCTTCAGTTTGCAATCGTGCCCTTTGTGACACACACGAGCACACTCAGTACAGCAGCAGAGAGAGCCTGTAAGTCCACATGTTCTGCATTCAAAAATATCCTGAAAGAAATAAACCACCAGATAATTACGCAGCGCAAGGCAGGGGCAGAGATCAAAATAAAGTTTTCCAATTTGCTAGTTTGAAATTTTAGCTGCCAATTTCAAATATTCCAATTTTTGTTGCACTTTCCTAGTGCATACCACGTGCAATCCAAAATTTTCTGTAGAAATACTTTTAAACTAAAAAAAAAACTCAGCATGGAAGTTAGTCACCTTCTACACATAAATACCAGTCACTGCAGTTGTGTCAATTACTACATTTCTCTGCTTTGAGTGAAAGGTGCATGATGCAGCTTTAACGCTGTTTATAGAAGTACCAAGTGACAAGAATCCTATTTGCTATCATCCTCCAACAATAGTTTTCTAATTTAAAAATCAACAACATGTGAACAGGTGTTTGAGTTATCAGTCAGGTTAAGTCAAGTTAGCGTACGTTTCAACCACATACATTGCTATCATCACCAAGCTATGTTGAATTGGAGACCGGTGAAAAGTTATATATGCGTGTGTGGAGGGGGTGGAGCTTAGGTTCTGTCCTGTGATTGGCTCGTTCTGGATCCTAGTGTTTTATTAGCGGATGTCGTGCTTTTGCGGAGAAGTGAGTTCCATGCATGACCAAGCTGGAGTCTGTTGAGAGTCACTGTCCCCTCCACACTCACATATATAACTTTGAACTGGTCTCCAATTCAACAAACCTTGATGAGAACAACGTATGCACTCAAAACGTTGGACGCTAACATCAACTTAACCTGGCTGATAACCCGAGAACACCTTTCGAACCACGTCGCCAGGAAAGCTAAAATTCCCATCAACAACAAGGTTTATTAGTTCCTAAAAGTACTATTCACTAATGGCTGCATAATTACCTGATTAATATGTTCCGCTCCAGTCCATGTAAAACTGCATGTGTCATTACAACAAATAACATGCAAAGGAGAATCATCAGGATTAGAGCCTGATGGATATATCATCATCATCAACAGCTTCCTTTGGGCCTCTTGGTCTCCACAAGCTTCCTTCACAACCTGCTGAATCGTGTCCAATAAACTAAAAGCAGCAGTGTACGCACGAGTTGATACGGCCAACATGAATGGTGTCTGTCCTTGGGCATCCCTAGAACAAATGAGGAAAATGTTTAATTCTCTTTACTTCAGTAGCAAATTGCATTTTGTTATTTATTGAAATGGAACACTAATCTGCACTCTGTCTGGTATTGGCCGATAAAAGCATACTGGTGTATAGTACAATTTTTCTTTGTACTTTTTAATTAAACACGTTTCGGGAAGAAAAGATGTGGTAGTGTAACAAATACACATAAGCAAATTGCTCACTCTATCCACATGACTGAAGTAGCAAGTTCCTATATGGATGGTCACAGGGGCCACAAAAATTAATATAACCATTAAAGGAAGTCTCACTGATAGAGTTAGTACAGTGGAACTCTAATTTTACATTAATCGATTTTGCATTTTCCCACATTATACATTCAATGGTCTCCACATAGCAAAATGTTATATAAAATTTTACTCCATTTTAAGTTTTTTCATCTTGGTCCCCTGAAAAATGTAAACTCAAGGTTCTACTGTAATTCATATATATGTGTATTTATAAATATATAATTCATGAACTTGGTGCATGTCAACATATGTACTTTATTTCTAAACCAAAAGGATTAATGAGTTTCACAACATGAGTACAGTGAAACCTTGATAACTCGAACTTCAACATCTAGAATTCCTTGATAAATCGAATTGTCCATAACACTCAATACTAATTTTACCTGAACAGACAAAAACCTGAAATTAAATTCTAATCACCACTATAACTCGAAGTTTTAGTCGCACGGACCTCAATAAGTCGAAGTGTAGGGAGCGTACATACAATGTCACGTGATCAACAATCGTGTCGGGACTTGAACTCCCCCCCCCCTGCCATGCCGTGTAGTACGTTAAAGGGATACGTAGTGCTGACGTTCAGAAGGATCAGTAAACTTTAGACCTCTATAACTCGTAAGTCGCCGATTCTGGCCCTCAATAACTCGAACCTCAATTTTTTTAATTTTTCCAATCAAGTTCGAATTATCAAGGTTCCACTGTATTTGAATTTTTAACTCTGTTCAGTGGTGTGGTAGATATGAACATATCCATTTGGTATGGAAGAGAGATAAGAAGAAAGCATACATGATGAACGAAGATAAATAAATCCATTTAATAACAATATAATTGTGGATTCCTCAACCTAGCTCATCACATGTCTGTCAGATCTTATCTCATACTTCTCACGTGGCACTTGGTAATACCGTATTTACACAAGTATAACCTGTGCATGTGTGCATATAACGTGCACCCTGCTTATGAAAGTAAAAAATTACAAAAAATTATATCTTGTATTTCACTGAGCAGTGAGAAGCATGTGAAAAACGTACAGGCTTTGACTTTGTGAAGACAGTAATAACTGTGATTTGAAAATAGAGATGTGAGGTAGATGGATTTATCAATGATAGACTTGCTACTCCTTTGTGAAAGTCATTGTATACATGTGGAAGACACACTGTTCACCAAAAGTTAAAGGTTACTTCATATTATTCAATATCATATCAACAAGGTTTTCCTGTATTTGCTGTTTTTAGCTTGTATTGTCAACCTAACAGAAAAACCACTATGATCAACATGTACAAAAAATTGTTGCAGTTCAACAGTTAATGAAAATTTTTGGTACTGGCAACACTGATGAAGCTGCACGTGCACGGAAGCATGCTTTAGTATTCTGTGCCTGCAACAGAGGTATATTTCTCAGTGTGGAGGTGCGTACTTGCGAGTAGCAGGAAGTTGAAATAGAAAATCCCGCCCAATGCGAGGGGAGGTCAGTGATTAGATTTCTCAATGCAAAAGGACTGAGTACAGCTGACAATCATAGGGAATTGTGTGCCATTTACGGACCAACAGTAATGAGTGAAGGAAAGGTAAGACAATGGTGCTGCTTTTGGGAAGAACATTCAAATGTTCATGACGACGAGCAGAGCGGCAGGTCTAGTGTTCAGACAGACGACCTTGTGCAACGTGTTGATGAGAAAGTGCGATCCAATCACCATTTCACCATTACTGATCTAGGCAAGGATTTTCCTTAAGTGTCTGATAAAACATTGCACCAAATTGTAACAGACAATCTGGGTTATCACAAACTGTGTGCGAGGTGGATGCTAAAAATATTGACAAACGCTCACAAAGATGAAAGAATGAAATCAGCACATGATATTTTGGTCCGCTGGGAGAAGGATGGGGATGACTTGTTTTCTCACATAGTGACTGAAGACGAAACCTCGATATCGTACGTCACTGGTGAATCGAAGCAGCAATCCATGCAATGGTGTCACTCCCGTTCACTGAAACCGAAGCAACACCATCGCATCGCAAAATCATGGCAACTGTGTTTTGGGACCAAAAAGGTGTAATCCTCGTGGAATTCCTGGAACCGGGACGAACCATCACAGCAGTTGTGTATTGCCAAACACTGTCTAATCTGTGACGTGCCATCCAAAACCGGCAAAGAGGAATGTTACAGTCTGGAATTTTGCTCATTCATGACAACGCCCGTCCACATTCAGCTGACCGAACTGTTGCGACAATTCAAAAATTCCAATGGGAACATTTTAAGCACCCACCATACAGTCCCAATCTTGCCCAAGTGATTACTTTCTGATTCTTCACCTACAAAAGTGGCTTGCTTTGCAAAGTTTCGATGATAGTGAAGTTCTCAAGATATCATTTCTCGACTGGCTGAGCTCCCAGGCAGCAGATTTCTACTCAGAGGGCCTACGTAAACTTGTTCCACAGTACCAAAAATACTTGGAGCATCATGGTGACTATGTAGAAAAATAGCCAGGGTATGCACTTGTATAGCATCAAAATAAAAATGTCTTGCTTGATTTTATTCTCTGTAATAACCAATTGGCCCTTTTCTTACATGCCCCTTGTACACAGAGGACAGCTCTAAGGAGATTATTCAATTAGAAAACTTAATTTTCAAAACAGTAGAGAATAGAGATTATATGTTTATGGTAGAATATTGCACTACATTATAAGATATTTATAGATACACGAGGTTGGTAAAATTATCAGTAATTTTAGCCATAAACCGATACATAGAGGCATGCATATTTCGTTTTTGACGAAAACACGAAATGTGAAATAACACTGTAATGTATTTTCATGTTTCTAAAATGTGCGAGGTGCATTTTCCAACCCTGTTTTGTCACGAAATGATGCGATATAGACTCCTAAAACACGAAATTTGGAGTATATTTAACAATACAACACTTTCTGAAGTCAGAATTATCCTGTGAGTTATGCAATTCACGGAAAATTGATTAATTCTGATGAAAATATTTCAGAAGCAAAAATGAACCCATTTTTACAGGAATTAACCTCATATTCTGGTAACGACATAAATGTGCTATTAGAAGGGATATGTTTATTTTGTGTAGTAAGTGCAGTTTTTAAATCAAATTTGGTATTATATTCACATTTGTAAAACCAAAATGTAATTCTTTTTACACCACTACAACAGTGAAATTTCATTTTCCTTTTGAATCCAAAATTGACTGATTTTGTACAGAAATTTTGCTTTTTTATTTACAAAGAATATATGCCTCTACCAATACACTAATGTGCCTATATCAGCAGACACCTGTAGAGTAACGAAAAATGAGTTTAGTTCATAGCCTTCACTTTCGCAATCGTGTCAAAACAAACGTCATCGGAACCTCGACCATGTCTCCTTCACAGTCTCTCAACCAGCCCTGATGATAAATCTGAGATGGAGTCAAAAGGTTGGACAAAATTTAAAGGTGTCTTGTTTATGCATTTTACATTGTTTTTAACTAGATAAATCTTACTTTAAAAAAATATTAATAAATATGTTTCGACCCCCTTCTCTCTTCTACTTAAAGTTTCCATGAATCAAACCAATGTCTTCTTTTTATTTTTCTTAACAGCCAGTTCTATCTTTCTTTCCCCCCCCCTCTCCCTGTGCTTTGTGTAGTTGTATAAAGTAACATCTTCCTAGAGCACCTAAAACAAGTAATAATTCCATGAGAACCGAGAGAAAATTCTAGCTTCCCTCTGACACTAGACCATGTCGATCCCCCCCCCCCCCTCACACACCTCTTAATGTTGGTGAAGAAAACTAGACTCACTGGCACAGTGGTAGCATCGTGCCCTGTAATTAAAGGGTCCACATTGTGGTTTGGTTCTCACCTTAAACTGTAGCACCTAAAAAAAGTAATAATTCCATGAGAACCGAGAGAAAATTCTAGCTTCCCTCTGACACTAGACCATGTCAATCCCCCCCACACACACCTCTTAATGTTGGTGAAGAAAACTAGACTCACTGGCACAGTGGTAGCATTGTGCCCTGTAATTAAGGGGTCCACATTGTGGTTTGGTTCTCACCTTAAATTGTAGGCCCAGTCCCAATTAGCCTTATTGTGCATAAGTGGACTTAAAACACCAACTCAATCAATCACTCTTCTTGAATAAAACAAATTGTAAACTCTTTGGTCCTCTTGTCTGCAATTGCATACAAACTTATTTACCACATTCAGTAACAAATTGTACTGTTGTCTACCTGCGTTCCTTTCAAATGAGAGTCCACAATGACATTCCTTGAAATACCTGATACTTTACTCCACATAAGCACCAGATACAAGCAACAAAAAAGGTTCATTAACTCATCTGCATTTATTAAGACAGACAGTACAGAAAAGTTATAAAATGTATCTGGACAAATCATAAATCTTCATTTTTCAAGAAGCAGCATTATATTTTTAAATTACAGTTTACAATTGCATTATTTCTACTTCATATTTTTCGATTAACCAATTCAAGAATAAATGACACACAGAAATTGGTAAACATTCTCAAAAAATAAATCTGTGAACTTACTTGGAGCTAAGAAGATCCTTAAGGTGTGGAATAAGGTTTGAGCTTTCAGACAACAAGCGCAAGATCAGAAGAGCATTGTTCTTTCTTTCCACTGGATCTGCTATGTAGAAATTATTTCCACAGGTGGAAGCTAAAATGTTAAAGAAAATATTCATTAACATATCAGACAAACCTATATCTATATAAGAATACATTTTTTTTATTATAATGTGAATACTGACAAATGAATATTGTATATACTTGATAATTGTACATTTCCGTATGTATGAACATGCATATGAAGAATTCATTGTATGAGAACCAGATTAATGAAACTCCAAGAATGCAGGATTCAGTTTTGATTAAATGAACTCCTCACTATTTGCAGTCAGATCATACACAGTCTGGCAATTAAGTAATGAGACTGATTTTATATTGTGAAAAGGAAACAAAATAATTGAACATTGCCTGTTTATTACTCAAAGTACATCCCTCCTGCATCAATACAGCAATTGACACAATTGGCCAACGATCAGTACGATATCTGCAAGTCTTCATGTGGTATGACTTGAAGATTGGACGTCACAACCTGTTGGATGGTCCTGTGTTCTTCAAAAGTGTGAAATTTCATTTTATGTTTCTTTGTATAACAAGTACAGTTTCTTAATCAAATTTAGGATTATATTTACAATTTTAAAACCAAAATGTCATTTTATAGACAGCTTTTGATCCGATAACACTGAAATTTTATTTCATTTACCGCTTTTGAACCCAAAATTGACTGTTTTTGCACCAAAATTTTGCTTATTTATTAACCAAAAATATGTGCCTCTACTAAAACAACTGACTTCCTCAAAAACTTAATACACAGACAAATTCCCAACTTACTGCTTGTGGTGGCTTTGCTTGCTGCTAACCCCATTAGACTATCCTCGTCACCACTTGCTGGATCAAATGTTTCAGGTGGCCAGCTCAGCGTAGGGATTGGTTCCTCTGATATAGGTGGGCGCGAGGCTTCTGTGCTTAGGTCTCTCTCTAATCCAGCTGCAGGGACAAATCACAGAAAGCAGAATGAGTACAGATGACTTCCAATTATGGATCTTACTGCTACACGAGTCCAAACTTTTTACCTTTTTGACACTTATGAAATTTCACAAAATCGTGGATTCTGATATTCAAAACCACAAGCCACTGTGTAATTCAGTGTTCAAATTCAAGAACAACTCCCCCTCCCCCTGGATATTCTTCCCAACATGTACAGGGGTGCACATGTTTCTTCAGGGTGTCTAGAATTTCAAAAAAAAAAAAAAAAAAAAAAAAACAATTTCCCCAACTTTTCCAGTTTTTCCAGACCAAGAACAAAAATTTTTCAGACCAAATCATTAGGGCATTTCATGTATTTAAGCATGTGTGTAACAAACTCAATACACTTTAGCTAAACACCACACTTAGAATCCCATTTAATCAAGATTTAGAATATTCACTTCACATGTAAAGATAACAATGAGAATGAAAACTCAACAGAAATTGGCTGTTGGGTACGGGGAGGGAAGCAAGAATTGACTAATGATGGAACAATTACAGTGAAACCCCGATTTTACGTTTTTAAGGGAACCTGGCTGAAAAAACTTAAAATGCGGGAAAATGTAAAATAGAGGAAAATGTTATAACATTGCACTACTACAAAAATTTCGAATTTTCCATAAAAAAAAATTTCGCTGACATTTCCATGACTTTTTCATAAAAAAAGTATTTTCCCTGACTTTTCCAGGATATCCAGGTTTTCCATACTGCTAGATGCCCTGTACTACGTTGTTCATCGATTGTTGCAAACTATTAATATTTCAGTTCATAATTTGTCCGTTTGATGGCAGCACAAATGCTGTTTATTTGTTCTCTCTCTGCTTGTCCATGTGGCATGTGCACTGTGCACTTTCTCAATTGATACAATGACTAACAAACCTGCTGCAGGTTGCTCTGGCAGATACTCTCCCAGGATGATATTCATTGTTGTCTGGATGATATTGTGATAATTCTGGGACTGAAGATGAATAGGAGGTAGAAACTGATATCATTCACTGAATATTTAGTAAAATAGAGACATTGAACAGATTTCGAGAGTTGATGCTTGAAGAAAATCATTTTTGTAAAATATATTTCTATAAGTTATATTGTAATGTGCAGCAGTTTGTATTCACACAAAAAAATTAAGCTCCATACAGTACAAAGCAACAGAGTAATAAAGAGAACAAAGAAAATAAAAGATTTTTTGAACATTCTTGGGATGGTAACTCTGAACCTTGAAGAAAATTACATAGAGTTTTTGTATTTTAAACAGTAGTATTTTGTATTTGTACACACAGGTCATACTGTAGGTCTGTACATAGTAACAGAGTAATAAAGAGAATGAACAAAGAAAAACATTTCTTTAGATTTTTGAATATTTTTGTGACAGGGTTTGAGTTTAACTCCATTTTATGCACAGAAGGGCTAATCGGGAGTGGACCTACAGTTTAAAGTGGGATCCAAACCACTATGTGCTTCCCATGTAATTTTTGTGATGGCAACACTGACACTTAAAGAAAATTACACAGTTTTTGTAAGTAAAATTGTAAACTGTTATTTTGTATTTGTTCACAATATGTGAAGTTCGTAGAGCACATAGTAACAGAGTACAGTGGAGTCTCGTTTATCCGACCTTCACTTATCTGACATTCCGAATTATCAGACATACACCTGGGAAAAAAAAATATCAATCAGCAACAAGAACTGCAAGTTGCGAGCGTGAGCGTAGTTTATTTTTAGTTTCTCCCGACTCTACCCCGCGGCATGCCCGCCTACTCTATTTTTTATGTATTGTTGTAAAACACGATTACTGTATTAGTTTCGTAATGTGTAAAATTATAACATTAGTTCGACGTTTAATAGGCTTTTTCTTAACACCTCCCTATTATCCAACATTTTCGCTTATCTGACGTTCTGCCAGCCCCTTTATGTCGAATAAGCGAGACACTACTGTAATTAATTTTCGGAAAAGGGCCCAAAATGGTAGATTGGTTGTCATATTTCCAATTCTGTGCATGCGACCCAAAAAAGGATTAAACTTGTGTCCAAAAAAGATTTAAAACACTTTTTCTATTGTTAGGGTAAAAACTGGAATCGTCATTTAGACTCCAGAAAGTGAAAAAGAAGTTGCAAAAATGGCAACATTGTAGTTAGTTATCCACCACACAAGAAGTTGAGAATCCAGGCACTATCAGAAAGATCCTGCTGACAGTGTTTGGGGATCAGAAAGGTTTCATAATTCCTAACAACTACCTGTGAAAGGTAGTACATTTAAAGATGCCTATTATGTCAACTTACTCAATCACTACATGTAGGTGCAGTATGCTGTCCAAAGGTGAGAGACAGCTTCCAGATAATGACTGGTTGACACATCTCGCACTGTAACAAAAAGGCAAGCTGCCATGTCTGACAATGAAATACTGCCACCCAGTCCACAATTGCTTTTTGACATATGCATTCATAAATTCACATTAGAAAGTCATCGGTCACAACTCAAGTCAATACTACATCATCTGTGCTCATCACAAGTTGATGTAGTTTCAAATATTTAAAGTTACTGTAGTATATGTTTGTGAAAGAAAGGTGTCTGTTATGTGTTTAGCCATAACAATCATATTGCATAGCCAGCGTTACAACAATGTAACTTCGATTTGGCCTCTGAATGTTCAGTTTTAAATTAAAATAAAAGACATAATAAGTTATTTCAAATGTAATTTTGTGCAGAGAACATTTAAACAATGTTATATTGCTTGGCAATTATTCCAAGCACCTTGATGTTTGATTGTTGTCAAAATTTTTGCAATTGATAAATGAAAAGTAGAAAGGTTTGTTCAAAATACAGCTAGATTACTGTATGCAAGGATATGAGATGTAAAGTAAAAGTATGAAAAGAGTAATTCCATGTCAATTCAACACAGATATGTGATTTTCAACCTGACCATCTCAGATTTTCATGAAATTTGGGGAGTTGAAGGTATGCATGGGACTTAGTTACTACGAAAATTTTGAGTCGAGCCTTGTCTTCTAATTGTAAAATTATTCAAGGTCAAAGTTCGCAGAAATTGTCCTTTCTGAGCTCGTTGAGCTATACTAAATGTGCTGTAACTCTGCCTAGGAAGCTGAAATAAAGTTTACTGTGCAGGGAATTGAACAAGCTTTCCAATGATATACAACAAGCCTACCTTTGGTTAAAAAGAAAATTTTACACATGACCTTGAATATCTCAAAACATGTCATCGCCAAAATTTGAGAAAAAAATATATTTGGCACACCATGCTATACTCTAAAACACATGAAAAAATCAAACTGGGACTGCAATGGGATCAGAAGATACAAAATAATATGTGTAGCTATGTGACTGATAAAGACCTCATTACAATGTACTAGGGTGAGTCAAAGTCCCTTTACACCACCTATAAAATGCAGAAGAGTTATGCTGGGTAAAATTGGTCATTATAGAAACATGTTAAGCCCAGGGGGAACTATAGTTGCATGTGTCAAGCAGAGGCCAGCCATATTGTTGGCATCATAGTGAATTGAACTCAAAACATTTTCAAAGGAAAGGGGCCCACGGGCCTCTATAAATTTGTGCCACTGTACACAGTCGCCATAAATTGCATAACAAAATTTTTGTATGTAGCTAAGGTGCGGTAAAATTTATTGAATTCAACTGGAGCACCATAAGTACAATGAAGTTTACAAGTGGGTTGATATAGATACTTTGGAAAAACCTTCGCCACTGCATTTCTCGTGAAATTCTAGCCTGATTTGATATATCACATCAGCCCCTTTCCATGGAAAATGTTTGGAGTTGAATTCACTATGGTGCTAACAATATGGCGGACCTCTGCTTGACACACACAACTATGGTTCCCCCTGGGGCTGACATGTTTCTATAATGACCAAATGTACCCAGCATAACTCCCTTACATTTTATAGTAGCTGTACATGGACTTTTGACTCACCCTAATACATTCTAATGAGGCCTTTATCAGTCACATAGCTACACACATTATTTTGTATCTTCTGATCACATTGCTGCCACAGTCTGATTTTTTAATATGTTTTAGAGTATAGCATGGTGTGCCAAATATATTTTTCTTTCACGAATTTTGGCGATGACGTGTTTTGATATTCAAGGTCAAGGTCATGTGACAAAATTTTCTTTTTAGTCAAAGGTACACTTGTAAGCTTGTTCAATTCCCCTGCACAGTAAACTCTATTTCAGCTTCCTAGGCCAAATAGGAGCGGAGTTACAGCACATTTAGTATAGCTAAAAGAGCTCAGTAAGGACAATTTCTGCAAACTTTGACCTTGAATAACTTTACAATTACAACACAAACGAGACTCAACATTTTCATAGTTACTAAGTTCCATGCATACTTTCAACTCCCCAAAATTCATGAAAATCTGAGATGGTCAGGTTGGGAGCTGTGTTGATTTCATATGGAATGACTCAAAAGGAAGTTTCATTGGAATCAAATCTACGACATTCCACACTGTGGGCAGCAGCCACACTTGAAGGTGGTTGTGTTATCACTCTTTTATACATGCAAGGTTCCAAATTGAGACTTATGTCACTGATATTCTCTTTTATACTGGAAGTAGGTTTGAGATATTCATGTCGTTAACAGCATTTCGAATGCTGAATCAAACAATATAGGTTCAATTTAATACTATTGAGTTTAAGCTCGTAATGCTTCCTTCTTAGTTTATCTGCACATTTCCAGATTAGAAAGAAAAAAGATGGAAACAGTTTACGGCACTCACTGCTAAGCTCAACCAATAAGTTAAAAGCATCTGGACCGATCCTCCACCTTTACTCTTCAGCTAGTGATATTTCAAAGTAGAAGATTTTGATATGTGATTAATAAAATATAACATTTTCAGCATGCCAGAAATAAAGGTGCAATAAAAAAATCTGCTCACAGAAGCTTTTTTTTATGCAAGAGTTGAACCTACATCAAACAAGCAAGTTCTTTCAATTTAATGTTTCAGAGAAGAGAATAAAGTAAATGTAAAATTAGAGCCTTACAGTAAAACAAGAACTTCAAAACTACATGCACAGTTCGACAATTTGAAATCGAGACTGATTTTTTTGCTCAGTAGGTGGCACCACTGTGCAAGCGTTCTGTGGTGGAAACAAGTAACAGGTATCTCACAAACAATCGACGCAGAACTTAAGCGACATTGCCACTTGTGGCATTCTTGAATGTGGGCACGTGTCGTGAAATGATTTCAACATGGAACAAAGAGCAAACATCAAGTTTTGTGCGTTCTTGGGTAAAAATGCTGCGGAAAGGTTTCACATGTTGTAGCAAGTCTATAGGGACAATTGTTTATCATGTAAGCGTGTATTTGAATGTCTCAGGCGTTTCAGTGAAGGACGGGAGCCAATTGAACACGACGAGCATCCAGGTGTAGCAGGGACGGTGAGAACACCAAAATTGGTTGAGAAAGTGAGGACAATCATTACTGAAGACTGAATTTTCAGACAGAGTGTTACTGCTGGATTTTATCTTGAGGTACAGAAACGTTTGATGCAAGGAATAATACGTGTGAGAGCCACATATCGGGATGATGGCAGCTGGTGTCTGCTTCATGACAGTGCCCCAAGTCACAAGACTGTGATTGCGAAGAACTTTTTGGCCCTAAATCAACTCTGTGTGTTGTCACACCATACCTACTCACCGGATCTGGTTCCGTGTGATTATTTCCTAAACCAAAATCTGCACTGAAAGATTTCTACTTTTATGATGTACCAACAATCAAGAAGGCTACGACATGGATTTTAAACAATTTGATTTGTTGTTTTAAGTCCACTTTATGCACAGTAAGGCTAATCGGGACTGGACCTACAGTTTAAAGTGGGATCCGAACCACTATGTGCCTCCACCAGGAATCGAACCCAGGACCCCTTGATTACAAAGCGACGACTCTACCACTGCGATGGATTTTAAACAGCATTACACAAAACAAATTTCAGCAATCCATCCATGCACTGGTAGGCATTGTGCTATGATGTGCGGATGCATGAGGGTCCTACTTTGAATGATCCCTGGTAAGTGACTTTCTATGAAGAACTTGTTATTTTTTACAGCACCAGTCTCGATTTCAAATTGCCGCACTATGTATGTTGGCTTTTCCTTAAAGGAGAACAGCACAAAAGTCTGATCTATAAAACAGGCCAAAATTATAACAATATGTCCTCTAAAATAAAACTTTTGAAATTATGAAACTGAGTACAAGAATCGATTTAATTTAGGGCTAAGGCGGTATCAATACTGACATATCAGAAGCGTCCAATATCAGTGCATTGGCATTGTAAAGTACTGATTGTAATTTATTTGGCAATACATTCCCAAGTCTGCAAAACTTTTGTGGAGCTTAAATATCTTGAAAATTATGTACTTATTTTTAAAGCAAAACTCGCGTAATTTCTTGGTATCATTCCATCACTGGCATATTTATATTTATAAATAGTCTGCACTACTTTGAATTGTTACAATTTTCAAGTATCAGTTCTGTATCAGTGAAAATCTGTTAAGAGTTTTGGCACTGGTATTGATATTGGTTCAAAGTGGTATCGGCTCAGCCCTAGTTCAATTATCAGATCGTTACAATTATTATACAGATCCAATCATTATTCATTATTTTGAAATTGCCTTCTTCACATCCCAACAAAGCAACTAACTACACACTAATAATGTGCAATGCTGAACAAAGATGGCAGCAGTAAATGGTTGGAATAGAATGATCCAGCATCATCATTGGTATAGTATGAATCACAAATTTCTCAGTGCCAATGAATGAATTTCACTGGCTGCCTTAGCTGAGACCATGGATGGAAGTGTGCATGCGCTAACTGGACGTGTTCATTGGCAAAATAGGGGTGACGGGACTTTGGTCAGGAAGCAGCAGAAGCAGTGAAAATCGTCTGCCGTGGAAACAACAATGAAGTTTGAAGCGTAGTAACATCGCTGCCAGAATACGTAGAGATGTTTACGAATTATGTAAAGGTGCAGAAAATAATAGCCATCCATATACTATATAAGCAAACAGATCATATCAGGAAGGTCTTCATCACGTCACATTAGTAGATAACCTATTTGTAAACCAGTAACTCTATTTTGGATCATTCGATTAAATTGCTCTCCTTAGTGAATATTATAATTAGCACAAATGTACACAGCAGTAATCAGGATAGTATTCAATAATAATAGTATTATAAATATAATAAAGAAAATGTAGTAACTGAATGGCTTGTGACATTGTGTATTATATTGAGGGTGTTTTGTAGATTGTGCAACAGAGACCAAAACATCACAGTCTTTTCTTTGTTCTACTTCGAAATGATTAGTTACAAATTGTAAGATCAATCACAAACACAACACAACAAGCAGTAATAAACACAAGTGAACTCATACAAGCAAAATGCCACAGGGTGGTTTAATGAGTGTTCTACTTGCTTCCCCTCTCACGCTTGGAATCATACTTTCCAGCTAGTTTAATTTCCCTTAGCGGACTGTATACAAGTTTATATTGTAGGAATGGGCTAATATGAAATTTTGGCCAGTACCGATAAAGTACTGGTATAAAATTTACAGATACCGGTAACTGAAATTTTACCAATCTGATATAAAATTCTAAATGGTCAAGACCTGAGTGGTTCACTGACATCCTTAATAAATGTGTATTTTGGTGCAAAAGAGGTTGCATAGTAGACATTTACTTTTTAAAAAAGTAGGGCATGGAGATAATCTTGCACTGAACTATAAGATATTTATAGATATATCAGATCGGTAAAATAATTGGCAACTTTACCGATAGAGTACTGATTAATCTGTCCCATGTCTATTATATTGTATTTAATACAACTCTCATTGTATACACATTATAAATTAGGTTTATTTCCTCACATATACATTTAATTTAGTTTGGTTAAATCTGCAAATCATACATCCACTGCACTGATATGTGATTAATGTAAACACGATGCCAATTATCAGTAGTTGAACATTTCTAGCTCATGTGTCATGATATAGGAAGAAAATTATGTTCAACTTAAAGCAAATAATACTTCTCACTCTCTTCTTCTCTGTTCCGACCCACTTTTTCCTTCGCATTATTTTATTACATTAACTATATTTTTATATATAAATTACTGACAACTTAAATTAATCTATACTTTGATTCTTTTTTTTTTTTTTTTGATGTTTTGATGTCCACTTTATGCACAGTAAGGCTAATCAGAACTGGACCTACAGGTTAAAGTGGGATCCGAACCACTATGTGCCTCTACCGGGTATCGAATACGGAACCCATTGATTACAAGGCGAACACGCATCACTATGCCATGGGGGAGGCCAAATGCATCTCTACTTTCTGTTTCCTTTTGTTTTTCTCTGCCTCTACATTCTAATATCCACCCTGGACTTCTGGTTCAAAATCCTACATACCACAAAATCTTGTATCTATTTTTAGGATGAATAAAAAATAACAGGTAAAAAAAAGTGCTCTAGTTCTACAGATGTAATTTGCACACACAAGTTCTTACTGATGATAAATGACAGAAACATCATCAGATTTTCCTTTCGACAACAAAACACCAAACCTCACAATTGCTACTTAGTTGTGCAATGTACCAAATCAGTATGTACTATAAAAACAGAAAATCTGTCCAAAACTTATAGATTTGACTCAGCATTTCAAAAAATCAATGAACAAGGAAAGAAAATTAGAAGTATCTAAGAAAGAAGTTATGCTGTGAAAATACATCAGGTGTAACAAGATGTAAAAGATAAAGATACACCCTGCACATGAAGGGATAAATGGAGGATCTCTAGCACCTGTGGAGATGATGTGATCAACACCACAGATGCCTTTAACCCTCAGGCTGGCCCCAGGTATTTTATTTGAGGCTGGGTTAAGCCCAGAGCCAATCCATGCAGAGATATAGATGAAAAAATGTCCACCTGAAATCATGCACACAGAAATTTAACCCTGATCTCACGTGTGGCAGGCAAACTGGACCACAATGGCTCTTTTGATTGATTTGGTTTATTTTACATCACTTTTATGCCACTTTTGGCTAATCATGAAGATGAGAATGGGTGATTATTTGATGTAACTGACAAAGGACCAATCGCGGAATACTCATGCCCAGGCCAGGATTCGAACTTGGGGCCCCTGGCATCGTAGCATGGCTCTTGTACCAAGATAGAGGAGTGTGTAATTCACAACCATGTTCCTGGTTCATTTTATGAACACACTAACCAAATGATTACATAGATATATTCACCAATTCTTAATATGAAAAGAAACGTTTTAGTCTTGTTAGTGTCCTACTAGGAATACATTTTCTTTTCGCTTAAATATTCCATGAGAATATGCTTTGGGCGTGTGCAGTAATACAGGCACTTAAGAAATGAATTGGTATATTTTCCCACAATCAATCCGTACTGTCTTCATGTACTTCATCAATGCTACCGATAAATTTAAGAAACAAAGGTATTAGGTCTCCTGCTTTCCACTTACCAGATGATCTTACGGCTGCTGTGGCCCTTCGCATCATTTCTCTCAAGCTAACAGAGCGAGAGCCAAGGGCGTTGGTGATAACATTTATTGATTCAAGGCCTGAGCTTGTATTACTGCTGCTTTCTATGGATCAAGTAAGAATGAAAGTATATATAGTGCACATACATATCTATTATCAGTTATCACAGAAAGCTACGCAAATTAGAGGATCCTTACAGATCACTGGGGTTTGTCAGATCTATTTAACAATAATATACATCCAATATTTTTAAAAAAATCCAACAGCAATCAAAAATAATATTCACCATCACCTTTAATAGACAAATTCAATATAATCCCTTCACTTTACACAACTACTAAATATCAAGAACAAGAATATAGTCTATCCTAGTAGGCAAAATATCAGTTACAATAGTGAAATTATTAAATACGAACTACGTATTTCAAAAAATGTTCTCTAATAAACTACATACATGCAATCTCAGCATCAAAACACAATTTTATATACTGTGTGCAATCTCTGCACTTCATTTTTCTGTACCTTTCTGTACTCGCCACTTAATTGTCCGAAACTTTATATTAACTTATCTATTGTCAGAACAGTTGCCGGCCCCCGTGGCAGAGTGGTTAGCACATTGGCTACGATGGCAGGGGTCCCGGGTTCGAACACCCATGGCCAGTCCGGTGGCTCGAACGAGAGAAGTTCAGTGGCGAGGTTGAAAGTCGATCGCTTAATGCACACGCTGCTGAGCCAGCTTAAATATCTCTGTCTGAAGACATATTTGAATCTTCAGTCACTGCCATGGTTATACTGTTCTGTGCATACGCTTTTAAAATAGGCACAGCTTCTGTTATGATGAAATGACAGTATTTGGCATGAGATCTTTCTAGACATTTTTTTCCAGTATGATATATGGTGACGATGTTGTCTCTTACTGAGTGGGTTCTGCCTTCGATCTCCGTTGGAGACACAATGCACACTGGCTCGGATCCCACTTTTAACTGTAGGCCCAGTTCAACAACAAAAACTCCTTCTGGTTATTTTGTTTTCTTTTTACTTCAGCTGCCTTTAGAGATTGTCTTCGCCTGAATTCCTGATGCTTCAGAACACTTCTAATCGTTGATGATTAGGCACACACAGGAGATGTACTACGTAGAAAGTTTCAGCAAGAAATGCAGGCTTGACCAGGACTCGAACCTGGGCCTCTGGCATACCGTGCCATTTCTCTACCACTGAGCTACCGAGCCGGCCTGGCCTCGCCTCTCTATGTAGTACATCTCCTGTGTGTGCCTAATCTTCAATAATTAACATCTCTACGCTGGGAGGAACCAGGCAACGTCGAAGTCTACTGTGTTTCAAAGGCAACAGATCCCGTTGCGGTAGCACTGGCAGAGATGATTCCACGCAGGTAAAACAGCGATAACAAAAAAACAGGTAATGCCAGGCTGGCTTGATAGCTCAGTGGTATAGTAGGGACACGATAAGAAGCGGCGTGCAATCAGAACACAGAACGTGACCAAATTCTGTCTCCTCGTTGGCTGCCATGTGGCTGGGGGTTTTCTGCGTTGCCACGTTCGCACAAACAGACGGACAGGCTAGTCAGCTGTTGGCAAGCTTGGGAAAAAATTAAGCACGTACGCATCAGGATGCTAATATATGTTATTTCCGTCGTAAAGTGATAATTTAACGAATCTAGAAGTTTGAATCTGAAGTTTCTTGTAGGTTAACGTTAACTTCCCGTGTGAATTTTACATTCTGGCAAGCATGAAACATTTTATCTTCCTGCTCTACACAGCAACCGAAAACCTTCACTGCAAGAACCTCTGTTGTATTTTTATTATGGTACATTGCAAGCATCAGTTACCGGCATATTTTTACTTGTGTTGTATCGTATCATAATTACCTACAAAATAAAATGCATCTTGTGTTATGAACAACTGTGGCAAATAGTTCTCCTTTGATTTCATGCAGCCTAGCCTTCTTTGTCACACTGCGACGTTTGTCTTTTTCGCAACTCAATACCAACCGCAGCTATGCCGCTTATTGTTTTTGTACACGAAACTCGCCCTTTGTTTTGTAACGACATGGAATTTATACTTCTGTGACATAGTTGAAGCTTCAGAACCTACAAATGAAATGTATTTCTTGAAAATTAGGGCGAATAACGTATAAACAAATTACGTACAACTTGGTTTCGTTAACACGTTTTTTAAATTATATTTTTTGGAACCTACAAAAATTTACCTTTTATACAGAATTTCACAGAACTGAGTTACTGTATTACAGAGAAGAATTTATCAGGAACAAATCAATTGTGTGTGAATTGATTGATTGATTGACTGATTTGGTGTTTTAAAGTCCACTTTATGCACACTACGGCTAATCTGGAATGGATCTACAGGTGGAAGTGGGATCCGAACCACTATGTGCCTCGACAAGGTATCGAACCCAGCACTACTTGATTACAAGGCGACGACGCTTACCCTACCACGGTACCATCGGGGAGACACATGTGGGTGTGTGAAGTGAGATAATTTGGGAAGCTACAGGATAATACAGGCTCTGGCAATACAGAGTTCAATTAATTACAACGAAAAGCTTGGCAATTGCTTGATTTACTGAACATTAATGATACATTTGGTACATGTGTAATTAATGCTTCGATCTACCTGTACGTAAAAACATAAAAAATGAATGAAAGAACAGAAGTTAGTAGTTAAAGAATCAGTTGTTTTTGCTGAGAGTGAGAACAATTGACTGTTTAACCAGATGTTTAATCCTACACGTGTTTCTGTGGACTCGCGAAAATCCTGAAGTAGGTCAATCCGGCAACTGCACGTCGCTACCAGAGCGGGTGGTTCCACGCCGATTGCTAGCGCGTCCCGACTTAAGAGCAATGGCACGGTATGCCAGAGACCCGGATCTGAGTCCTGATCGAGGCTGCATTTTTCGCTGGAACTTTCTACATACATCTAATCGTGCTTCATTGTAGGTCTCTGACGCCCTTGACTAACGCTTTCCTTCCATCCCTTCCCCATTTAAATTGTATGCAAGTTAATCACAATAAAATCACATTTTAGTGCATTACATAACTTGCAGGAAAGTGGACTTATAAATACAGTTAGCCACTCATTTTGAACTCCCTAATTCTGTAGCTCTTTCCACAACTACAGAATTGGTGTATCAAAATTTAGTCACCTTGGTATTGTAGCAATCATGATTGTTTCTTATTAATTAGAACGAATATAAAAATTGTTATTCTGCACACCACGCAATATCGTTATTTGAATATGGCAGTTACAGAAAAATTGTAACAAAAGAACACACCCAATTATCCATGTCTTTCCCGGTATTCCAAAGTAGACATAATTAATAAGGTTGAAAACATGAAGATGATTTTATTTTTTTTATATTTTATTAGTTTTAGATTATTTTAATCATACCCTTGCATGGATTTATATTTATATTTGTATGTGGAGAATTGTATCTGACGACATCTAGAGATCACCGATATACAGTTTTTGTTATTTTGTTATAACTTGTAGATTAAGTTGTCAGACTGAAAGTTATACTTTTCTTAATATATTTGCCACATTGCACATTTACAGATGAAGGTCCTGAGCTGCAGTCCCCTCCTAAACTAAAACAGACAGTCGACTACGGCTGTGGTTTGCTTCCGATTACCAAATTGTTGATTAGAACACAACTTTTGTTTCAGAATCTCTAATCATTCCTATTCGCTTTCGAATAACGGAGTTAAGTAAGTTGAAAAAAGCTAATTTGTATTGTCAAATGACAGCAAAGTTTGATATGGGATGATAATTTGAGGACATATCTAGAATCTATAATATTCAAAAGTAAGATACACAAGAGTGAATAATACCAGGTTAGTAGCTAACCTGCACCCACTCTTGTCACCGTCCCTGCATGCCAGACAACAAGCAGCATTATTCTTTGAGTTTCAAAAAACAAATTATATGGGGCACATCAGCACTCTAGGCTATTTGCACCTGTCTCAATATCCAAGGAATAATCAATCACCTTAGCCAGCCAATAAAACCAGAGTTGTAAATAACCTTGAAATACAGGGGGCCCAAAAAAAGGTAACCGATCACATAATACAACGGTTCTACATTAGGGTTACCTTTTTTTGAGGCCACCCTATATTAAAAGCGAAACACACAATAAAAAAATATAAGGCAAAATACTCAAATGCACTGCTAAAAAAACCTGTCATCCAAAGTAAAAAAATATGTTCAAAATGGTGGAATCATTTCCCAACAGGGAAGGCAGATTGTTGTGGAGCACAAATCTATGCCAAACATATGTAAACTTAGCACACTGTAGCAGAATGTGATTTGCACTAAAAATTAAATCTCACGACAAAAACAGCAGTGAATCCATACCATGTAATTTAATTCCATGTGACTTGTTATTCTGGCTGCTTCTTTCTTAGTAAGCAAGATTGGTGATTTTTATGACAAGGCAGAAAGAGTGTGAATGAAATTGCTTCTTTCGGTAAAAATTGTGGCTGAAGTTATTGTTGTTGCTGTGTTCAATCAAACTTTTCAAGTTGAAGTCCTGGTTGAAATCAATGGTTCTTTACATCAATGAGTATTTTTCTCCCATTTGAAAAGTGGCAACTTGTTGTTTGAAGAGCTTTCAGTGTGTAGAAATGATGAAAATTTTGACTAGGCAGTCAACAAAATTGTCAAAACATTACTGAAGAAGTGACTAAATGTAATGAAATTTATACCAGAGAACATAAAAAAGAGCTTGGAAATGCATAGAAGTATAAATTAGTTGCTGCACCATGACAAAATGTCATGTTGGTCAAGCAGTTCTTGACAGAAAACAATATGTCAATTGCTCCTAATCCTCCCAACTTCTCTGATCTTGCTCATTACATTGTTTTTATTATTATCACAAATGAAAACCATAAGGATTTGAATTTGAATTTAAATTTTGGGTGTGTCAGCACTAAGGCTATTTTGCACCCGTCACATTATATGGGGTCCAGCCCCTTATCGTTCCACATAACAACTCTAATGTTGCATAACTAAAATCATAAAATCTTCTGACTTTCGTTAAAAGCTGAGGCTGTAAAGGAGCACTCAGCATGAAAAAGGACAAAACGCAGGACAACACAAACAGAATTATACTGGCCATGGAGGCCAGTCGCCAGAGCCTCGTTAGTCTGCAGTCCAGGGTGTACTATGTGGAAGTGAGGTTGACTATTGGGTGCACTACGTGGAAGGAGCACCCCGAAAACCATAAGGAGTAAGCAATTGTTTATACAGTGATGTGAAAGAAAATTTGTTTGAAAGCTATGAGTAGTATTCTAGTTCAAGTTCCAAAACTCTTTCCAGCAGTGAAAAAAAAACATCAGGTACACAGGCTCGCAAACACATTACTTTGAAGGAAACTATAATGTGAAATTATAAACTTTAATACTAAGATGTTAAAAAAATATAATTAGTTATTTTTGGGTACTCCCTTGCACAATCATCATTAGACTATAGGTCTGTGAGGAAGGGGAGTACAAATATTCAACCTAACGTGTTTCATAAATGGTAGTCACTGATTTGAGAATATACATGCAATAGTAACACACAATACTGCTGAGTTATGGTAATGTAAGAATACCATCAGTAAGAAGAGAGCTGAATTACTGTGTGAAAGAAGAACACATATTAATAGATAGCACTGCACAATTTGTATGTTAAAAAAGGTGAAGGCATTTCCTGTGCAATGCACCATGCTATAAAGGGATATGGAGGTACAAATTCTCGATCTTTTCCATGCTGCAGGCAATGTGGTCACCACCATGCTCTAGCAACCTTTACCCTCAGGTGCCCATTAAATAGACTGAATGAGCCCCAAGCCACTTTATACCCAGGCATTGTCGGAAAATTACCCACCATCACCTGCTCTTGGAAATGCTACAGAGTTTCCTGTATAGCAAGCAGATGTCCTGCCTACTGGACCACCCTGTGGTTTTCCACTTCAATTAGAAAAGAAGATGGGGCCACAAGAGAAACAATTCCCTCTAAAATTTCACAGTACCCAGTAACGGTCACGTGCATATGTTATTTACAAATGTGCACCACAGTTCCTTCACCTTAAGAACATGATACGTTGCATCGCCAGCCCACTACCACAAGCAATTTGTAACAGTGAATGTGTTTGTTCAGATTTTTTTCCCTTTGATATAAAATCTACTGAATCTATCACAACAAATGATGGTTACCTAGTACAGTTTCATGCTATTTCTATCTAATAATCACTCAATTCAGAAATTAATTCAGGGAAAACATTTACTACCTGCTTTCATTAAAAAAAAAAAGGTGTGTCAATGTCAATAGGACATCAAAAAGGTAGCCTATAACTTCACAATTTAATAACATGACTGAATCGTACGGGTGTGTGGGATTCCAAACCAGTCAGGAAATCGCAAATGATAGTGCTTAAAAGTACTTAATTTCTCAGACACTGAAATTTCTTGAAACTGGCAGTTTTAATTCCAGAAAAGGAAAAAACAATTCCAGAAAAGCAAAAACAATCACCTGAGGAGAATAGTGTGTAGCACTTAAGATTTCACAGGAGGGAAATTCTACCATTTCCTGTTACAAAAATCTCCCAACTGAGTAGGGAAATGGTGAACATTCCCATCCCAATCCCATCGCAACCAAAAATATTCTATCCCACATGCCACTAGATAAATGATTAGTTAAAAGACATGACATATTCTTTCGATCAAGGGATAAACTAAATCAAAAAGTTTCTTCTGGACAGGTATTTAATAATCCATTTCAGGTGACATAAGTTGCATAATTTGAAACTGAACCAAATCTTTCCAGAATGATGTCAGTGGAGATGACAAAATTGCATGGCCTCTTAGGTCCTATGACAACCTCTGGACTCTTTTGTGAGGTTATGTCGAAGAACAAGCATACCAAATTACATGAATGATTATGGAGCAGGATGACCAGTGTTATTACCACTGTTGACAGGGAGATGTTACATCGAGCAGGGAGAGAGCTAGAAGACGGATTAGATGTTAAACATCCCACCGAAGGTTCACGTTGAAGTGGACTGAACACAAAAAGAACTGCTCGAGCTGCATCTTGATGCATGTATTTCTACGTCAATTAAAAGTCATGTTATTAAATTGTTAAGTTGTAAACAACTTTCATGTGGACAATTCTCGTGAAAATGTATGTGATATGAATGGCATACATGCACTAGAATAGACCAAATATTGTAAGTACTAGCACTGAGTCAATACAACTTTGAACCTACACCACAATACCAATACAGAGTGTCACAGATACTGATAAATTGTAACAATTCAAAGCAGTTCAGAATCTTCACAAATTTTAACATACAGGGTTATTCAAAAAGAACTCGGTGGTTTCGTGATTTTATTGTGGGGAACTTGCAGAATGTATCATGATCATATCGGTTTACATCTATACCTGATGTCCACATGTTTCTTAATTAAATTATCCTGTTCACCATTGGTTGAACACTTCGCAAGGAGGGTGCAATGGAACATGGCAGTAACTCGAGGGGAGAGGCCATTCTGTGGTTTCAAATTGCATGAAACAAAGCTTGTTACGACCATACAATGGCAGTGGAGAATGTATTTAAAAAAGAGCCACTAACGAAGAAAATCATTTGTAAGTTGTACAAACTATTCACGGTTGCAGGTTGTTCATTTCCGTGGGATTTGTTGGAAAGCTTCACTGACCTGGTCCACAGTTTCGTTCGGCACTGATGGTCGACCACTGGATTTTGCATTGTACAGACAACCAGTAGCCACCAAGTGTTTGCACAACTTATGAATAATATTATCTGTTAGTGACTCTTTCTGAAATTTCGTCCTCCATTGGCATCATAAGGTCGTAACAGGAGTAATATTAACAAATAAAAATTATATTAAAGAGGAAATCAAA
Organism: Lepisma saccharinum; assembly: GCF_977018435.1. NCBI lineage: Eukaryota > Metazoa > Arthropoda > Insecta > Zygentoma > Lepismatidae > Lepisma > Lepisma saccharinum. The sequence continues at coordinate 43,826,285 of NC_139254.1, forward strand.
AGTAGGCTTAATTCAGGAAATGCATGTTACTTCTCTCTTCATAAACTTTTGTCTTCTCGTTTAATATCTAAGAAACTAAAAATTAAAATATACAAAACAGTAATTTTGCCTGTAGTATATTATATGGATGTGAAACTTGGTCCCTTACATTGAAAGAGGAACATAAATTGAGAGTATTTGAAAATAAGATCCTTAGGAAAATATTTGGACCTAAAAGGGATGAGGAGACAGGTGAGTGGAGAAGGTTACATAATTTAGAACTACATAATTTGTATTCATGTCCAGATATTATTAGAATAATTAAATCAAGAAGACTTAGGTGGGCAGGCCATGTGGCACGAATGGGAGAGGAAAGAGGAGTTTACAGGATTCTTGTTGGGAAACCTAACGGTAAGAGACCTGTAGGAAGGCCAAGACGAAGATGGAGGGACAACGTTGAGATGGACCTAAGGGAAATCGGTAGGGATGGAAAAGAGTATATAGATCTTGCTCAAGATAGGGAAAGATGGAAGGCCTGTGTTGCTGCAGCCATGAACCTTCAGGTTTACGAAGGCTACAGAGTTAGTTAGTTAGTTAGTTAGGTCGTAACAGACGTTGTTTTATGGAATTGTAGAATACCGAATTGCTTCTCCTCTCCAGATGCCACCATGTTGCATTGCATGTATGCTCTTAGTGGTGAAGTGTGGAACAGGACTATTCGAGTAAAAACTTGCGGACATCAGGCACAGATGTACCCCAATATAATGACAATATGTTCCATAAGTTTTCTACAATAAAATCACAAAACCAGTGAGTTCTTTTCTAATAACCATGCATAAGTTTTCCATTAGAACTGTACTACGCTAGTCTAGCATGGCTTTGCTTTAAGATATTTATAATTTTACATATCATTTAATCACAAAATCAATTTCATATTACAATATTGTTACAAAAAAGGATAAAAATTATGCATGCGCATTACATAATTTCAAAAATTCTATCAATATGCTTTACATGATGATAAACCGTCCCCACTTAGCTATTTAAAATTTAATCTAATTCTTACTGATTCAGGTTCCACCGTGTAACAAAATATTTACACTCCACAAAAGTGTCGCACAGCATTTTCGCAGACTCCAGAAAAATATAGGCCAGTATCGAATAAATTTTGATACTTTCCACATTGATAACAGTATGTTGGTATCTGCATCAGTATCAGGCATGGTGGCCTAATCATTACATTTTGTGTAGTTCAGACTGCATATTTTGTATAAAAATATAACTTCTAAGTCCCAACAACTTGCACGATCGCATTTAATTACTTGGTGCTATTTGGCCTATTGTAGATGGATGTATGCAGCGAAGAAAAAGCAGCAATGAAGTGCAACTTACCTTGATCACCTTCTTTATTAGAAGCAGGTGCACACATGGTAACACACGCATGGAAAATGTTTCTGTTACCATCACATCTCTCAGACAAGAGGCTCTGCAGTGTTGTTTGTGACAAATTTTCTGAAAGGGAGAGAATTCAATGGCAAAATCAAAATCATTTTAAAGAAATAAGAGTGCATTGTCACACGTACAGTCAAATTATAAAATCACACCCTCCAACTTGACCATAATTTATTAGGGAATCAATTTTCTGCAATTAGGTAAAGTTTCAATGACCTCAACTTCACATGAAAACCAATATGTTTTATCCTGCACCTTTCACATGTAGTACTACACTTTCAATGTTCTATGAATACCTGTTTTTATATTAATAAGTCCGCTATCTATACATTCCTACAACCTTTTAGTCAACATTAATTAAATCCATTTACCAAAAAAAATCATCCACTTACCCTCCTTATCAAGCCAATTTCTAAACATTTCTCCTTGCAATTATTAATGCTAACCAAGTGCATACACGTAGTTGTCTTGAAAACTGAATACTCAGTGACAGTCAACACACTGTAATGGACTTGGCATACAAGTCACATGCTTTCTGTGACCTGACACTGTAAGTTCCTTCTACATATCCAAACTCCCATTGCTGGGTAACAAAATGTGGGAATAACACAAGACAAAACTTATAAGCAGTATTTCCCCTCTTTCATCAATATGAGATCTGTACAATATCCGATAAATAGGGCCTGATTTATATGTAAGTAGTACAGCAAATATTACAAATGTTGGCAAGTTACGATGTTATGAACAATATATGTGAATTTCGTATTACATATTTTTACATATTTTGAGTTTTATTACATATTACTGGTTTATATTAATATTTTTCATAAAATGTTGTACTTGGATCATCATTGTGGTATTTAACGCTTACACAACCAAGCCTGTTTTGCTGGTAAATGCATTAAGGACTGAGGCGTTTTCAGCGGGATTTAAATTTCCGCATGCTTTTATGTAAATTTTTATACCTCTGGAACTAAGAACACTAGTTACAAATTATAGCTCCTTTTGTTTAGTAAACATTGGGCTATAAGAGTATGGCATAAAAACAAAATTTTCCATTATTGGTTAAAAGAAGAAAGAAAAAAAAAATATTTTTTTTACCAAATTTGAAAATCGCGAGCCCCCATTCGGCAGCGCCCCGACGTAAATGTGAAAAATTGTACCTGCACATTGCCTGATATGTTTGGCATTATCGTACAAAAAATCATGCAAATATTCAAGATAGTTTTCAAAAAAAAGAAAAAATATTTTCCAATGCGAAGCACCCGAGTATTTTCCAGCGGGAAATTTGAAATTCGGTGCACATACATTATTTCTTTTTAGCTCAGGAACTAGGAACACTGGAGTTACAAGTTATAGCTCTTTTTTTTACAATACACATGGGGCTATAAGCCTATGGCATAAAAACAAATTTCCGTTATCGGTTAGAAGAAGAAGAAAGAAATGATTTCTTTTACCAAATTTGAAAATCGCAAGCCCCCATTCGGCAGCGCTGCGACGTAAATGTGTAAAATTGTACCTGTTCATTGCTGATATGTTTGGCATTATCGTACAAACAATCACGCAACCGACCACTTCTAAACACAGCTGTAAAGATGAATTCGCCCTTCCAAACGCCTTCCTGAAAAACAGCCACCACCCTCCCCCCCCCCATTACTCCTCCCTGGCCTGGACAAAGACATAGCTGAAGCCAAAAATAGCATAGCTTGGCTGAGGGGAGACGAAAACACCCATTCGACAAGCTGAGCCCTGCTTGGGAATGAACAAAGGTATTACGAAATATTTTGTGCCTGCGACGTGACTCCTCTCAATGACCTTGAATGAAACCGTACAGGGTCATTACATGATTTTGGGACACTTGCATTGATTTTTCATGTTATATAACATTGTAAAGCTTGAATTCTGCAGTTTCTGAATATGCAAACAGTATTCAATACAAGATAAAGACACTAATGTGAAATGTTGTTGAAATAAGTTCATCAAAAAATGAAGAAACGTTCTGATTTTTATGGTACTTTGGATGAAAGAAAACAAGGAAAAAGATAATAAAAATAATGTATATATTACTGGCCAAATAATATGACATACATGGCGTGTGTAAATTCCTTAATGGAATAAATCTTGTGCTGCTAACTGCTATTTGCAAGTCCTGAATGTGCCTCATATAAATGTTACATTAGTCACGGAAACAAAAAGTATATATTTTGAAAAAGGAGGAATGAGCAATTGAATAGGTATGACATCATTCACTCTTGATCAGCATAGCAACTAAGAAAGCAATTTCTTGAAACTGGATTGTACTGCGCATTATATACGAGATATAATTTTTTTTCACTTTTACCCATCCAAAACCAGAGTGTGCATTATACACACACCCGCACTATACATGCATAAATACGGTAATAATATTGAGGAACTAATTTAGTATAAGTACATATTACTGCCAGGAACCTAAAAAAGAAGTTGAGAAATAATATGCAGGCATATTAGATATTCTAATATACTCACATATCTCAGTATATTTACAAATTCTTCTACATATTTCTGTACATATTTCACATGTTTTGGCTACAGAAAAATCCGGGTCATACCGATAAACATAACTAAAATACCAAGAAATAACCCAATACTGATTATGAAATTGTACTTACTAGATTCCTGGTCTAAATTGGTTAGAATCTGTTTCACTCCCTCCAAATCGCATCGAAGAATTCTAGGCATTAACGTTTGAGTGTCTGCAGCCAGGATAATTAAGGCAACTTGATTCTTTTGGTTGGAGCCAACATTCGAGAGAGCATGGGTTCCTATGCCAATGCATTTTATTGGAGGCAGATCCAACCAATGAGGATCACGAATTGAATCCAAGCAATCCTTTGCCAAGGGGTAAATAGTACTGTTTCCATCACGCAGAATCATCACAGTTTCACTCTAAAATACAAAATAAATGAACAAATCAACTACAACTCTTAAATTTCACTACATGGCATAACCTAACTATAGAATTCATTAAAGTGCATATAAATTAGGGCTGAGCCGATACCAGAGGTATCAGCATCGGAGAGTATCGGATGGAATTTATTTACCGATACCAGCCGATACTTTCCCAGTATTTTTGGTCTTTCACGAGTTCTGATATCCTGGAAATTAGGCAAAATTCGAAGTTTCTTTTTATCTTGCACCAATTTTGTGTGAAAAAACTGAATTTTGTAATAACATAACATTTAATTTAATAATCTGACGTAATTCTTGAATATTTTAAGCAAAAGTGTTGGTAAATACAGGCAAATAAATTAGAGTACAACAATTATGGACAAATATTATGCAATACATTTTGACCAACTTTCAATTTCTTCAACTATCGGTACAGGTGAGAATCGGTGTGAGTATCAGTATCGGTTCAAAGTGGTATCCGCTCAGCCCTAATCAAATATAATTCACACCTGCTGGTCACAATTTTGATGGGAACACACATACACACACAAGTAAATAGCAGGGATGGGACCAATTAATCTGTAGTTTATCGGTATTGAGCAATATAGGCATATCAGTGTATCGATTTATAGGAAAAATTACCAATTATTTCACCGATCCGATATATCGATAAATATCTGCTAAATTAGTGCAAAATTCTGCTATTTTGTTGTAATTTTTATGGATAATCTAGCCCTACTTTCTAAAAAAGTAAAGTTCTCCCCTGTGCATAGCACCACACCATGAAGGCATATAGGGGGTGTGGGGGTAACGCCCCACACTTTCTTGATCTGGTCATGAGTGGGGGTGATGTGATCACCTTTACCCCCCAGGGTTTCCCCCAGGTCGCCATGTTATTCGACGCTGGGTGGGCGCCGGGCCCGCTTCCAACGTCAGGAAAGTTCCTGGATTTGAACCTGCTGGGGATCGAACCTGGGACCTTGAGCATGATAGTCAGACGCGTTACCGACTGAGCCACCGTAAATGTCTAAATATTCAATTTCTTTTGCACTGGAGTCACCTTGAAACACACATTTATTAAGGTCAATGAACCTTTCAGGTTCTTCAAGAACCATTCCTAATTTTATATTGGATCGGTAGAATATCGGTTATCGGTATCGGTAAATGTTATATCGGTATCGGCCCATCCCTAGTAAATAATGTTACAGGACCTGTAACAACACGATAACTCAATACCATTTTGAAGCAATTCCAACAATAATACCAATACTCTTACTGATTAATGCTAATAATAATACTTTAACACTGTAACAATGTAGCAATGAAAAGTTGTTCAGAGCCAATTTGGTGACTCATCTACTCTTGATCTTGCCACTAAAATTCCCAAGTTCAGATCCTTGCATTGCTGTTCTTTGGCACTCTAGCTTCATCAATTAAATCTAATCATCTCATCATCGCGATTAGTGAAAAGTGACAGAAAGCGATGTTAAATAACACAAATTGAAATAAAAGTTTGTTCAGAACAGTTATAAAACTATACCACATAAATTGTCAGTTTTCATTAAAAATATCAATAGGTTCTAAAAGTGGAACATGTTAACGGATACCAGCTGATATAAGTGTTTTAATTTATTGGTGAAGTTGCCGATAACTCCAATATTTCAACATACTATAACCTTTAACTTATTGCAAAATGGTTCCATTTTGTTGGCATTTTTCAGAATGTAAGGTTAAAATTCACATCCTCTAGTTTCATAAACAGGGTGGCTACTCTTAGGCCACGATAAAATTCAAGTACGAGGGTGAATCAAATATGAACGAGCCTTGATTGGCTAAGTGTCGGAATGGGTAGCAGGGTGTGATTGGGCATGTGCGGTCAGTAGGTGGGGCTGTCGTGAGTCAGCAACCAGAACAGCCGGCATGTCGCATGCTTCGTTTAGTAGCTCTCACGATGAGTGAGCAGAGTGTGCCACTGTCTGTTGCGCAACGCATAATCATCAAGTTCCTCACCCAGGAAAACGTCAAACCGGTCGAAATTTACCAGAGACTGCAGGCCCAGTTTGGGAATGGTACCCTCTCGTGGGCAAGAGTAAAGGTGTGGTGTAAGGAATTCCAGCAAGGCCGTGAACGTGTTGCAAATGAAGTGCACCCCCGTCGTCCTCGCACCAGTGTGACGAATGACAACATGGCTCGTGTTCGTGAGCTTGTCGTACAGGATCGCCGAGTCACTGTGAAGCAAATTGCGGCAGAACTTGGTGTGAGCTATGGAAGTGTCCAATCAATCATCACAAAGCACTTGGGCTTCCGCAAAATCACAGCTCGGTGGGTTCCCAAGCTGCTGAATGTTGCTCACAAAGATGACCGAGTTCGCATCGCATCGTTACCTGTGACGAGACATGGGTGCATCATTACACCCCAGCATCCAAGCGTGCCAGCATGGAGTGGAGGAGGAAAAGACGAAGGAAACCCCAAGAAGGCCAAAGTTCGGTTGTCTGCGAGGCAGGTGTTGGCCACGGTGTTTTGGGACTGGAGGGGGATCCTACTGGTGGATTTCTTACACGAACGTCGGACCATCAACGCACCCTACTACTGCAGCCTCCTGGATCAAGTTAAGGTGCAGTATTGACGCAAACGACGAGGCTGTCCCATCCACCAGGTCTTGTTCCTCCACAACGCCAGACCCCATACAGCAGGTGTTACACAGCAGAAACTGGTGGAAATTCACTGGGAACCGCTTCCGCATACACCGTACAGCCCAGACCTTTCACCATGTGATTTTCACCTCTTCGGACCCCTCAAAGAAGCACTTGGGGGCGAGCAATTTGCGACCAACGATCAGGTGGAAACCTTTGTGCGCAACTGGTTGGCTACCTGCCCAGCTTCGTTCTACGAGAACGGCATCAAGAACCTACCACAACGTTGGGAAAAATGTATCACTAAGGGCGGAGACTATGTAGAAAAATAGGATGTGGCAATGTCTCTGTTTCCTTCAATAAATTTTGTTTTTCCGCACAAGGCTCGTTCATATTTGATTCACCCTCGTATAATTCTCGGTTTTCAAGGTGAACTTCCAAAAAATTAAAGGGTCCAAGCAGATGTTTTCTCTCTTTCCACCTTATGTATTATCGCCTCTCACCACCCACACACAAATATATTAACAATATAAAGGTGTGTGTGATTCCAATGTATCCAAAAATTCTAATTCAATTAAATTAAATTAAACGGTATATACATTTAAAATATTTAATTTAAGGTGCGGAGTTTACATTTGCCCCTTCATTTACTCAGACTCAAAATATATCTACGAACACAAGTTACAAATGTTACGGTTTATATTCTAATCTACGAAAAATTGTTAATTGTGTAAGAATTTCAGACTAAAATTTACCTAATCATCTACAAGATATCTTCCTTCTGTCCGATATTGTTCTGCAAAGGACACTAACAAAGTAAACGAGTTGAGATAATTCTGTTTCATTTTCCACACAGCTTTCTTCTCCTTCTTCGATAAATATATAAGGTAAATTGTGGAAAACTTGCCCCAGGGCATTTATAAATACAGGAAAACCTCGTTAATACGATATTGGTTAATACGAAGTACCCTTTAATCCGAAGTTCTTCCCATTCCCCAGCCGATAAGATAGGATTTCTAATGTATTTCAGTACGGATAAATCGAAATACGGATAATTTTTAATACGAAGTTGTTTACAAGACACTTCCGCAAAACTGGTTTCGCTTAATTCGAAGTAGACACCTGCGTAAGTCGACAAGAGAAGATCGAATGTGGAGAGAGCTTGGATGTTATTTTAACTTGACCTTGACATGTTTCCTTGTCCTAAGAGCTGCTGACAACTCAAGGGAAGCAGCCCGAAATGCCCGCTGGACATTGACATTCTTTGTCAATGTGCATGGCAGGTCAAGCTCTTTCCCCACTGAATGCGCCACCTTGGAAATATTCACCAGTGCTAGATGAGAAATGCGATAAGATAAGATCGCACAAATGTTCCAAAATACAAGACGCGTGACGCCTGGAAGTCTCACCCATCTTCTAGCTCTGAGCTCGAGATACAGCAATTTCCCGTGAGCGAGCAACTTTTGGCCTGGTAGCCAACAACTTCCGGTAACCACTTTCATTAAAAGTGTGTTCTTTGTGCCCTGTAGAACTTCATTAAAAAAAAGGGAAACTGTTACAGATAATCAAAGCCGTATAGGCAAACTAAAGATCGTCAACCCGCTTAATGCGTTGTCATCTAGGTTTCCCGCAAAAGTTGACGTCGATCTTACGTATGTTGCAACTCCAGTTTCCCGCTTCATACGTTTCCAAACTGTGCCGGTCATAAAATTTGCCAAAACAGTGTTTTGTTGTCTGAGTGACTTCTCCCCTTTATCTATCAGCAAACGAGGGGGGGGGGGGTTGCTAATTGTTTCGGCCACGATTTTCTTGCTCGTGTGCACACACGAGCTCCTTTCCTTTGGCGTCTAATAAAAAGCAAACAATTCTGAATACCTTCTTTAAAACTAACAAAAACCGCATGATAAGTACAATAAATGTGACCCCCTTCCTTCTCCTACAACAGCTCATTATCCGCCACTGGTGTGCATGGTAATGTGATAATTTGCTGATAAAAGTTCAGTCTTCCACAACTGCATTATCTTTAAAATGCGGATGATTTCCCTTCTGCCACCTGCTGCTCTAACTTCCAGCTGGTCTCATTGTGTTTACCCTGCAGCTGGCGCCAGTGTTTAGTGTCTGGAAAGCTCTCGCTTGCAGATAACTGCAATGACTCATCCAGTGCCAAGGAATAAGCTTTATTGTTTTGAATCTCGCAAAGCCATATAATCCCCGCTTTTCTTCAGAACCATTAGCGTGTTGCTGTTAAAAAAAAAAAACAGCAATGCTCAATGTAGGAATACAGGAAAAGTTTTGGTGGAGCGAGTCTTTGACCTCCAGAATACTCCTGAAACCTACAATAAATTGTCGATTAATCTGAAAATATGCAAGTTTCGTAAAGCTTGTTTTTAGTTCTTTTTATGCTGATGAGCTAAGCGGGACTAAATATACAGTTTAAAGTGGGATCCAAACCAGAGTGATTATCCAGTGCGGCACTGTTTAATGTGTCCTAGGATACACATTTGGTGCAAACAGATCGCAAGTTGTGTGTTTACTTTTTCAGAGTGGATTACAATGCAAGTTGAGGAAGAGTTTGAACTGATCCCTGCAAAGGGGGAGGGGCGAATATGAAGTTAACTGAAGCAAAGAATACGTGATGCGATGTGTTTTAGACAGCGGAACCAGAACGAAATTTACAGCCCCGATTTTTTTGTTTTGTTTTGTGCCAGGGAAAGGTTGTGTTCTCTCCCAAGAGAGTCTTTTCTTACCAGTTAATCCTGTAACGGACAATGTTAAATCCAATATTCATTCTGTCCGATTATCTCCCGTCTCTTGCTCGCGCCAGTGTGACTACTGTCAAGATTCTTCCGAATTTCACTTCTTGCAATAAACGAGATTGTTTTCCTTTCCGTAGGTCTCTCGTGCAAACGGGTTTCATATGATCTAAAATTGTACGAATTTCGGGGAAGAGCAACGACTTTGCACAATTAAAAGAAAATACCATTTTTTATAAGACTTTTTGCCAGGACATGCATCCCGTGCATAACCGGTTGTATAACTAGGCAGGATAAATGGTGTTAACCGTCTCCTTGGAATCTTTGTGTCCGCGTTAAGCTCAGTGTTCTCATTTTGTGTAACATTTTTTTACACTTTCTTTAAAACGTACAATATTATTATATAGTACATATAAAGCTTATTTTCTGAGCTACCACCAAGTATAAAACATCCTTTGTGGGGGTAACTTATACTCTACTTTATTTACACCTGAAAACAGGCACCATTTTGAAAAGTTTGGATAACTCGAAGTCGTTTAATACGAAGTTGACATTTTTTGATCCCTTGAACTTCGTATTAACGAGGTTTTCCTGTATGTATAAATTTAATAGGAATTGGATTAATAAAAGTTGCAATTTTTCACGTCTACGGAGACAAATTCAAGCAGAATTCACACATAATTCCCGAAGCTGGCTTCCCACTGGGTGGAAACCCATTACAGACAGCTGCATTACTATTATTAACAAGCGAAGTTTGAGAAAAGTCCTTTGTGGACTATAACTCCCCAACCACTGCTTTCTTCTTATATATTTCACTTATACATGTAATAATGAGAACAAAAACACTTTAACACTGTGTGACAATTAAGGGCACAGGAAGAAATGGCAAATTTTTCAGGATATCCCGAAAATTACAACTTTTGAAAATGTTTTGTAACTTTCATGTTATTCAAAATTGGGGATCAGCATTACATATCATCAAAGACTGCTCATTTGGCTTTGTATGTATATAAATGAACAAAAAAGAGAGAACTGAAATATCATGTGTAGGTCTGAAGAAATGAAGTGGTAACGGTAATTGCTGCCATCCTTGAAATGTTAAATACATTTAAAACAATAACAAAATGGTAGAATGTGCACTGAATTTCAGGCTACTTATACAAATAATGAACATTTTTTTAAAAAAAGTACATACCTCTCCTGCATTTGTAAGACTAACATTATGAGCATCTAATCCTAGAAATGAATTAGTGTCAGATGGGAATGGGCTGTCTTGTTCAGCTCTGCCTGTGCTTAAATTGAACACTGCATAGCTAAGCTTGTTGCCAGTTTTCACTACTGCATTTATACCTGAGGACAAAAGGAAAAGTTATCAAATTTCAACATACTTTCATAGTGTGGCAAGACAATTTCCCTCATTTTACTTACTTTTATAAACACAAAAATGTAAAAAACAGAACAGGTATTTCCTGTAAAAGTTACCACACAAATTTCTTGGTACATGCAAAAATAGCCAAGTACAGTCATGGACATATCTTGGTTGTAATGATCGCATTGAAAGTCAACAGGATTGTTACAACCCAGAATTGTCTATGGCTACATATTGTAAGTATCAGATTATGCAAGCAGTACACTTAGAGCAAGACCCCATATCAAATGTTGCCAGATTTAAAAATTTAAATATGTCATGAAGTTTCAGATTGCTGAACTTAAAAAAAAAAAAATTTAAAAAGAGGAACTTATTTACCTACTTCCATATAGAAAACATAAACCTAATGTTTTTGTTACTAATAACTTTGCATGTTTAACTTTATTCTATCTTTCAATCTTATTGAATGCGGCCTATAACAAGAAAGGATGGCAGACTTTTATTTTAGCAATTCTCTTCCTCACTCCATCATTTATCACTCCCATGGGCCAAGTTCCTTTTGTCTTATTGCAATTTCATCATGCTACGTATGCAATTTTAACATAGTTCGATTTCTATTTATCTTTGTTAACACATACTGCGGAGTTTTAGCTATTACTAAAGATTGTGTTCAATATATGCTTTCATGGTTAGGTTAGGAGGGTCAGATTTGGTTCTCTTAGCATTAAAATAAAGCCCCTTAATGCATTCTACTAAGGTTCCGATTTACTTCTACATTCATTCCCACTAGTCTATGATACTTACAGTAGCTTGTCAACGGAAAATGCATTGTCAATGGGAAGAGTGCATGCTTGCGTAAGGTAATTTTTAAGTTGTTCTTTTAGACATAAATAATTTTCTTTCGAAATCCAAACAGTGCTCATAACCTTAACGATTGTTCAAATTGTGTGCGACAAAGATTGTCAAAATTCTACGATAATTAGTCTTCCTGCTAGGAAAATTTGAAAAAAAATTATAAAACAATCGGAACCCTTACCCACCCACATTCCACACACTTTTCCTCCACCCCCTCACCTGTACTAAATTATAGAACCACCAACTGTAGTTCCAAGTATTTCATGAATTCTATTAGCAGGGCACTTCTAAAGCCGATGATTAAAAAATTTCAATATGCATTATTAACAAAAATACAATTCCACTTTCGACATGGTAAAAATAAAAATTACATGAAAATTCTGTTTGCATATTATATATCTCTTGCATTTCTCTAATTTTACATCACATTTCTGCTTCTTTAGGCCAACTGCAGTAATGCACATGAATGTTGACGAGGTGAAATTGATGAAAGGGGGCTAACAAAGTAACACACACCTATGCCCATGCAATTGCTCAAACCTGGAACTTTCAGCACCAAGGCAAGTTGACCATTCAATGCAGTCACAAAGGTGGCTATTATACAGTGACGTGCACTTAGAAGTAGCTAGTCTAGCAGAGATAGATCAATCAATCTCACATCTCTAATTATTTTCAAATCACAATATTTATTGTCTCGTTAAAGCCACAGTGCATATGCAACACTTCTTTTTCACACTTCTCGTCCCTTGGTGTGATTCACGGGCAAAGGTGGCCTAGCTCGCTCTTCCTCCACCTCACCAGTTCCAGCTATAGAAACTGGCCGCCTGAAGGAAAAGGGAAGATTTCTGCCTCTACCTTGTCCTCTCGCAGCATGCTACGACACCAGGAGTTCCGGGTTCGAACTCTGACGGGTGTTCTTTGTGTTTATCCCTTCATCACTTTTATCGTATCATCTTTGCGATTAGCCAAAAGTGGCGGAAAAGCGAAGTAAAATAAACCAAATCAAGCAATCAATTAATGATTTGATTTCATTTTTTTTACTTAGCGTCGCTTTTTTGTCACATTTGGTTAATTGCGAAGTTGATACGATAAAAGTGATGAAGGGAAACACACAAAGAATGAATACCCATGGCCAATCCGAGATTCGAACCCAGGATCTATGGCTTAGTAGTCAAATCAAATTGTCTTTTATTTTCGAATGAGGGTGGGGCTTACGTGTTCTTTTTTTTAGTACTCATACATCATTTTGCAACCTTTTCCTGTTATTGACGCTCTATTTTTTATGAATACTGATCCCTAAAGGGGGAGGGGTATGACCCACACCAACCCCCCCCCCCTGAGCATGCCACTGATTGCTACCCCAAGTGTCGACGTCACCGCACGTCGCTGCTATTATACATGTGCTTAGATATTCTATAATGATGTACAAACATTTCTTACCTACGAGAAGTGATAGTTAATGAAATTTGAAATGATTACAAGCAAGAGCTTTAAAACCACGTACGTTAGGTTTCTCCTAACAGAAGAACACAGCAAGCTTATACTGTATTACACTATATGAATGTCTCCTCTATGATCAAAACTTTGAAAGTATGAAACTGAATATTGGAATTTGTAGAAAGTTCTGATGTGCAATTTTTGGTTAATATTCACACTTTGGAAATTAGCTTCAAAACATCCCTGTCAGGAAATATACAACTACTCTCATTTGTAGGGCCACATATTTATGGGCAATAAAATATCAAAATTTCAACACAAAAAGTCACATTTCAGGATCAGAATCAGTACATAAAATGGCATTTTGGTGTTAAAATGGTGAAAATACACCTACATTTAATTTAAAAACTACACTTATTACAAAAAAATAAACATTTCCTTTCTAATAGTTATCAGAGTATTAAGTTTATTCCCATGTAGGAGTCATCTTTGTTTCTCAAATATAAAGCACAAAATTAATCATGTTTCTGTGATTTGCATAACTTACAGGATAACTCAGACTTCAGAGTCTTGCATCAGTAAATAACCTATGAATTTCCTATTTAAGAGTTAATTTTGCATTTTGCAGTTCATTTCGCATCATTGTTTTAAGTCCACTTTCTGCACAAATTGGCTAATCAGGGCTAGATATACAGTTTAAAGTGGGATCTGAACTACTATGTGGCTCCACCAGGTTTTAAACACAAGACCCTATTACACGGTAATGACGTTATCACTATGCCATCGACATGTTAAGGAGTATGAAGATGTTTAATAATTAAGCCTTGTTCAAGCCCCTTACAAGAAACTTAATTGTGAAGCAGAAACCTCTGTTATTTGTGAAGGATTTCATGAACTTGTTTAATTTGGAATATAATATGTCCAGCAAAGTACAGAAGCAATGAACACATTTATAATTAAGTCTTTAATTTACCTTGTCCATCAACAGCTATTGCCAATATCTGTCCTCCTTCTGGAATGTTAACTCTCTTAGGGGTACGCTGAAAGCAATCAGGCACTCTTGCTGTTGTGCCAGACTTTATCACCTGCAAAAGAAAACTCTCTTCATTAGAATTATATCTTCAAATATAATACAATTGGCATAACTGATCAAACTGAAATTCAAAGTTATTTGGGAAAATGTGGTGCCATTATTCTAAAGAAACACACACAGTCTCTTCTTATGTTCATGTAACATCATATTCCCTTATTCTAAGGCCTGCTTTAGAGAAAGCATTTTCCTTAGCATCTTTCTTAACATTTGTGCCACGACCAAAATGCTACCCTGTAAAGTAAAAATCTTGTAGCATTTCAGATGCCATGGCATTTCTCAAGGATAGAACCCGTCTCATTTCAGTAGCACTTTTCATAGCATAACCAATCAGAAGCGACCTCCAGGTCACGAGTGAAAATGTAATGGCGGCCACGTGAGATGTAAACAATGTATCACTTCACATTTTTAAAAGCCGATAACTATTGAACTGAGAGGAATAAAGTTTCGTGTAAAACGTTAATAGGTATAAAACATTGGGGATACTTAAATACATACTTTACCTAGTCTTACCATAAATACTGTCACAAAGTTTTAAGTAAATTGACACAAAATGCTGAGAGATATTTTAATATACTAATAACATTATTGAAATGGATGCATGACAAATCAAAATCACAAATCAATATTCAAAATGACCACCCTTAGGATGCACACATTCCGTAAGTCTTTGTGGCCACTCATCAATTGAATTACGCAACACATCGAGTGGAAAATGGCAACTGCCTTCAGAAGAGACCGACCGCTTTCAACTTTCAATATTGGGATGTCTCTTCTTACAAGCCATCTCCTGAAGCTTGGACCACAATTTGAAGTCCAAAGGGTATAGGTCCAGACTTGCAGAAGGCCAATCTTAAGTGGAAATGAAGTCTGGAACATTTGCTATGAGGGCACGCTCCATTTCTGTGAAAAAGGGGTAAAAACATCAGCCAAAGTGTACCAGCAGACAGTGCTTGAGAGACTAGTCAAGAATGTCAACAACACTCTCTTCCATGGTCAGAACTGGAGTTTCTAGCAGGATTCAACCCCAACATATGGGGCCCGAACAACACAGCAGTCGCTGGAGGCAAATGTACCAGAGTTAATTTCCACTTCGGATTGGCCTTCTGCAAGTCCGGATCTATACCCTTTGGACTGCAAATTGTGGTCCAAGTTTCAGGAGATGGCTTGCAAGAAGAGACATCCCAATATTGAAAGTTTAAAGCGGTCACTTCTGAAGGCAGTTGCTCATTTTCCAGTCGATGTGTTGCATAATTCAATTGATGAGTTGCCACAAAGACTTACGGAATGTGTGCGTGCTAAGCGTGGCCATTTTGAATAATGACTTGTGATTTTGATTTGTCATGCATCCATTTCAGTAATGTTATTAGGATATTACAATATCTCTCAGCATTTTGTGTCAATAAAACTTTGCGACAGTATTTATGGTAAGACTAGGTACAACGTTTACTATACACGTATGGAAGAATATTTTAGTTGTTTCAATTGTAAACACTGTGCACCCAGCATACATGGTGTAACTCAACATGCCTTTCATGCTGTATATGTTATACATTGTAATCGCAAAAGCTAACCCAAAAGTTGCTTCCGTGTAAAGTACTGTTTGCTATGAGATTTTTGGAAGCATTTACGTAGCATTTATGCAGCAAAAATGTTAAAGGAAATGCTCTCGTCTAAAGCCGGCTTAAGGTAAAAGACATAAAAGGTGATTCTTTGGAAAACTGTAATATTCTGGAAGGTAGGGATGTGCTGAAGCCGGTTACAGATGTATGAAAATCGGCCGAAATTGACACATCAGCATCGGTATCGGAATCGGCAAAAATCCGATATTTAAACCGGTACAGATTATACTAGAGTTTTTACCTTCTAATAAGTTTTATATTTTAATTTTGTAAGATTTATTGAAAATTAGTTTATGATTAGTCATTATTCTAGAGTTTTTGTAATAAAATTAATGCAAACTCATTCAGAGGATCAACCTAACTATAAATCGGAAATAAAACAGTACATTGCTGAACCAGGATCTGCTGTTGTATTGGAAATTCAAAAATGAATATTCAAACCTGAAGCAAGTCCTGAGAAAATACTTGGGCATACCTGCTGCATCAGTATTCAGTGATTGAGTGTTCAGTGTTGCTGAACAGATTTGCGATAAGAGAAGAAGTAGATTACTTCCTAAGTGCTTCCCAATCTCGTGTTTCTGAAGTTGAATCTGGCAGAACAGGAATTCATTTTGCATTTCAAAGAACTGCTTGTGTACTAATGTTTAATCTCTTGAGAATCCATGTTCTTCTTAAAGGTTCACATATTTTGTAGATGCAAATGTACATTCGCATCTCTTGAGAATATATATGTATATACATATGGTATGCAATAGAAATGTACACAGCAAATTTATTTTTGTCATGCTGAAAATAACATCCCATTTCTGTTTAATAATCTTATGTATCGGAATTGGTTAAATATCGGCATCGGTAAATTTTCAGCTTCGTCACATCCCTACTGGAAGGTAAGTGTGTTAATGATTGAGCAAAAAAAATACAATTAGTCAATGTTCAATTAACAACAGTTAAAATAATACTGGTAGCAGTTTCCTTACTGAACCTAAGTTGGCAGCACATGGAACACTTCTCAAGCATTCACCAAAAACTTATTTCTCTATAAACTAAAGCTGAACATTAGCTGATGATAGACAATGAGTTACATCTCAAATGCTGGCTCACCTGTAAATCATCCTTCCTCATTAATCTGCAATCTTGAAGCAAAGTCATGGGATCATCAGTACTCCCTTCCTTATTCTCCCTTGTGTCTTTTGACAACGGAAAGCGCACGGCTGCATATGCTCCATCAACCTTTAACACACGACCTTCAAGAAAGAAAAATACAATTGTAATAATAGAAAATAAGGAAAGAATGACAATGAAAAGTAGACTTGTACAAAATGTTGGATAAAAGATAGATAGCAACATGAATATTTTGTTTTCGATGGAAACACAAAATGCGAGATTAGACACTGTAAACAAAGTTTTCAAAAGGCGAGATGTACAGTTATTCACAACTGTCCATGTTAGCACAGTACTTGTTGGAAAATACAGCAAATTTAAACTAATGTTTCTTCTGCACTAAGGTTCTTCATTTTCTCGACATTTTCCATCTTTCTGGAATTTCCAAAATAACTAACAGGTCAAGTGATTTTTTTGACGGTGAAGGTGTGCAACTACTTCGAGTGCCCCCTTAGTGAATCTTGCTTGACAAGTGACGTTTTGACACCAAGTTGACAAACATTAAAGTGCATTGTTTACAAGATCCTTGGGTAAATTTCTTAAGACCCTATTCAGTCACTGCACATATGTAGCTTACTAAATTGTCTGCCTTCTACAATTTGAACATAAAATATCTGTATAAAAAGCTACATACATTGTGAACATAAATTTTGTTTCTGTTTATTCTGACATGGTGCCTAAGCTGTAAATATCTCCATTAATTAGCATGTGGGACATTCTACTCTCTCTCTTCCCTCTGACTCAACTCACACCTACACTAGCATATGGTGTCATTGTTCATCTGGCTATATTACAGTTATGGGTAAAAAAAAAGGTAAAGCAATATCCCATGGATTGCACAATGCCAAGAGAAGGCACAAGGGTTGAGAAGTAGACTGCACACTTTCTCAATCTCTGCTACACTGGCGTTGATGGGAACAGTACCACACACACTACACACCTTTAGTCCTTAAGGTAGCCCCACGTAACCATGGAAGTTGGGTGACAAAACATATCTATAAATTATCAATGGGATAGATTAATCTGTAATCTATCAGTATCAGCCAACATAGGCATATCATTGTATCAGCTAATTGATAAATTACAGGAAATTTTACCAACCTCATATTTCTATAGATGGTCTGTTATTTAGAGAAAAATCTTTAGGTATTATTTTTATGAATGCAAAGGCAGAATTTCAATGTCTAGTTTTGTAAAAGCAGCCACATAGTATCTGACTACAATGTGAAAACACAGGTGGACATTTTTGCAGCAGTGGTGTAGCATAAGGCAGCTCTGGGACTCACTCAGTATGTAACATGGGAAGAAACCTAGAAGGGTAAAAGTGCTTATCACATCACCTACAATATGGCCAAGATCAAGAATGTGTGGGACCATACCTCCTTACATCCCAAAACCAACAATTTGGTAAAAAAAAAAAAAAAAAAAAAGGTAAAGTGTTCCCCTGTGTTTAGCACCACGCCATGAAGGCGTATAGGGGGTGTGGGGGTAACGCCCCAAACTTTCTTGATCCGGTCGTGAGTGGGGGTGATGTGATCAGCACCATGCCCCTGACCGCCTTTACCGCCCAGGGTTTCCCATGTTATTCGACGCTGGGTGGGTGCCGGAGCCGCTTCCAACCTTAGAAAAGTTCCCAGATTTGAACCGGCCGGGGATCGAACCCGGGACCTTTAGCATGGTAGTAACACGCGTTACCGACTGATCCACCGTGACCACCAAAATCAAGAATTTATGGGACCATAACTTCACACATCCTATGTGATATCACGGTACTGTGCAATGCACAGGGGATGGTTTTACTATCTTTTACCTGGTCACATTAATTAAAGAGGTTGTTTAACCATTCAAGTTCTTCCCAGAATCATCTGCAATTTTATATTAGATCAGTACGATAAAATTTAATAGGGGTCGATGCTTAGGTATATACAGGTTGGAGCAATGAATTGGGAAATTTTGCAACACTGGATATAGCTAGTTGTTATGTCAAAGGTAACAAGTGACTATCACCATCTTGCAGCCTCTGCTTTAACACTTAGTTATGATAGTCGTGGACCAAGGCACAGTGTGGATTTGCTGTAAAAGCATATTACAAAACAATGATAGATAGTCAACGTGTTAATGTACACTTACCAATAGGAATGTTTTTCACGTCCTCAACAAAAATCACATCCTTCAAAGGCCATTCTTCTTCATCTTTCTTTTCCGGATCATCTCCTTTAGGTGCAGGCCTTTTCTGTCTCTCTATAAAAATCGAGCAAAGACATTAATCCATCACTGAAATATTTATAAATCACGTCCATGGTTTTATACAGGAAGGGTATGGACCAACTAAGGCTCTATCCGAAAGGTTCAAAAATCAGTCGTGAAGTATGGTCTTGTTGGAAGTGACATCATCTAGTGCAGTTCGAAAGCATCAAGCAAATAAGCAATCGAGACCATATCGTGTAGCATGCGAGATTGTAGTCTTCTTTACTACAAATCGTGCAAGTTGAAAGTCAACCAGATGTTGGTTGTAGTTCTTCTAATGTGTGGAAATATAAGTACAAGAACTTTTTTAATAAAATACTACGTGATTTCTATGGTGTAAAACAAGGGAAAACAATGTCTTCTTAGTTTTACCTTCCAATCGTATTTGGCACTGCAGTCAAAGTGTTATTTGAAAGATTTCCGTTTCCAGTACAAGACTTCAAGACTGAACTGCGAGACTGTTCTCGAAGAGTCTTCACTTCAAGTACTCTCTTGCACCTTTCAGATATGGCAGATATCATCACTTATCTGACATGCAGTAATAAAAGCTGTTTGCAAGTTTTTTCAAATTGCCTTATATCTAAAAACTAGGCATAAGCAGCACAAAATATAAAATATTGCTTTTTCTTTACCTGTGGTATTTACCCACATTGAACTATGATATAGCAAAATGTCTTGTTAAAACAAAAAGCATTTGTAATTCATAAATTCATTAGCATACAGCAAGACATTGTATTACACATTGATTGGATGTTAGTCTCCCGATAGCACCATGGTTAAATTTTATTACCTTGGAACAAGGAGTTTTGGCTTGCTTTCCTCTGGAAGTGCAATTGTATTTTGTTCAAATCCCATTCTAAATCCAGGATCTGCTCTAACTTCCCTGTGCATCAAGTGAACTTCTAACAAACTTTGTCTGCTTTCTATGAACTTGTGTAGTTGTTTTTGCACATTTCTCTCATGCACACACATGAATTTTCTTTCTTCTTCTTCAATATGTAATGCAGTAAAACATATAGTATTCTTCAATTGTGAAGAGTTGTCTATTAGTATTTTAGTGACAGTCACTTGATTCTATATTACATGAAATTAGGCTATTGAAGTTTGTTCCCTTCAATTAACTGCAAGGCTCCAAAATTCAGCAATGCAGAATATTGGCAGATTGAGTCAATACAATCACCTTCCAAAATGTCAATAAATTCATAATCAAAGTGCGTTTTAAGTCCACTTTATGCACAAATAGGTTATCGACACTGGAACTTCAGTTTAAAGTTGGATCCGTATTACTGTGTGCCTTCACCAGGTATCACACCGAAGACCCCTGCATTACACAGTAATCATGTAACCACTACACCATTACATTTGCAGCTTACATGATGCATGGATTGACAATTTTTCCACAAGTATGTGACCCTACTTCAAAAGAAGCTTGGACCCTACATGCTATTGCCCCTTCACCATAATGTCCAAAAATTACACTTCAATTGAATATGGGGTATTCCAGCATTATGTGCGTGACATTTCTATGTAAACTTCTAAGGTTCTAGACAATGATTGGATTAACACGATGAACTGAAATACTTTGTATGATTGAGTATGATTACATGAAAAGTATTAACAAGTATTACGTGTGTGACACTTTAAAATTGTAGCAAATTTTGAGTTAATTTGTCTGTGAGGCATATAGGTTACAGGTGCTAATAACTTTGTTGGTAAAATATGCAAATTATATGCATTCACAAACATTTAAACATTAATGCAATTGAAACAACATTAATGTCTGGACTGGTTCATTTTGTTATTTGCATGGAGTAGGGCCACTTTTGATGGTGTTTTATTTTTTTTAATATATATACACACAGGGTGTTTTAAAAATTCTGTAGGATTCTAAAAACCTATAACTTTTAAATTAAAAGGTTTACTACAACAAAATATTGTTACAGAGAGGAAACTTTAACATTAATATTTGATGTGGTTTGGTTCATCGGCAGATCTCCAGCTGGGCAGCATTGATGTCCAAACACTCTTGCAATCTTTGTTTGAATCCGAGAATTGCACTGACTGTGCTCGTCCAAAATGTGAATCACTTCAAGTATCAAACTTCAGGTCGTCAAGATCTCTTGGTTTCTGTGCATACACCTGGGTCTTGACATGTCCTCACAGTCAGTACTCGCAAGGCGTAAGATCTGGTGACCTTGCAGGCCAAGATGTGGGTCCTCTGTGGCAAAATTTATCCCCCCTCCCCTTTCAAATTGACCATCAGGAAAATCTCGAACTTCAAGGGCAAAGGGGGGGGGGCACCATCTTGCTGAATGTGGACCTCATTGATGATGCCTAACCTCTGAAGTTCCGGGGCAAGGAGTGTCCATAACATGTTCAGGTACCTGGCACCGTTCACCGTGTCCTCCTTAAAGAAGAATGGACCAATGAGGTCCATTGGGGCTATCCCAGTTATGTGTATCGAACTCGTGTGGATTCTCAATGCCCCAAAATTTGGCAATTGTGTCTATTCACTTTTCCCAAAACATGGAACATGGTCTCATCAGAGAAAAGGGCATCACCAACATCACCATTTAATTGCATTTAATTCACAAAATTCCTTCATCTTGTCACAATCCTCTTCTATCAGATCGTGCACAAATCTCAATTTGAAGGGCCTGGCTTTCACTTTCTTACGTAAGATACTGTGTAACATAGACCTCGCCACTCCCAGTTCCAAGGATCTTTGTTTAAGAGATTTCATTGGACTCCGCTGCACGATCTCCTGAACTGCATCCACCACATCCTCACTCATTCTTTGCCTCCCACTACGTGGCAAATCTGCTACACTTTCCATGCTCTTAAACTATTCGTATCACTTGTCTCCTCAGGAGGCATTTTTCCAAACATTGTTTGGAACCTTCTCCGCAACATAAAAAGATTTTAAATTTTCCTCTGGGTAAAAAAAAAATATTTTGTTGTTATAAACCTATTACTAAAGGGTGATCCATAAAGAACGCCGGATTTGAAGTTGCTATAAATGAAATTTATTTTTAGAAAAAAAAAGCAAAAAACACATACCATTCTCTTCAGGAGATATTAAGGTTTAAACATGGAAAACAATATCAGGCATATGACCCCCCCCCCCCTACTAGCCCTACACGCAATCACTCGGTCCATGAAATTCACCATGAGCCGATCACACATTTCCCCATCAAGTGTGTTGAGGACACGTCAAATTTCTTGCTTAAGTTCCAACAAATTTTTGGGTTTGTTCCGGTAAACTTGTGACTTGGTGTACCCCCACAAGAAAAAGTCACATGGTGTCAAGTCACAAGATCAAGTTGGGAAGGTTTGCTCTCCTCGCAACGAGATTATTCTGTCCGGGAACTTCTCACGAGCAGATTGATTGTTTCTTCTGAAGTGCGGCAAGTTGCGCAGTCTTGTTGGAACCATACATTTTCAATGTTCATTTGATCCAAACGAGGCCAAAGAAAATCAGTTAGCATTGCACGGTAACGAATTCCATTCACTGTCAGAGCATTTCCTTCTTAGTCTTCAAAAATGTAAAGACCGACCAAACCCCCACTCCAAATCCCACACCAAACTGTAACTCTCTGAGGATGCATTTCCTTTTCCTGAATCACTCTTGGGTTCTCAGATCCACATATTCGGCAATTCTGCTTGTTTACGAACCAGTTTCAATGAAAATGAGCTTCATCGCTGAAAATAATGCGCTTTGCGAAACCCTCGTTCTCTCGTTCCCTTTCAAGGATCCAGTCAATAAATTGCCGTCGTTTTCCATGATCCACTGGTTTCAGTTCCTGCGTTAACTGCACTTTGTACGCGTGCAAGTGCAGATCTTTCGTCAAGATTCTTTGCATTGTTGTTGGCGCCATATGCAGTTTTTGAGCACGACGGCGATACGATTTTGCAGGACTCACAGCAACAGAATCACGCACAACAGCAACGTTTGCTTCACTCCGGCGACTTCGAGGGCATCCAGGGCTTTTGATGTCTTGTGTTGATCCAGTTTCTTCAAATTTCTTGATCAACCTACGAACAGTTCATTCGTTCGGTGCATGAAGATGACCAAGTATCGTACGGAATTTCCGAACAGTCACCGCGAAACTTTCACCATTCTTGTACTGCGTTTTGGCAATCAAAACTCGCTGTTTCTTACTGTACCTTTCAATGGCGTTAGCAACACATACAAACAGTAGAACAACTGAAACGCTTCTCAACACAAAACCTCAATGATAACTGATAACAACAATCGCACCAACAATGCTGCCAACCAAACAAAAAAAAATATGGCATCCTTTTCAAATCCGGCCTTCTTTAAGGATCACCCTTTATAAATAATATTTCTTGTATGTACGCACGCATTGCTTGCATTGTAGAATTATTTCTCTTGTAGTCTATGGTTATTACACTGAAACGTCGCAACGAAAAACAGTGTCTTTATGCTTGTAATAACCGTAGACTACAAGAGAAATAATTCTACAATGCAAGCAATGCATACATACAAGAAAAATTAGTATCCATCTATTACAGGGAGAGAGGTACGTACATATCAGAACTATTACTTTAAAGTTATAGCTTTTTAGAATCCTGCAGGACTTTTAAAACACACCGTATATACATAAAG
This sequence comes from Lepisma saccharinum, assembly GCF_977018435.1. Lineage (NCBI taxonomy): Eukaryota > Metazoa > Arthropoda > Insecta > Zygentoma > Lepismatidae > Lepisma > Lepisma saccharinum. The sequence goes on from NC_139254.1 coordinate 43,850,444, forward strand.
TGGTTATGTGGCAATATAAAACAAGCAAAATGCCCAAGTTATACGTTAATCTTGAACTCCAGAAATGTGTATTTAAATGGTAAGTAGGTGGGTTAAAATAAATGTTTAATTCTATTTATGTCCTTAAACACCCTAATTCTTAAAACCAAAGAAAAGCGTAACTTACTGTGACTAGCTGGGCTCGTAATGCTTCCTGTATCACTGCAAGTGCTGCTAGCAGGGGAAGGTGGTGGAGGCATATCAAGCCGATCAGCAGTCTCCTTGCTCTTGTTGGGCTCCGGCTTTATTTCTGGTTTCTTCAGCTCGGTTGGCTGTGGTTGAGGCATCAGCTTGAATCGACAGGTGTCAGTGAAATTCCAAGCGGCATTCTGTAGCTGCCCAACCTTTGGAACTCCTCCGGAAATAATGAAACCTAAGACAAGGAGGTCCAAATTAATATTACATGGAAGAAAGAGGGTAAAGCATGGTAAGTTACCAGAAACTCATCAATTTCCAATTCCATAAATTCTTACATCATATTCAGAAACAGGTATATTTCATTTTTCATGTGCATTTTGCATCATTTCGTGACAAAGCATGGTAGGAAAATGAACTGCACACCTCCAAAAAATGTGATTGATTGGATTGATTTGTTGTTTTAAGTCCACTTTATGCACAGTAAGGCTAATCAGAACTGTACCTACAGTTTAAAGTGGGATCGGAACCACTATGTGCCTCCACCGGGAATCGAACCCCGGACCCCTTGATTACAAGGCGATGACGCTACCATTGTGCCATCGGAGAGGCCTTCAATGTGAAAATTAAACATTATTGCATGTTACCGTATTTACACATGTATAATGTGCATGCATGTATAATGCGGAAAAGGGTTTTTGATTGGGAAAAGTGACAAACAATTATATCTCAAATATCATGTGCAGTGCAATCCAGGTTGAAGAAATGGCTTTCTTAGTTGTAGGTCGTACAGCTGTTGCTATGCCAATCAAGAGTGGATGACATCACACCTATTCAATGAGTCACCTGTTGCTATGTGGACCTAGAGAAAATCGTCCTATGAAAACAATAAGTCACCAACCCATGCCACCTCCACCTTCTCCCTCCACTGTGTTTAGCATCCCAAAGCTTTTCCTCTTTAACCACCTTATTTATTCTGTAATATTGGAAAGCGAGAACAAATTACCTTATGGATTTGCAGTGCTCAAGAAGTTATTTTCGATTATTTCTCGCCTAACAAATCAAATACCACTGATACGCATCCCATGTGACAGGAGGTGCATGCTCGAATTCCACCAAAAAGACACTGCTTTTCTTTGAGTCACAGAACATTACATTGCAAAGTAACAAATCGTGGGAAATGACCTTTAAACTTTATACGTGGTCCTGCTCATTCCATCTTTACTTTTTCTAAAAGAACTTCAAAATATATACTTTTTCTGTGATTAACGTAACATTTATACGAGGCACATTTAGGATCCTCAAACTTGCAGTTAGCAGCACAAGATTTCTTCCATTAAGACATTTACACACGCCATATCATATTATTTAGTCAGTAATGAATTTTAATTATTATTTTCTTTTTCCTTATCTTTTCTTTCATCCAAAGTACCATAAAAATCAAATTATGCCTTCATTTTATGATGAGCTTATTTCAACCACATCGCAAATTAGTGTCACCATCTTGAATGAAATACTGTTGCCATATTCAGAACCTGCAGAATTTAAGCTTTACAATGATATACGTATAACACAATAGGATTCTGTAAACATGAAAAATCAATGCGTCACAAAATCATGGAATGACCCTGCATGGTCATTATTCATAAGTTTTTTCGTGCATAATACGCATCACAGTTTTTGGAGACAAAAATTTTGGAAAAAGTGTGCATTATACATGAGAAAATACGGTATTTCACATTGTGTGATTCTGTCAAAAACTAAATATGCATGCATCTAATGATATGCTTATATGCAGTATAGTTCAGCCTTTAATGTAAAAGTATTACTATTAACATCAAACACATAACATAAAGCACGATTGTGGTATATTGATGTCATACAATTACAAAATAATACTACAGAATTTACCTTGATGGAATTTTTATAACATTTTGCTCTGTTTGAACCATGGGGATTGAATTTATAATGCAGGGAAATGTAAAATCTGTGACTGTAAATTCTGGGTTCCACAGTATTAATAATGCTTATAAATACTACGAACAGTTTTAAATTGTTACAATGCTCAAACATCAACATCGGTAGAAACTGGGAAGAACCTCAGCTTTAAAATATTCATAATTCACGAGATAATTTATTAACCTTTAACCTTTTGCTGCCCAAGGCCTTTTTCACATGTAAGCCTCTCTGTCCCGAGCCGATTTTGAGCAAAATGCCGAGTTTCAATTAAATGAGTGTAGATCGGAGGCTAATTGCCCTAGAGAGATGAGTGATATACCGTTGTACGCGGAATGAACCAGAGATTCAGACTATATGATTTTTTTGCAAATTCGGCGTATATGTGGCAAGGAGGAGGTGGCTAACTCTCAAAATTCCAAAATTTCGGGGAAAAAATTTTGTTCCCCCACCCCCTCACGCAAAAAGTACATGACAGTGTCGACATGCACATGGAAATGATCGCTAACATGTAAGGAACACAAAAATATTTGCATTATTATCATATGACCAATGTAACTTGAGTTATACACCCAAAAGGAATTGTCGGCACACCACTGATTCAAGCTTCAAAATGCAGTGGTACCTTGAAATGACTTTAGCTCAGAGACTATTTGCCCTGGAGATATGAACGATATACCGTTGTACGCAGAATGAATCACAGATTCAGACGATATATAATTTATGCACATTCGGCGTATATGTGGGGGGGAAAGGGGGGAAAATCCCCTCAAAAATACTTTTCTTAAAAAAAAATGGTGTTTCCCCCCGCCCCCCGAAAAAAATGTCAAAATGCACAAAATGCAAAACTTATGCAAATTTGGCGTATATATGGAGGCGGAAGGGAGAAAACCCTCAAAAATTATTTTAAAAACTTGTCACTTCACCCAAAAAATGTCCTCGCACTTGGGCACAAAACGACACCTACGCACAACATTCACGGACGAAAAGCTAGAACACAGTGAAAAATGAGTGCCGATTCTTGCAGCTGCTTGAAATTCTATTTTTAGACAATGCAGGGTAACCCCTGTCGCAACTTGTGGACGCTTGTGCTAAAAAAACAAAGGTTTCCTTCAGTGTGCTTCAAAATTCCATTCTCACAATACAGATTCAACAACCAGTCTTCCCCCTTCCCCCACCCCCTGCTTGCACCCTCATGGAAAACTTTCATTATGACATCGAATACTTATAAACAAGCTTCCTTCGAACGCAGATAGCAGGAGGGAGTGAAAAGCATTGCTTTAGAACAACAAAGCTGGTCTTCCTTTGTCGGCAAAAATTTGACGTTGAAAAGAGCCGCAAAAGAGAAGTACCTTTTCCCGCCTTTTCCCCTCCATTTTCATGGACAAAAAAAATGCAAAAAACCATTTCTGTTAAATACATGTGTTAGGAACAATATAAAAAAATAAAATCGAAATTCTAACCAAAAATAGAAAAGTTATAAGGTAAAAACTACGACCTTGGCACAGCGTGAGACGCTTGGGACAGTGAGGGTTACATTTGGGTATCTCGTTCGAGATGCCTGGGCGGAAAAAGGTTAAATGCCAGCTTTTCCCATTTGGAAGACCTTGAGACATATAAACCAATGCTTTTGTTATTTTATGAAGTTTTTATGAAGCTTATAATGAGCACCAAATTTTCATTCCACCAATCCACATTATTCAAAAGCATACTTCCTCTCATGACAAGCATATTTGTTAAAATAAAACATTCCATGTTCTGCTAGTACAAAACAGGTTTTTGCTCACTGATATGTTTTTGGCAGCAATAATTATTAGCTACCTGCTATTGTCCAACTTTTCCCTACATAGCTAAAGAATGTTGTAACACCACATACCAACAGCTCCTGGCTGATACATTGGGCAGTTTTTCATGCAGACTTGACTTCCAGCAATTATTTCTGTGGCCACTGATGATGGGCGATGTTTCCTTGATTTTGCTCTGTACTTCTCCCACAAACGTTTCCTCTGGGCAAATGGAAGTATGCCCCTGGAAATTAAAGTAAGTAGAGCACAATGATAAATATGTTCAGAAACAAATATTAGAATGTAAAATATTAAGTGCAGAAATCCCCAGCTTTGTACACTCCTGTTCACATAAATTAGCACATTTCGTAAGGTTTTGATTGATTGAGTTAGTGTTTTAGGTCCACTATATGCATAGTAAGGCTAATTGAGACTGGACCTTCAGTTTAAAGTGGGATTCAAACCACTATGTGTCTCCACTGGGTATCGAACCCAGGACCCCTTGATTACAAGGTGACGATGCTACCATTGCACCATCGGTTATGCCCTACATTTTGTAAGGTTGGATAGTTAAAGTATGTGCCACTTTATCTGAACAGAAGTGTACAAAAATAGAACAGAAGACAATTACGTGCAGAAATCCACAGTACTGTACATAAATGGAACACAAGACAAGATGTTATTTGTATTTTTCCATCTATTGCTGAAGAAGCAACAAATTTAAACAGCTTATTAGTTTTTAATGAACAAGCTCAGAAAATACGATGACAAGTCTTTTATTATGTTTTTTTTTAAAAATTATGAATTTCTTCTAATCCTCATTATGTATATTACGTATACCTCAAGATGATTTTTTCTTTAATATCGCAAACTTTAGCATGTATTATATTTGTTTACTGGATTTACTTAACCCATAACGGATGTGGCATGGTCCCTGGGACCTGTGGCGTAGAACAACGCTCTCGTTCATGGAAGCAAAAACATGCACTTTGCTCTCATTTCCAGTAGCTTCATATCTTGGAATATCATGTGACCTGCCGGCACCACTTTGCTCGTTGCATTTTAGTTTCATAGCAAGACGACACTCCTGGGTCCCACAGACCATGTGATGCCCTTTGCGAAACACTTCTGGTATGGAACCTAGTGCGAGAATCTGAGTTGTTGATCCATCTTTTAGTGAAAATGTCCTTGCCTCACTTGAAGAAGTTGGAAGCGGACATACAATCTGTTAAAAGTGACAATGAAGTACTTATTTCCACTATCACTCTGATCATTGAGGTTTCTTCCCTCATTTTGACATTGTGCAGAATTTTTTTTGTGTGATTTTTGTTATCTTTGGGTGACTGCATCTACGTTCTGTGATAATTGAACAACTAAAGCCTTTCTTGTATCTTACAATCATATGACAGTGTTTATAGAGCTGTTTACAAATATGAGACAGATTTTTGTAGAGTTAGACAAATTGAGTAATAAAAATGGCAATAACAGAACTAGTGGATAAAAATGTATCATAACTCCATGAAGAAGGTCCAAAATACACGATAATCTTGAAAAAGTTTGCTAACATTTCTATAACTCATGGAAATAGTAAATTCAATTTCGTGGTCCATATGACCGTTCCATGCCAATTGTGTTACAATCTGACATCATGCCCATTACGAGGTAAGGACTTCAAAAGAACCACAGTAGCCCACATGGTAGGGTGTTAGGCTGCCACAAAGGTCATGTAAGTTCAAGTCCTGGGATGGATGGCTCAATGTACCTGGTTCCTGTTGAATGAAAACTATTGTGTTATCTGCACTGAAGGCTACTTGCACATGTTATCCTGTGCTGGAAAATCCCCACACATAAAACCCATACCTGACAGTACAAAGGGAGTGTACAGATATGAAAGTAAATGTTCCTACAAGAAACTATTTTAGACTCGTCCATTAGAAAAACCAAAAAAAAAAAAACACTTGAGCTCTAATAAGTTCTGCTGGTATTCCAGATCTGGACTAGTCAGAGAACAGTAACTATTACATGCAGGATATTCCCAGGTGCGGAGAATTAGGATAGGACAGGAGAAATACCTGGAAGCTAATCTGAAATGCCAAAAAGTAGCCTGCACGTGTAGGTGATACAAGATAGAGATGGCTTGCACACACTTGGGCACAATGGAAACACATTATGCCAAACTTTACCTCAGCCCCTAAAATGTAGACTTTTTAGGAACAAGTAACATGATTCTAAAGTGTTTCACTGAGTAAAATCATCCCCCTGCCCTTTCTTTCTTCCCAGCGCTTTCCCTTCCAATTTCTCTTTTCTTTAAAGTTTTAGCATGTTAGATGTTGTCCATGTTCAACATCTGTGGATTGTATTTTTCTTTTGTGGTGAAATGCATGAAACTTGGTTACGATCTATCACTGTACACATACATAAACAGTTTCAGTAATTAACTCTTTTCTCTGAGTTATCACGTTTTCTTTAAAAATTGTGTCACTTACCACCAATAAATAGCTCCATTTTCCAGCCTTGCTACTGTATACAAGCTGCATACATGAAGAGAAATAATTTTGTCCAATTGAAATTCAGAAAAACTTTGCGCAGGGTGTTCCAATTTTCCAGCAACATGACTCAAAGTATCATCACACCATGTTGCAACCTTTCCAGACTCCGTAGAAACTGTACAACGGATTGATGCAGCTGCAACATGGCTAATCTTCTCATTAAGCAGTCCAAGACTAACAGTCTTCGGATGATGAGCATGAGGATTCTAAGAGAAAAGAATTAACAAATGGTGAAAATTGCTATCTGCATGATTTTTTTTTCTTTATTTTTTCATCCCTCTCAACTTCTAAAATTTTCTATTTAAAGACTTGCAACTTCTAAATACAGTGAAACGTCGATTTTACGTTTTTCAGGAGACCAAGATGAAAGAACTTTTTTCATGAGACCAAGATGAAAGAACTTAACATGCGGGAAAATGTAATATCCAGGAAAATTTTATAGCATTTTGCTATATTGGGACAATGAAGATTGAATGTATAATGTGGGAAAATGTAAAATCGGGGTTCCACTGTACCTGTACAGTTCAATGCAAAGATAGTATCTCAAATAATAACCACTGTCAAGTCCATTCACTTTCTTTTCTATGATGTAGACTGATGAATTGAAACAAAAATACCAACAAAACAGCTGCCAACTTCTGCATCACCATTACTGTGATATTGATTCTTAAACACACATCAGAGTGTAAGTGAAAAGTACATGAAAATACATAGTATTTTAAAGTTTTGGAAAAATAATGTCTGATTTGAACTACTCTTGCATAGGGGCACAACAATATATGAAAAATGTATGATTTTTTAAAAAAATGGTCAAGCAACCAGTGCTGGAACATTTGGTATGGATTGACCATTCTTATTACCACATATATATAAAATTATGAATTTGAATAGTCCCAATGGAATACTCATATTATAATTTACAAATACAGTAGAACACAGTTTATCCGCATTAATTGGGACCAAAGGTTATGCGGATAACAATTTTTGCGGATAATCAAACATGTGTTTATTTAATAAAGAAAAGCATGTAGAGTACAGGTGTATTTTATACATACAGTACACAGTACTACATATGTATACAGTACAAGAAAACAAAAGATATGAGAAAACACTCATAATATACATACAGTATGTGCCTAAATTACAGTACTGTACCTGTACTGTGTTGGAACAGATTTGATCGTTAGAGGCACATATTTTTGGTAAATAAAAAAGCAAAATTTCGGTACAATAACAGTCAATTTTGGGTTCAAAAGCAGCAAATAAAATGAAATTTCGCTGTTAAAGTGGAGAAAAAGCACCATATAAAATGACATTTTGGTTTTAAAAAATTTGATATAATCCCAAATTTGATTTAAAAGCTGCAATATTACACGAAATAAACATATCCCTTCTAATAGCACAATAAATCAATACCAGAATATAAAGTTTATTCCAGTTTAAAGGGGTCCATTCTTACTTCTCAAATATTTGCAGCAGAATTAATCAAATTTCCGTGAATTGCATAACTCACAGGATACTTCAGACTTCAGAAAAGTGTCGCGTCTGTATATAAACGGTAAATTCCATGCTTGAGAGTCTATTTTGCATTTTGCAGTTCGTTTGTCATAATTTCGTGACAAAACAGGGTAGGAAAATGTGCCTCGCACCTTTCAGAAACATGAAAAATTAACATTACAATGTGTTATTTCACATTTTGTGTTTTCGTCAGAAACTAAATATGCATGCCTCTATGGAGAGTCTTCTTATTGCCGCAAAATTTGTTCAAAATTGAATCTTGCTTTTTTGAGTGTGCAGAAAACTGACATTGCGGATAAAGGACGTCCTACTGTATTCTGAATTACTTCAAGTTGTTACGATGTTCATGTATCAATTATCCAAATCTGTGAGAATCATTGAAATCTGTATAATTTGACAGTAAAAAACTTCTCACATCACATGTCAGCAACATACTTGTTAGAATCAACACAAAATACACACACTGCACCATAATAAAACCCTTTACAAGTTTTTCCAAGCTTTCGATTCCATCTCTGAATCATCATCAGGGCTGGTCGTGACAACGAAGCGGATGCAACTGGAGTTCCGCTGGTGCTACTCACTGTGTCTGCCGGAAGATGTTGTTGCAGTCTTGTAGTGTTGGCAAGTTCTTGTTTGTTGGGATTGATGGCTGAGGGAGAAGGGTTTCTAATTTTCTCTATGTTGTACCGTGTCATTCTATAGAATGAAGGGATCTGAACCAGTTTACTGATGGGGTGATGTAAACTACTCATCATTCATCCTCTTGATGAGACCACTCGTCACTGACATGACGAGTTATTGCTTGGCATGCGAAAGGTACAAATTACACAAAGGAAATAAACTACTGAAAAGACAATGGCAACTCGTTGGATTTTGTGAACCGTTGAACCTGTATCATGGCTGGGTGTAGGATAATTACCTGTCTAACTGAAGTCTCTGAGCTGAATCGAAAATAGCGAAGTCCTCTGTGAGCTTCTCTCTAAGTGTTGACCAAAGCGAGCTTCCACTATCGACCTCCTGTCTTGCTGACCTCCTCTCTCTACCAACTCAATTCCCAAAGTCCAGTCACTTCCCAGCTTGTCTCACCTCTATATTCCCTGGCCATCGAGCTCTTCCTCGATGCCGAATCGCCGAATCGTGTTTATTATCATAATTGCTACCATGCAAACCGCTGACACCAAACCCAGAAGTGTTACCTATTTCCTGAATGCTCAGGAGGTTTGCATGGCACAACACAATGCATTGTAAACATGCCTAAGAGGCTTGAGACAGCTGAGAGAAAAACAAGTGAATGCCCTGGTCAACATGAAGCGTTCAGAGAGACTTAATAAAATAAACATACAATCCTATGGATTGATACGTTCGCGCCGCCTAGGAAAAATTTTCCTTTGAAAATTTAAAAGTCAAATCGCAAAGCTTGACATGACTCAGGTTCGCCAATTCCATATATTTTCTTAAAAAACCAAATATACAAAATAAATAAATCCACCAAAACATAACTTGTCTGTTGTTTGCCGTAGCCTGAATGAAAACAAACAAAAAAAAAAAATTTTTATTCCCTAAACTCTAAAATGAATAATACCCTTAATACTAACAAATTCGTATGTTTATACGATGTAAAAACAATAATATATACTATTATAGGACTAGAAATCACAAACGTTCGTGTCGTTAAGTGATAAAACTCTTAATGTATCACATGTGCGTGTACGTAATGGGTATTATGTATAATCGCTCATCAATCTGCTCCTAGTCAAGAGTCTGTGCTGTCTCGCCACGCGGTAACGACTCTGTGTGTTCCGTGAAGCAAGCGGTTGGAGCGTCGTGCAAGATGGAACGGAATTCACAATGTTTATGTATAGTTCCACTTGATATAGACTCTTCAAACAAATAAAAAACCCTTAAAAAGGTGCACAAGTAAGTACACGTAAGTAAGCATGTAAAACATTGTCACATCTCACTGTTTTGTCCGTGTGAAAACCTGATCATATCAAAGTGCGTATGTATTACGAACTACGTAGCTACTGCAAACAACGTTGAATATATGAACTTGCATGGCTGTGTTGCACATTCCAATGTATTATTATACAATATTCAATGCATATAGTGAGTTACACTGAAAACTGTCGCTGGTAAAACTTAATTATAGCGTTCCATTTTCTTTTCTACGTTAATCTGTACACTGTATACATATATATGGCTTGGTGAATACCTTTGTATGTCTGCACACACAAAAAAAAAATAATCTTGCAGTATTTTACCAACTGTCTACTCTGATTGAAAATATCAGAAAATGTGCAATATTGGTGAAACACAATTAACTGTTTGGAAAAAACATTTGCATAAAACTAAAGCATACTGTCTGCAATGTTTGAAAATACTGTAGCTATGCTTGTTATAGCTTGCATGTGCAATTGGATATCCATTGTAAAAACTTCTTCTTAAAACAAAAATATGCACTAATTGATGCACTGATGCTTGTCGCTTCCTTGCAGTATAATGTAAACTTAAATGCATATAAAACTGGTTCTCATGCATGACACAAAACTGAAAATGTATATAAGGACTATGGAAAAGTACTGTTTCCCATAATGCATGTCAAATGACCAAATAGATACACATGATAAAAGCTCACATGTGTATGTGTAGAAACACTGTAGCACAATTCTGTAATTATTGTTTGTGACCAGAACTGCTGGTTGTAGAATGTATGTTTTCTCTGCTTCCTCTTCTTTCTGGATTGCTTGTCGTCTTGACTGCATTGGGGCAATGTAAAAATGTAGTAAATTACCCGTAGAACTTGGGAGATGGGGAAAAGTTGTTGTTTTAACTGCAAACAGTGTGGAGGGGAATTTTATTTAGCTCCATCACTAGGTGTTGTTGATAATGTGTAGTCCGCTATATTTGGAAATGTATGGTTGTACATCCTTCATGTAAAAGGTAGTCTCCGTGCAGTAATAAGTAGAAATGTCTGCATGTCTCCCTCAAATTGGTGGTGACGAGTCTCTTCTTGAAATAGTACTTAAAATGTCTGCATGTCTCCCTCGTAGAATGATACTCAGTCTTTCTGCCTGGTAATAGTAGATTGCCTGCGGATGTCCGTAATGAAAAATGCCCATGGATGGTGTAGGCATTGCTTGTCCATGGCGTTCCGTATAGACAGGTTAGGTTGAAAGGGAAAAATTATGACAAAGAAAGGAAATTGCAATAGGATGGGTATATATAATTCAAGTACGCATGTACACAAAACCAACTAATTTCCACTGCCTTTTCTTTTAAAATTGAATTAAATTGTCTCATCAAAAATAAAATATGATTAAAATAAATTGATAAAATAATTGCCATAACTCTTTGAAAATAAATAAGGAAAATTTAAATAAAATATCCAACCGTAATTAAAAATATTAATGTCCATGATTAATGTGTTGCCTTAACCTATTAATTATTACTGCGCTGCTCTGAATTAATCTGTTTCGCAAGCTGATGATGCTTATAAAAATAATATCCTAGGGTTGCGGTTAATAACACATTCCAAATAATAAAAACTAATATAGACATGGGCAAAGGGTTTAGGACTAATTCTTGAAATGAAATGTTCTTACTAATTGATTGATTAAGTTGTTTTAAAGCAAGTTCAAGTGGAGTCCATTGGGGAATAGTGAAATCAGATAAATTCTTGGGAATATTAGGTAGTAACTCAATTTCCTGCATTTTGACTTGTTCGAAAGCTAAAATTCTTGTGTGTAAAATTTGTTGATCCACAATAATTTGCGAAAAATCCTGATAATTAAAAAATAAAGATTGGCCTTCGGTAAGCTGAACTGATCTGTGCGTGTTCAAATTATTATTCAAATTCTGAATGACAATAAATTGACCTGAGCCTGATATTAAAATACCATTGCGTGTTCTGATAAACTGAAATAATTTATTGTCAGTAATAGACTTCACTTCAAAATTACAAAATGTAGAATTAATAAACAAAAATAAGCGTTGCAAGCATGTTCTAAATGCTACTTCTGAGTTTCGTTGAAACTCCAGGTGGTAACAAATAAAGCATCAGGGAATTAAAAGGTGAAATTCAAATTTGAAACACAATAAAAATAATGAAAAACTTTCTCAATTTCAAATTTCCTTTAAACAAAAGAAATGTATCCACTCAAAACTTCTTGAGTCCGCCGTATACCTCAAATCACTTGGTCGTGTAAACAGACCCGCCGCGGAAAGGTATACTTGACTCATATAAGAATGGTGTGTCAATTCCTTAGGTATGTTTAAACAAAATAGATAGAGAATAGTTATGCTATATATTAAAATATAAATAGAAATTACTAGTTATTACCTACTGTACTAACATTAACACGAAGTTAATCAGTAAGAAGTAATGAATTTATTGCTGCATTGTCGAATAAGGTGCAAATTGGGTAAATAAGCTAAATTTCCTAATAATAATTATTAATAATAATAATAAATTTCCTAATAATAATAATAAATTCCCAAATTATAACATTTGTGGTAAACCACACTGTTTAAATTTGGACAGGCTAACGATGCCGTGGCGACTTTTGCTGCACATGCCTGTGCTAATCACCGAGGCTTAACCTGGCATGTTGCTAATAATCTTGATTACTCTAAGTGCATAAAGTGCTAAAATTGTCCTTTTGTAGAAATTTCCCTGATTTTATCAAAATTTCGTTTGACTTTATCCAGATTTAAACCAAATGTACGTCGATTTCCCAAAAAACTTACTTACTATAAATATCTCTTATGAAAAACGGGAAAATTTTGCGAGAAAAACGCAAAAAAAATCGTCTTGTTGTTCCTCTGTAAAATTATTGGTCGTGATTAATCTGAAGTGCATAAATGCGACGTTTTACGGAAAAAATTTACCTATATAGAACAAAATATCCCTAACATTGTTTACATGAACTTCTATCGTAAAATCAACTTCTGATGGCTATATGCGTAACTAAACTGATCCCATAAAATTTTAATGGACGACCGCCCCTGGCTGATGTAATCTCAATGCTAAGTGTTTTCTAAGCTTCTAGCGTGTTCAAAAGTACTCGGAAGAGCGCTTGAGTGCAGAAAAGGAATTCGCTGATACCAGACATTCTAAATTGTGCAAGGTTGCATTTGTGGTCGCTGGACGTAACTGAAAATTTCTCTATGGCGACAACGAAAGCTCTGGCAAGTTCGCTGCCGTGATCGGCGACTTCGGGTACGTTCGGGTTCCGTTCGGGATAGCGAACGAAAAAAAATCGTTGCTTTGGGCAACAAGCAAAGGTGCGGAAGAAGAAAATGCAACGCCATGATTCGCTGACCACCAGCATGACGCGTTAAAGTTTACAAAACTTTAAATTACTACGAACAAGGTTTAGTAAGCGCTGCGGGAATTCAAAATAAAGTCAAGGTCTTTGAAATGACGTAATAAATGGGATGGAAAGAGAAAAAACTTCGTTGTGCTTGCGACAGCGTGTTACTAGAACACTTCCGCGCTCGTAATAACAACAGTTGGGAAGCTGTTAGCAAACTAAATAACTAATAAACCTTGCATAAGGTACAATCAAACGTAAAAAATGAATAATACTTAAAATTTGAATCGTAATAAATATAAAATTCTAGGCGAACGTGAAGTCGTAAAAAATATGGTCTGTAAACAATACAACAGGTTCGGGAACCTGAAAATTTGGCTTACTTTCTGCTTTTAAAGTAACACTTGAAACTTTCTCGACTTTTACTGGTGACTGATTCGCAAATAACTCTTTAACTTTTACAACTGGCTGAACACAGTGTGAAATAGGCAATTCACTTTCCATTTTGCGACTGTTTGGAACAAAATTAGGACCCTTGCTTACGGCAAATTTCTGAACTCTATCTTTAATGGATAAAATATTCTTCGGCAAATCAATACTGTCGTCTTTAGTGACTAAACTATTTCTGGATGCATCTTGAACTTCTAGTTGTACCCTAGGTTGAATAATAATGGACTGAGGCAAGAGTGGAGGGGGAATTGGCGGGTGACTCGTTTTTAATGGTACCACTTCAACAATCGGTGCAATATCGTCGTAAATCTGCTCAATGGGCGGTGAATCATTAAGTTTGCTTAACGGTAATTCGTTGGTACACTCATGGTCATAAGTAATAGATTTCTTGCGGTGACATTGAAAATAACAGATTATGAAAATTATAAAAATACTAATAATAAATGTTGTTAATAATAAAATTGTAATTATATTATAAGGATAGTCAAAGAACTTGTTCACCAGATAAATAAAATTAGAAGCTTTTACGTATGGAAGAAATCCGTTTAAAATAACTAAAATCGCAATGATTTTCAAGTTGCTTAGGCAATCAAAACAAACAGTTCTTCAAAACTAATACGTACTATAAGCCTGCCTAGTTTAATTAGTAAATAGTTTAACTCAACTTTTAATTATTTCTGACTCTAGGCTCAAATTATCTGCGTAATTTATTTATTTAATATAATTTATTTATTCTCTAAATTTATTAGCACTGTTTAACTTATCTTATTTTAAATTTCAGGTGTTAACTTTACGTTTAAATTCTTTGAAATCAATCGAACCGTAAAAAATTGAGACTGATTTACTCCTGACTACCTGAAATAAAATAATTATTATTATTTATGCGATCTTTAAATGCATTAAAATACTAACATCACTAAAACTTGAAGAATCTTTAATTCTCTCTACTCATTCTAAAATATGCTTAGCATATTATTGTGGCAAAGCTTTAAACTAAAACCGTTGTGGTTTAATCATTATCATTCTGCGATGGCAGAATGGATTTCCAGGATTATCGGTAGCTATCCAATATCCGAAGGAAAATACTTGTTAGTGGAGCGCAATAAAATCTTGACGTCGACGTCTACATATTCATATAATATAAATATTCTCATAACTGTCGCTTAAAAATAAACTTTGCTAATATAATCATATACCTTCTTCTGAAGAGTAACTAAAAAATTCTAGTGATGTATTCGCTGAGCTAGTATTATTACATACTGCAAAAACTTTTGTGCCTAAAGCACATTATTAAATAATAAGTCTGCTTTTAATCTTTAATATTATTAGTGCTATTCTATAATAAATTATTATTATTATTATGTCATGCAAGTGTATTTAAAATATTAGACCTGTTTCACTTTAATAAATGCCGTAACTTGGAGCAAACTTGCAATATTTATATTTAAGATTTTAAAACAATCTGCATTTTAGAGTTTTTAACGTTCGAAGCTACAACGTGCTAAGGATAAATATTCAACTGTCAAACGAAACATTGTTTCGGACAGAGAAAAAAAAAAATATAAAGATATACTAACAAAAATTATCTCGTTAATATGTGAGAAACGTCCACGCCGTGTGATGCTCTCCTAATTCTCTTCTAGTTATTCAAAATAAGTTGGCTGTGCCTAACTTTGCTTAAAGCATATAAGTATATGTATATCTGTGTACGGATTCATTCTCGTCACTACTGCTTACCTGTGAACGGACATCTCTCGTCACTGCAGCCTAATTATACATCTATTACTTCTCAACTAGAACTTTTAATTAATCGGGCGGTTTATACCCTAAATCACGGTACGCCACTCTAACTATATACGCTTGGCGTAATAGCGGACATAATTGTACAGCGTGTCGAGGAATATAATTAGCGTTTCGTTTCTTTACATATTAACATGAATTAAAATTTTCAGGCAATGTATGCGTAAGTTAAGGTAACGTAAGGCAAGTGACTATCTCGTATAAACTTGACTATCTCCTTAATCTAAGCTCCCTTCATGAGGTGCTAGGAGACTTCAGTCATTAAGAATATAAATGAGTGGTCCTCGGGGCCTTATTCGTTCCCAAAACTATATATGTATAAAAATGTAATATCCTCGTTGCAATAATCTTAGCAGTTATAGTTCAAGCATTCTAAATCCTTTACAAGTTACGGTCAGTTTTAAACCAAATTTAAATTAAACTTTTAAGAAATTTCAATTAATAATAATAATAATAATATATTGACTCAAACAAGCATACTCTGTGCCATAACTCGTTAAAATGCACCATAGTGCCGATTGACTCTGACTCGGTGGCACTAATTTATTTTCCTCATTCATAAATAACTTTAAAATCCACTTTTAATCCACATTATTAATTAATTAAAATGTTAAAAGTAAAATCGTTTACTGTTCACTGTAGCTTACTGCATCCTCATAACCAACGTTGTAATAATTTTCGTATTCAAGATTATGTAAAAAAAATTCTAAAATCACTGTCAATGCAAGAAATCATCAAATCTAAATGCCTTTTCCTTGTTCCTTATTTAAAATTCTGGATGGTAAAAATTTTCTCAGGTGGGAATTTGTAGCCATGGTACCGGGTTCGTGAGTGAACCACAGAGCTACCAGGAGCAGATTGATAGGGAATCGTCCACGGACGTCCCTGAGCCGGCCACATTTTTGATGAAATGGGCCTCCCTCAAATCCGTCATCGAACCTTCCGCCACGCGGAATGCCGGATACTCCTGATACCATAGCGCCAGCCCGACGTGGGTAACCGCGACGGAGCTAGGGCGCAGTTTCCTTCGCATTCTACATTTCGCTGATTACCGACCCAAACTTGAAGTCGATAAATTTAATCAAATTCATCCTCATGTTAGACTAAACATCTATCATGGCATATATAAATTCTTCTCCCCCCATTAATTTTAAAACTTTAAACCCTATGTATTTTCAAAATGAAATATGGCAAGGACATACTAACGAAACTAAATAAATGAGCAAAATTTTAGGGTGGGTTTGAATTTAAAACCATGTAACAAAATTTGGGGTGGGGTTGAATTTAAACTGGTTAAAAATTTAATTGCAACTCTTTTCATTTTCGAAAAATGAAAAGGCCTCAAGCACTCCACCACGTGTCAAAATTTAGCTAGGGGGTTAAATTTAAACTGGTTAAACATTTCTTTTCATTTCTGAAAAAATGAAAAGACCCGCAAATCTCCACCACGTGTCATTCTATAGAATGAAGGGATCTGAACCAGTTTACTGATGGGGTGATGTAAACTACTCATCATTCATCCTCTTGATGAGACCACTCGTCACTGACATGACGAGTTATTGCTTGGCATGCGAAAGGTACAAATTACACAAAGGAAATAAACTACTGAAAAGACAATGGCAACTCGTTGGATTTTGTGAACCGTTGAACCTGTATCATGGCTGGGTGTAGGATAATTACCTGTCTAACTGAAGTCTCTGAGCTGAATCGAAAATAGCGAAGTCCTCTGTGAGCTTCTCTCTAAGTGTTGACCAAAGCGAGCTTCCACTATCGACCTCCTGTCTTGCTGACCTCCTCTCTCTACCAACTCAATTCCCAAAGTCCAGTCACTTCCCAGCTTGTCTCACCTCTATATTCCCTGGCCATCGAGCTCTTCCTCGATGCCGAATCGCCGAATCGTGTTTATTATCATAATTGCTACCATGCAAACCGCTGACACCAAACCCAGAAGTGTTACCTATTTCCTGAATGCTCAGGAGGTTTGCATGGCACAACACAATGCATTGTAAACATGCCTAAGAGGCTTGAGACAGCTGAGAGAAAAACAAGTGAATGCCCTGGTCAACATGAAGCGTTCAGAGAGACTTAATAAAATAAACATACAATCCTATGGATTGATACGGTACCATGATAAATAAAGATTTCTGTCATTAATATTATTTGCGTTTTTGATCATGTGCACTCCTTCCTTAATATCCCATGCTATGTTTGCTTTAGCCTGTGCCAAAAAGGAAATGCAATCCTGTGGTAATTGGTGGTTGGTTTCCATGACGTGTTTGGCCAACCCAGAAGAACTTTCTATGTACCCTAAGTGGTCTGCGAATCTGTCTATGATGGGTCTCTTGCATTAGCCTATACATTTCCTGATACATTCACATTTAATGCTATAGATGCAGGAATTCATTAAAGGGTCTTTGTCGTAAGTTATGAAGCTGACTAAGTTTTGGCCTATGGATTTTCCAGGTTTGAATGATATTTTGAACTTCCTTTTTCTTGGATGTGTTGAAGTTTGGTGCATAGACCTGGTACAAATGGGATGCCTAAGCATAATCGGAAGTCCTCTTCTTCGATGGTTGCTTCTGGCTTTTCCTTTTGTTTCACTTGCAGGTTCTGGTCTATAATGTTGAGACTGTAACCATTAAGGATTGCCTGTTGTCTTAGAGTATCCAATTCCTCTTGCAGCACTTTGTTGTTGGAAGAAAAGTGTAACGCTACACTGATGAAGTTGTTCCAGATGTTATCTTTTTGTCCTGGTGGGTGGTTGGAAATTTTGTGTAAAAATCGGGATCCTGGAGTGGATTTGCGGTGATGATTCCAAGATGGAATCGAAAGCTTGAAAAATCTCTTAAAGTGTGTTATTATCGTGCTGTTTGTCTGTTTTGAAAAACTCAATATGCTGAAAAAAGCAGTAATTTATTTTATTATAAAACATAAACTAAACTTAACGTTTCAACCTTCTAGCAAGGTCTTCAAACTCTGTACCAAGTTCAAATGTAACAAGATACAAAAACAGGATGATATACACAAACATTACTCACCTCCAGACTATTAGAAAGTTGTTCTAGACATTCTAGCAGGTGGCTTTCCCTTGTCAACTGTACTTTGACCTAAAGTAGAATAAGACCTTGCTAGCAGGTTGAAACGTTTAGTTTATGTTTTATAATAAAATAAATTACTGCCTTGGTCAGCATATTGAGTTTTTCATATCATGGAAACAAGGATTAATGGTGTTATAATTGTCTGTTTTATGTTGATTTTAACAAATCTGTATAATTATTGGCTAAGTCCTAATTATAATTCTTTATAAACCTATGAACATCCATCCCGCATCATTGTGTTCGACAAATATCCTAGATGGTATCATCATTTATAAATTCAACCTTGGACTAAATAAAATAATTTTGAAATACTCGTAGTCTCGAGAAACAGGCCATTTCTTAAATACCTGATGTGTAAAAGTAGTTTACCAATATAATACCAGGGTGTCTATAATTTCATAGGAATAAAATTCCCAAACTTTTTCAGACAAAGAACCTGAATTTTCCGGACTAAAGCCATTAAGACAATTCTGTATTTAAAAATGGGTGCAAGAAGGTCACTATATTTTAGCTACCACCTCACTTGGAAAAGAAGGGGAAATGAACAGAAACTGATTGTTAAAAAGGGTATTGAGGGGTGAGCTTTTACATAATACTTGTCACATATTGGTTTATGGTTAACAAAGATTTTCTTATAACTATAGCATAAATCAGACATACTTACAAAAAAATTAGCATTAGAATCTGTGTTAATCCCGATATACATTCCTCACAAAAAGTTTCGAATATTGTTATATTAGGTAAAACAAGTTTGGAATAATATTACATTAGGCAATAGGTGATAGTCATGGTGGCATATGTTGGCAAAAAGAACTTCCACCAGGAAGGTACCATGTGTTGTTGCATTCCAAGGCCATATCTATCAACTATTGACAATAATATATATGAAAAAACGAAATTTGAAAAAAACACATTGTAGAGTTAATTTTTCATGTTTTTGAAAGGTGTGAGATGCATTTTGTGACCATGTTGTGTCACGAAATAATGCAAAATGAACTGCAAAAAGCAAAATTAACTCAAACACGAAATTCAGGCTTTATTCACCGATGCGAGACCTTGTGAGGTCTGAATTATCCTGAGAGTTATGCAATTCCCGGAAAATTGATTAATTCTGCTATTAATATTGGAGAAGCAAAAATGGACTCCTTTACACAGAAACAAACTTAATACTCTGATAAGTACATAAATGTACTATTAGAAGTGAAATGTTAATTCTGTGGAATAAGTGTAGTTTTTAAAACAAATTTAGGATTATATTCACAATTTTAAAACCAAAATGTCTTTTTATATACCACATTTCATCCAATTTTTCACCACTATAACATTGATATTTTATTTTATTTACCGCTTTTGAACCCGAAATTGACTCAGTTTTTGTACAGAAATTTTGCTTTTTTATTTACCAAAAATATGTGCCTCTAACTATTGTCTAATATAACAATATTCCAAACTTCTTGTGAGGAACGTGTACTGCTGCAAAAGTGAAAAATGAAAATTGACACTTAATGTAGTAGATTTCTACATGAAACTATTTCAAAACATGACCTTTTCCTGCAGTATTTATTAAACAATTTATGTTGTAACCACTTTAATACTCAGTATATCAAACTGAAGTATTTTTGTCAACCAACAAATTTAACATTTCTTGCTTACCCTTTTCTTCTTTGTTTTCCACAAATCTACTTTCAGTACACTACTACAAAAATGTTGATTCCTTTCAGAAGCACAGTAACGTTCCCTGACTTTTCCAAGATTTCAAACTTTACCAGACTGGTAGATACCCTGAATAATATTCCCGAACATCCCATGATCAGCCAATAGTAGCTATTACAAATGATCAATCATTCTCATTCAAGAGGCTCTATATTCATTGTAAAAGAATCAATAATTATTTAACCTACCTCAGGATGTTTAAACGGTTCTGGCTCATTCCATTTCCACTGGTACAACTGTCCGTTAGTTGATACAGCAACCAGTTCACTGTACAAGGCTGCTATTTGGCAAAACTTGAGAGGCTGCTCTGATTTGTCCGGCCAGAATTCTAACTCATCCGACATCCACAGTGGACTCTGCTGGGCAAACTCCTTCTTCTTGCTTTCTACAGAGACAAAATAATACTGCATATCAATCACAATACATAAGAAAACTGCTAATCGCATATTCTAAAGAAAATAAAGTTTTTACTTCAATCTATGACCTATCTAGAGTGAATTCTTATCATGCCATATAATGGAGTAGTGGCAAAAGGAAAAGGACAAAATAGTATGCAGGAAGATGCAACATGCAGAAATTTAAAACTGGGATTCCAATAACAGAAAATATCCGTTCAAATTTAATCATCAATACCCACAAATCTTTACCAGAGTCTGAGGGTCTTACTTGTTCTACAAAATTCCCACAATACTTCTACAGAATATAAATATAAATCAGATATTTTCTAAATTTTGCACAAAAATTTCCTTTATTAAACCCCACCTGGTTCCCTCTTATGTGATAATGTACATAAAAATTCAGTACGTAATATCACCAATTGTAATTATCTTATTCGTTACACTGAAACATAGTATGTTCACAATCATGTACCATATTTAACCACATAATCGTCACCCCCTGTTTTGTCAGTCCAAAATTTGGATTATAATCTTTCATTATGCAATCATCACATTGGCATGTCAGTTGATGAAACCAATCGTGGGTCATTCCACGTCAATTCATCCAGGCCATGTCACCCACCATCCCAGATTTTGATCAAATTCGGTATACTTATAGAATTTTTAATGCTGATTACAAAAATGACAATTCTTTTTAGATTGGTCAAGGGGTTCAGAAGTTACGCGCTTTTTAAAATCTCCGTCTACGCCACTTGCGGCTCCACTTTGAATGACACGCATTAGGCTATAAATGATAGTATCTTCCTTCAGGTTTGCCGTAGAAACTTCAAGTTTCTTTTCTTTTGTTCAAAATAGTGTAAAATTTCATTTTAATAAGGTTTCAGATGATTGTATTAATAACCATGTATTTTTATGTATAGTTTCATGTATTTTTTTAGAAGAAAAAATGACTAACTTCAAGATCAAATTTCGTGCAATGCCCCCCCTTCAATTTCCCCCCAATTTTATATGTAGGTAGCTCAAAGTGTGTACTAATGCCTGATGCAAAAATTGGGATGGGTGGTTCAGAGACAGGGTGATAAAAAAATCATTTGCATCAAATGACATTAAAAGTTAATCTTATTAAAAATGCTTATGTATTTAGCACAAAGCCTGAAGTACAATATGTTTTAAGGTATAATATTCAAAATTTCTGTTCACTATGTGTGAAGGTAAGCATAGACGTAACCTGGCAGGGAAAGGGAAGAATTTGACCAATCTAAAATTTATAGATTAATTAAAATTTGCCAGTTAAATATATATTGTGAACCTTCTGGGACTTGAGGAACAAACAAATAAAGAGTAATAATTGTGATTTTTCAAATGTATTTAGCAAATAATCTTGGACACTATTTTTATGGGGCAGAAAACTTTGTGATTCTTTCAACCCAAGGATAGTTCCCAAGTTACGCTCATGAAGATAGTACTAATAATAACACTATTGTACTCTACGCATTGCTAAAGTTTCACATTTTAGAATAATATTTTGACCATTTCGAACACTCTAAAATATTTGACTTATCACTAAGTACATACAGTATGTCCTTCCATTTGTGTTGTTAATGTCCACTGGACACAGAATATTTTGTGGCCAGTAGTAGGAAGTTGATGGATCAAGTGGATGGAAGAATTTAATTGCTGCATTTCCTTTTTTCCCCATTGACTTTTGAAGCAATCTTACAAACAAGTTTTAGTCACACACACAAGCTACTACATAACTGTTTAGAGTTTAAATTCAGAAACTTCTTCACAACAGTCAAACCACACAGTTACACAAAACGTATTTCATCAGCTCTTATTAGTTTTGCATTGACTGTTAAACAACCAGTGTTTCGAAGTAACTGGTTGCAAGTAACAGTTACTTTTTATTTAGGAATTGCTGGCCTGGCAAGGAAGCTATGCTTTGTTGCATGCTGACTGTAGAACATCCACGCTTTACTTCAATTCATTTTTAATTATATGTGAAAAGTTCAGTGTTTTTGGTGGTCTGCTGCGTTCGTTTAGAATGTGGTTCGCAAGCTAGGACAATGTCATTGTCAAAGGAGTGGACCTTGTTGATCTTGGAATGGAGGAGAGAGAAATAGGTGCAAGTGGAATCAATGACACCATATTCAATATACCGTGGTTAGCATACTAATGATTTCTTAATTAAAATCGTTCAAGCAAAGCTGACTCTGTGTTCCATCATTTATTTGCAGTAGTAATGTAAATATATGAAGGCATATTATGTAGTAGAAACATAAATACGAGAAAACACTCAAGTCTTCATGATCATTGATTTTGTGTACTTTTTACACAAATCACTGATCATTAACTGTAAGTTAATTTCACAGTAATTGTAAAGTAACTCATAATTACTTTCAAAGTACCAGTAACTGTAACTGAGGTAGTTTTTTAAATGAGTAACTGTAACTTGGTTACTTGTAAAAAGTAACTTACCGAACCTGTAGCCTAAGTTCAAAATAGTGCATACTTAACTTTCCTGGTTCTGTTGTTTAGTACTTTGCAATCGCTGACACATTGTACTGCGAGTTTTGTCATTTCACCTTACATGATTAATAAGAAATTTATGCCTTGAATACTATTTCTAATTGGTACATCATTGCCGCACTTGTTTTAACTGTTCCAGCTAGCTAGCCCGTCACAAGAGTTTCTGTGGTATGGCAAAATCTCCATGGAAAAACTTCAATCAGCACAAATGTGTATTATTAATTCTAACTTCATATTACGTATCCCCGTGAAGAGTAGCCAAAAATAGAACTTCCATATTGAGATAAAATGCACAAAAAGAATATTTTCCAACATAATTTGCTAAACTTGGGAATGCTAATAATGATGATTATATTTCTTAAAAAAAATGAAGACAGTTGAAATTGACTTAGACACAGTGGAACCTCGATTTTATGTTATTCAGGCGACCAAGCTGAAAAATCTTAGAATGCGGGAAAATGTAAAACGGGGGAAAATATCTTAGCAATTTGCTATGCTGGGACCACCAAGATTGAATATAGAATGCAGGACAATGTAAAATCAAGGAACTTGAATTCGGGGTTCCGCTGCAATTATTATTTGTAAATTTAATGTAATTTATGAATATTGGAGGGAGCAAATGCTTCCCTTTGCCCCTGCCAGGTTACGCCTATGCTTACCTTCACACATAGTGAACAGAAATTTTGAATATTATACCTTAGAACATATTGTACTTCAGGCTTTGTGCTAAATACATAAGCATTTTTAATAAGATTAACTTTTAATGTCATTTGATGCAAATTATTTTTTTATCACCCTGTCTCTGAACCGCCCATCCCAATTTTTCCATCAGGCATTAGTACACACTTTGAGCTACCTACATATAAAATTGGGGGGAAATTGAAGGGGGGGCATTGCACGAAATTTGATCTTGAAGTTAGTCATTTTTTCTTCTAAAAAAATACATGAAACTATACATAAAAATACATGGTTATTAATACAATCATCTGAAACCTTATTAAAATGAAAGCTTACACTATTTTGAACAAAAGAAAAGAAACTTGAAGTTTCTACGGCAAACCTGAAGGAAGATACTATCATTTATAACCTAATGCGTGTCATTCAAAGTGGAGCCGCAAGTGGCGTAGACGGAGATTTTAAAAAGAATTGTCATTTTTGTAATCAGCATTAAAAATTCTATAAGTATACCGAATTTCATCAAAATCTGGGATGGTGGGTGACATTTTCACAAAATTCTGGATGATTTGACATGGAATGACCCTCGTAGCAATGCAGAATCTTTGGACACAGAAAATTGAATTTTGTACATCCGTACTTTGCAACACTGTAGTAAATTATCTCATGTGTAATATTTTTGCTAAACATGTTAATTAAAGTGTGATGAAGAAATTATGTGATTTGGACTAGTCAATTTTCTTTTCTTATATTCATGAGTATTCCATGTATGCTAATCTTGCACCAAAGACAGTTGGCATAGAGAACTGGTAATAAATAATTTTGAAATACCAGTAATGCAGGCATGCATGCATGCACGCACGCACGCGCACACACGCGCACGCACACACACACACACACACACACACACACACACACAAAGAATTGGCATAAAATCTACGACGATTATGCTGTGAAATACGGTACATGACTTTAATGTGACATGTAGAGCTTAAAAATTGTTCAAATTTGATTGATATTATTAGATGGCAAAGGAGAACCCTGTTATTTTGTCAAATGTTATTAACATCTGTTTCAATTATCTTATATTTGAAGGAAATGTTATAGTTGCAACAGAATACCTTTTATTGTAACATTTATCACATTACACTATGAAAACTACAGTCACCATCAAAGTAGCACACTTATTTATTTATTTATTTGATTTTACTCCTGAAAAACAGCGCCAAATACAGCAGTTTGTGATGACATATGACATATACACAATATTACAATTAAAAAGAAAACAAAATTAAAATGTATACTAAATGAAAAAATATAGTGAGAAGACCAATTTCGTTAAAATAAAGAAAAATACAAATTTGAAAAGTACAATGGAATTACATATGTTATAAAAACAGTTAAAAGTAAAATTACACACGTTATTATCACAATAAAAGGTTACTAAAGTTCAAATCACAAACCCTGAGACCTTCTGTAAACAAAACCACGTGCATGCAGAAAGCATTGCAAACTCATAGAAGTAAAATAATCCACACAAAAATCCAGTGTTGTTACAGGATTCATTACGTAAGGTAAAACAACGGCCAATTTGTAGTATGGGATACGCTGCCGCAAATGACGTCTCACTTTAAACCCAATGCTCTTTCTTTTTTTACTTATTGCTTCACCTTTATGATTAACTCTTTGCACCAGTAATAATTTCCCATAAATTTGGCTTCTTTCTTGCATGCGAATTAAATTATTTTACTTGCATTTTTTTAGACAAAATGATATAACATGGTAATGTATATTTCTAAGGATGATATAGATAGGAGTGTATTTGAAATTTGTTTGTAGATTTTATGTAAATTGTATCTTATGTAAATAAAATATATAATGGGCATAAACAGCCATATGCATTGCTGTAAGTCCAATAAATATATTGGTGATGATGATCAAAACAAGACAAAGAAAGTTCGTAAATTTATTGTGGTTGGAAACTTTGACAAGCATCCTAATAACGATTTTTGTTCTGCCAAATATAGTACACTTCGTAAAATAACTTGGTGACATGGCAAGGCAAGATAAGTGTGAACATTTTGTAGGAATATGCATTGTAACTTTCAATGAGCTTAGAGATTTGTGTACATAATGATATTTTATAACATCGGGTTTTTTCAAAAAATAATCATGTGAACAGCAAGGAAGTAGTGCCACTTAGTAATATTGCCTGACTTATCCTTAGAAAAATAACATGCCGAGTTCTATGCGTGCGGGAAGGTCTCAAGTGTTCTCCGAGCTTGTTTTCAAAACACCAGCAAGAACAGCCTTTGAAAAGGGATGAGAAACAGATTCTACTCAATATTTATGTAACGTTCTGTCAGTGGTATCCTGAGAAACCAGTAAATGAAGTGGTTAAGTTGGTATCCCAGTGCAGTGGTGTGTCAGTGTCTGCAGTTTTAAGGGTTATGAAAGAGAGAATGACCGGGAGAGTATCAATGTATGCGGCTGCATATTCGTCTGATGTTTTGAGAGCGGATTCTCACATTCAGAGGCTCTTATATAAAATGAATAGGTGCGGCGAACTATAAGTGTAACAGCAGATCATTGCGGTCATGAATCAGCTGACGCGGAGTGATACATCGAATCGGTGAGACAGTTTGTTTACAGAAGGTCTCAGGGTTGGTGATATACACTTTAGGCTCCAGTGGATTATGACCGTATTGGGATATAAGAAAATTAAAATACTTATTATGTCTAAAATAAGAAGTGACAGAATTGCAGAATAGTTGTTTTGGAATACATAATAACGTGTCTTTAAAATAATTTTAGATAATAAATATGGTACATCAAGTTTTCCATTAATTAATTGGGAAATGTAATTGTGATGGTTGATATTTCTTCCTTCAAAGAGACGAAATGTCAAGTTTGTGACAAATTATAATATTCATAATAAAACCTAAAAAGTCTGAATTTAAAATATAGAAATGAGACAAATCATTTCTGTACATTTTCCAGTATGTGAAGGATTTTATTGTACTGGAAAACTCTGTCAAATAACCTCACTTGAAAATTCTTTCGTTGATGCTAGTTCTCAGTCATTATAAAAATGTATCTCAGAGTAAAAAACCAGTTACCAAAATGATTGTGACCATATTATTATTCAGGAATACTAATATGTAGTTACCTGGATCTTTCTCAACCCAAGGGGAGTCTCTAAGAGCAGATTCTAGCCATCTCCGAGGTCCAAAATACTGACGATCTCTCCATCGTGAGAAACTGTCTCTATCCCTGTCTCTGTCTCGATCTCCATCTCTATCTGTGGGACGACGACTACTTGAACTGCCTCGGCTATATAAAAAAAAAGTGTCAAATTAAATTATCCACAAAGTATTGCAAATAATAATTGTAAATCTTAGCAAAATCAAAAATAAAAGAAAAAATAGCACACATGACAAGGTTTTCAGTTACTTCGCAAAACCAAATCCCCCCCGAGTTTTCCAGCTTTCTAGTTACTTTTAAATAAATTTCCAGATCACTCTCTCATGATTACAGTCTGTGTTTTTATGTAATTAGTTTTTCTCTTCATATGTAGCCAAGCAAAAATGACAAATTGCAGCGAATTACAATATTATGAACAATACACATCATCATGCTACATATTTTTGTAATACAGGGTGTCGTAAAAGGTACTTTACAACTTGAATGTCATATAACAAGACTTGTAAATCACTTAGAGAAACAAAGTAAGTTTTATGTGATGCACCAACTCAAAAAGTTTTGTTCTCTTACATAATGAATAACTTCCTTGTCTTTCCAGGTGGCAGGATCAACATAATTTGAGAACTGGAGTCTGCACAGGAAAAAGTGCAATGTGTGGCTTGGTATATTGAAACCAAGTCAGACACCCAAGTCCAGAGAAATTTCAGAACACGATACGGGGAAAACACCACCCTCTCGGCCATCCATAAGAAAATGGTACAGCAACTTCATGCAGACAGGCAGTGTGGATTTGAAGCACCACGTAGGAAGGCCAAGAACAAGTGAAGACGATACGGAAATAATTTGACAGACTTTGCAGCATTCACCGCAGAAGTCTATTCGCAAGGCATCACAGGAGCTGCAAATCCCTTGCACGACAGTACACAGGGTACTCTGAAAGCACCTTCAGTTGTTTCCATACCGACTGCAATTGTTACAGCAGATCAAACCAGACGACAGGCCAAAACGCACAAAATTTCCTGGGGACATTCTTGCAAGTATTGATAAGGATGAAAATTTTCTGAGGAAAGTGACGTTCTCTGATGAATCCACTTTTCATGTGTGTGGGAAAGTTAATAAACATATTGTGCGCATCAGGGGTTCAACCAAAGTCGCAAAGTTAATGTTTGGTGTTGCATGTTGGTTGACCATATTATAGGGCCATTCTTTGTTGCCGAAGAAACAGTTAATGCTGCAAATTATCTTGACATGCTCGAACTGTACCTGATACCACAATTGAATGAACTTGAACAAAGTGTTTTCTTTCAGCGCCACCACATTGGGCCTTAGACGTCAGATATCTCCTCGACAGGAAATTCCCACAGCGTTGGATTGGGAGAAATGGTCCAATTCCCTGGCCTCCTAGATCCCCTGACATTACACCCCTGGACTTCTTTTTATGGGGTTATGTCAAGGACATAGTGTAGAGAATGCCCGTGATCGATGTTGCTGAGTTGAGGGGCAGAATAACTGATGCTGTTGCCACAGTTGACGATGACATGCTACAATGGGTTTGGACAGAGTTGGAATATCGATTAGATACCGTACATATCACCAGGTGTGTGCATGTGGAAGTTGATTGAACTAACAGAACAAAACTTTTTGAATTGGTGCATCAAAGAAAACTTACTTTGTTTCTCTAAGTGAATTAAAAGTCTCATTAACGAGGATGGTGGCAGTGGCCACTGAAATTAATCGAAAAAGAAGAAAAAACAGCTTCGCGGATAAAAGTGAGTACTAGTTTCTCCGTATTTATATACTACCGCGTCTCTCTTTTCCCAATCATGAATAAAATGTGTTGTTTGCATCATTTCTCTGGTTTGCATTGAGTAATTAAAAACAGATATTCAAAGTACGATTTCCTAAAAATTCATTAATTTTCACTTTATTGTGGCAGCTCCATTTTACAAAAGCAATGTACTTTTATCCACTCATATTAACTAACTATTCCACATAATTTTGGGGCAGAGTTATCAATTTCATAACCTATCTTGCAGCTTCTTCTTACACAAGGATTTCTTTTTTTTTTTAAATTTAATGGAACCATATTAATTGATAACAGAGGATTATCTTTTTTCCAAGTATCCACAAGTTAATTTATTACCAGGGTGGCTACAAACAAGCAGAAATGAAATTCCCTGACTTTTCCAGGTTTTCCAGGACAAAATTTAAATTTTTCCCTGACAATTACAAACTAAACTAAATCGATGTTTTTGCAAATGGAAATAATAAACTCATACAGATCCACGTATGGTTTTGCTAAGTACTAATATTATCTTCTATTAAATTGACTTAATTTCTCTATTCTCTATGATTTCAATTCAAACTGCAAAATAATGAATTTGGAAAATTATTACAATTCACAAGCTAAGTAAGGATTATGGAATTTTGTCATACGCAGTAAGTTTAAAATAAAATACTTGATTATTTTTAAAGTTACGACTAAATGAGATAAGAGTGATTGATTAAGAAATACAATTTGTAATTTATCAGTCTCCTTATACATTCTCGGTATTATATGTTGATATTTCCACTGAGGTTTGGAACCCTCTGCTTGCAAGAACCATGAGTGCGGACTCATTTTTCAATGCATAAAGCTACTTCTCTCTTCTCTGTAAAGCAAACAACTTAACTCTTGCATATAAGTGAAACAACTGAATCAAACAAAAGAAAGTGTCATATTTCCTTACATTATCGATGGGATTTCTGCTTCAGTACAGTATATCCAAGTGAAGTACTGTGAAACTGACAACGTGCAGTTATACCATTAATGCTGACGAAAAGGGTATGTAAGTATTAGAAATTTAACGCAAGGAATTTATAGAATTGCATTGTATAGGTACCTGATTTAGCTAACCAACACATTAAAACAGGAACACTCTAATAATAAAAACTTCTGAAAGTTCATATACGAGGGGCATCCTGAAAAAGCTCCAATAGTGCCTATACGCAACACTAGTGGTCGGAGAGCGACACACACACATACAGGCAGGAAGAAGTGGCATGTAGCTGTAATCTGGTACAGTTGCAATGTAGCCGGTTTAGGACGGTTGTAGGTTAAAGATTGCAGTTCTCATAAAGTCTCTCACCGACTGCGATGTAGCCTACATTGCACGCTCAGAATTTGGCACAGAGCAATCGTGTGAGTTGTGCAGACCGGACGTCGTGCGTGATAGTATGGTCAGACGATGGTGCAGACAATTCACGGAAGGCCAATCGAATGTGCACAAACATAACCCCATAGAGCTGAGTACACACGGGCCCTTTGCATCACTTCAGGTGAGAGATCTTAGACCACTCCCTGTACAGCGCTGGCCTTGAATGTACCTACTTTCATCTCTTTGTTTAACTGAAGAGGTTTCTGGCAAGGCAACGATTTGACAGCTACATTGCTGTAGAGATAGTTCCAGTCTTTGCTGTCAGACACATATACCATGGGCATACAAAATTTAGTGCCATGCTGCGACACATGCCAGAACAACGGTGGTGATTAGGCCGAAAATATTTCCCAAAATTCACATTTTCATTTTAGCACATTTTCTGGCAAATATCTAAAATTATACCTTCATGATGTTTTTAAACTACTGTTTCAAATTGTAAGTCACATGGCTTATGGCTCTTCGCGAGAGTTTGATATCTTGAAAGTTATTTTGGGAAAGTTATTTTCCATACCCCTTTATTAATTTTAAGGTAAGGATTTTAGATAATGGAATTTTGGTGTGGAGTTAGGGCCCCACACTTTCTTGATCACGGCTGAAGTTGGGGGTAATGTGATCAGCACCACACTCCTGGCTACCTTTATCCCTCAAAGTTTCCTCAAGGTACCAGCTTCATATGATGCTGGGTGGGCGCCGGAGCAGTTTGAATAGGTGGAAAACATCCCGGTTCTCCCCCGCAGGGGATCGACCCCGGGTCTCTCACATAGTAGTCAGATGCCCTAACGACTGAGCTCCATTATTACTCACTCGACAAATGCCGATAGTGCGCACTTAGCTTGGTAATTCAAAACATATCTCGTGCGACAAATTCGAAGATGTGGCTCCCGTCTGACGGTAGATACACACTCGATCTCCTGTTAGAACCCTGCCACTTTGCTCTGTGATGCAAATGGTTTTGATAGAAGTTGAAAAAATCGTGGGAAATAAATGATTTAATGTGGCTGTCGGAATTATTCCACGTACGTATAACTCTATAGTTTACTCTTGAGTAAAATGTTGGAAAACTTACATGTTCTATGTACACAAACATGGCCTAGAAAAGACAAGGGTGTTGGATTTCATGGAATTTTTCATTGTTTTAGGGCATTTCTTTAAAAAAAAATCGCTAAAAATGCCTATAATTCGCATTATTTCGATATTTCGAATGGGCGAAAAATGTGTCCAGACATCACTGCACATTCCTAAACATAATTTCGCAGCAATTACCATTTTTCACGGTTTTGGAGTTTGCAAAAAATCAATGTACCTAGTAATTGGAAATTACTTTCTGGCCACCCCTCGTATAAATCAGTAGATGGAAAGTGAAAATTTAGCAGGGCTGGCAGAGAAAAGTCAATTCTTGAAGAAAGTGATTTGCTGTTATGATTGAATAATTTGAGTAAATATGATATTAGAATATTTACGTATTTATTATTAGTATTTTATTTCATAATATTGGACATTAACTTCACTCAGTGAGAGATTTAAGACCATCTCTCACGAGATTAAACAGACAGGACAGAGAGTGGCGTTAATTTCATTGCAATACTAGTGTTGCAGTATATTTGAGGTTGGGAGCATGCACTTGCCAATTTTTAAAACGTTCACCAATGCAGTTTTATGTTTCACTTTTTCGTGATAGTATTTAATATATATCCCGTTTGGTTGGATTCTTCTTGATATCTAAGAATATTGCAATGTCATTGTAAACGTATGTTAACTTGTGCGAAACCAGTAATACGTCAGGATTATAAAAGAAAGCCTTCGCAAGCACTGCTACATTCAATAAGGTGAAGTGAGCCAGAAGAGTAATAAAATTCCAGCAGCATATTTTCAGTCTAAAGCTCTTCTTGTTTATGCATGCGATTTTTGTTGGATGTTTCAGTCCATTCAATTTCTGTTGCATGTTGTAGTGAGATACTTTGTCGGGTGGCGATATTCAACAAAAATCGTATGTATCAATGGAACATATTTGTTTCCATGTTCCTTCAGTTTGCCCAACAAAATGCCTTACTACGATGTCCGACAACTATCGGACGGCGCCACCCGCTCTTATCCCCTCCATCTGTCGACAGGTCCCCTTACTACTCCCATACGGACAAGAAAAAATGATAATTCAATGCATTTTCCACATAATAACATAATATTTAGAGGCTTAACCTTTACTCCTCCGATGATACCAACGATGGTATCATCAGAGTAAGGTCGTACTGGCCCGATGATACCATATGGTATCATGGTG
Source organism: Lepisma saccharinum (assembly GCF_977018435.1). Classification (NCBI taxonomy): domain Eukaryota; kingdom Metazoa; phylum Arthropoda; class Insecta; order Zygentoma; family Lepismatidae; genus Lepisma; species Lepisma saccharinum. The sequence continues at coordinate 43,883,085 of NC_139254.1, forward strand.
CTGATTACGAAATGAATGTGCTTTTTGGACCTTCATACTCTTATGTTTGTGTGGAAACTCGGACACAGGTCTGGAGCAAGCCTGGGAAATTCATATTGATGACCAACCTCACCGCCCCGCCCCCCCCCCCCCCCCGCTCTCTGCAACATATCCATGCCACATTTCCGAACAGAGTTTCTTTCACATTTTGGCTCATTATTCAACTTGTATGGCACCAAAGAACATGAAATATGTTTCATTCTTTTGAGAAATGTCCATCCTTTGAAAAGAATACTAAAGTTCGCACCTTCTTCCCAAATAGCGGGAGAAGGGGGGGTAAACTCCAGATTTTTAATTTTTTTTTTTTTCATTGAAATTCGGTAGTCGCTCCCCCCAAACCCCCTTTCCTCGGTTCAGCGTTCTGAATTGTACACCGTTGCATTTTCTGATGTTCTAGCTGAAAACCAAAACTTATCCGAAGTAGGTTGCTCCCATAGTACCCGAGTTATAACAATTTTCCTCCAAAAATGCAAATAGTTATTTTTCGTAAAAAAAAAATAAAAAAAAAATTGGCTTATTATTCAACTTGTATGGCACCCAAGAACATAAAACATGTTTCATTCTCTTGAGAAGTGTCCATTCTTTGAAAATAATACTAAAGTTTGCTACTTCTTCCCAAAATAGCGGGAGAAGTGGGGGCAAACTCCAGATTTTTGTTTTTTCCATTGAAATTCGGGGGACGTGCCCCCCAAAACCCCCTTCCTCGGTCCGGTTTGGAAATTGTACACCGTTGCATGCACTGATGTTTTAGCTGAAAAACAAAAGTTATCCGAAGTAGCTTGCTCCCATAGTGCCCGAGTTATAACAATTTTCGTCAACAGAGTGTTCGAAGTCAATGATGACGAAATTCCCTGACATTTCCCTGACTTTTTTTGACACCTCAAATTCCCTGACTTTTCCCGGTTTTCCAGGTTTTCCAGGTCTGTCGCCACCCTGATTACATACAATTACACTTTCAGCCAAACTCGGATCAGTGTAACAAGATTACTTACTTTCTCATAGCAGAGTAGCCAAACATATCCTCTGAAAACATTGCATCTGCATCAATAATTACGCTTGAATGGTCTGCATGAATACCACCATCAAGGAGAGAGATGAGATCTTCGGGAACATAGGAATCTGGAGGATCGTCTCCTTCGTCACCTTCTTCATCATCGCGAGACAGCAAGTTATTCACTGCCAAATTCACATCGAGATTTGTACGCTGCAAAGAAGAGAAAATTAGTATTTTAACAAATTCCAAGTTTTCCAAATCCACATTTAAATAAACACTATCCCGTTTGTTTCTTTAGAGCAGAGATGGACTGAAGGAAAGTTTTGCTGCTACAGGTATAAAAATTACTATTACTGATAACCAACCAGTGGTAGGAAAAACTAAAACCAAGTCAGGTGCCAGTCTTCTTTTTTCCTCAGGAGCCAGCTAACGTTTTTATAACATTATTTTTTGACAAATATGGTCTAAGAAAGCCATGATTCCAACTAAGGAAAAGCAATACATTTTGAAATATGATCTTAAACATGTAATATTAATTAATACAAGACTGGAAAATTTACAAAACTTGGTTCAGGTAATGACAAAATTTGAAATTGAACACAAGTAATGCCAATCATTATAATTCCCCAGTACATGTAATCATAGCTGAGCCGATATCATTAGTGGTGTTAAGGTAAATTAAAGTAAATTTTCCTGTGCTCATGGCACCATGCTATGAAGACACAGGGAATATAGACAGGTCCCATACATTCCCAATCTTGCGGATTTTTTAGAGTTGATGTGATCAGAACCATGATCTCTCTGGCTACCTTTACCTCTCAGCGTTGCCTTAATCTATCAATTTAGTAGAGGCTGGGTGAACTCCAGAGCCTCACATGCATTTTTTTCTGGAGAAAACTGCAATGTTCGAGTGGGGGGAGGGGGCTGCTCAAATGACCGATCAATCACCACCACCCAATTCAGTTGCAAGTCGTGTGTCGCGTACAGAACATGCCGAAAGTAAAAACCTTGTCGATCGGGTTTCTTGCGCAAACTCATCAGTAAATATGGCAATGCCGTGTTCAGCACAGACGGCAGTGTCTTATTTTGTAAGCTTTATGAGGTGACGGTGATCGCCGAGAAAAGTTTCCCAGTACAGCAACACATTGGGAGGGAAACATTTTAAAGCAGCTCGGGGGGAAGGAAAAAAAGAACCTTCCCACCTCCTTGGACAAAGTGTGAGTGTCTCCTCCAAATCTTTAGTTTTATCAGGATGTTTGCAAAGCTCTGATTTCTGCAAACATCCCACTGAAAAAGATGGACAGCCCTGCATTACGAGAGTTCCTCGAACAATACACAGGGCGTAACATTCCTGACGAGTCAAATTTGCACAAAGGCTATTTGGATGCATGTTACAACCTGACCATGGAAAGGATTAGCTATCAAGTTCGAAACAAGAAGATTTTCGTCTCCATTGATGAAACTACAGATGAAGAGGGTCATTTTGTTGCGAATGTGCTGGTTGGTACACTGGAAGAACACTGTGCTGGACAAATATTTCTGCTGACGACAGAAGTGCTGGAAAAAGTCAACCATCAGGTTATTTGTAAGTTGTTCGATCTTCTATGGCCTCAGGGAATTGTGCACGATAGTGTTCTCGTTTTTGTGTCAGATGTTGCACCTTACATAGTAAAGGCAGGAAAGGTTGTAAAGGCATTCTACAAGAAAATGGTCCACGTTACTTGTCTCACACATGCCTTGCACAGGGTGTGTGAGGAAGTACGCAGACATTTTCCAGAGGTAGACAAACTTGTGTCTAGTGTCAAGAAGGTGTTCCTTAAATCTCAGTCTAGGTTGCAGTATTTCCGTGTGAATGTGCATGTGGTATCATTTGGTGACCTTTTTTTTAAAGCAAGATTGCATTTTGTTTAATTTCCTTTTCATTTCAATTTTTAACCTGAAACTAACAAATTTAATGGTAATTTTTTGCATTTTTTACGTAATTTTTTCCCATTCTTTAGGACATTCTATAGGTCATATACCTATATTTTTTTAGGTCATCAACTTCCGCTCCCTAATAATGACAATATATCACTGACACGATACACATTGCTAAAATATCATGACAATATATCACCAACATGATATATATATCATCAAATATCATGATGATATATTGCCGACACAACATATATATCGCCAAAATATCGTGATGATACATCAGCGACACGATATATATCGCCAATACATAATTATAATATATAATCTAGTTGATATCTCCTGGACAATATATTTTTTTCAATATCGCATTATATCATCTGGACAATATATCACCCAGTAGTTTTAACACACAAACATTCAGGGTGTTGCTGTACAACACCAAAAAAACTTTCACGGTGTGTTAAGAGCATCAAGATAAATAATTTTTCAAAACATTATCCTCCTTGGGGTATTGTCTGCATGCCACAAACCCTTGAAAAGATGGCAATTTTCATCAAACATGCAGTAAAATCATGGTTGCCACTGCCAGTTATATTTTCTGCAACCAATCAATGCAAGGGCCCTACCTCCGCAGGCTGAATACTTCTGCACAAAACATACCAAGCCCTTCTTTAATGTACAAGCATGGAGTATGCATGAATAATTATTTAACGAGCAGGAGAAGTTGAATCACAAAATTTTGTGCTGATAGCATAAAAATGCTTCCAATGTGCACTATTGCTTTTAGTACAGCTAAGTTGGCACCAATGCCAATGTGTTGGTATCAGAAAGTATCGGTTGAAATTTAATAAATGATACTGGCTGATACTTTTGCATGGTCCAGGAATCTCGCACGTTCCGCAAAAATGCAAGTTTTGCAGTCTAAATATCCTGAAAAATACGCAAAAAGCATAATACTTATTATTATGGCAAGATCATTGAGGGGAGAAATGAATTTTGTAATTAAATACAGTGAAACTTCAATTTTATGTTTTTCATGGAACCAGGCTGAAAAAATTTCAAATTTGAAAAAAATGTAAATTCAAGGAAAATTTTACAACATTTTGCTATGGTGGCACCATCAAGACTGAATGTATAATGTGGGAAAATTTAAATTCTGGGAACGTAAAATCGGGATTCCGTGAATATGAATGAATGAGTTAAAATATTTGGTGCTCTGCACATATGGCCATTTTCCACCCTCGAAAGTATACAAGGAAAACATTCTCTTATCAAATGTTAAAAGGTGGGGGGGGGGGGGGGCTAAAGAATCAATTGTGAAAGAAAAAAAGACAAAGGTAGTGAAGGGACCTGCACAGGACAAACACAAGAGATTAAAAAGATAAGGTGAGTATAACAACTTCCTTGGAAACAGTGTGCGTCTTCTAAAAAAAGGTATAAACATTTGTCAAAACAGTGTCATCATCTCCCAATATGGATCTTAAACAGTTGGGAAGATTAAAAGTTTGTTTGAAGAAAGTAAATTCTGCACATCTGACACAAATTCACTGAACATTTAAAATAAAACTACACACACACACAAAGACACACTGGAGGGTCCAGTCCTTGCAGCAAGTGGTGACCGTAGGCGAGACAGCTGTGTCCAACACGAAGCCACATAAAATGACTACTTCTTAATGGGAGGGGCGATACAAGGAATGCCAATGGTTGGCTTGATAGCACAAAGATTATAATTTTAAAGCAAATCTTTGATACACTGATATGATACAGTTTCAGTTTAAAACAATAATATATAATTTATATATCATCTGAAATACTTTAAATATGATTCGGAAAGAAATACTAGCACTGGTATCAGTATAGGGTCAAGGTGGTATCTGGCTCAGCCCTTACACAAATAATGTTCTGTCATATTTACCTGCAATTCTCTAATAATCAGGTTCCTGCTTTTTCCTTGCAAGACAACTTGTGCTTGGGAGACCAATTCTTCAGGAACGTATGGAGCTGGCACCAAAGGCCTTGATCCACCCATGATGACTCCCGTGCCTCTGCCCCTAATTGCATTGGATCTCATGATCCGGGCTCGTGTCCTTGTCAACTGCCTGCTTGATCCAGATCCAGAATTTTTGTTGTTGCTGCAATGGTACACAATGCACAATAAATATCATAAGAAAGTTTACATAATCATTTCTAATAACAATTGGCATAATCTTAAGGTGGAAATTGAAATCAACAACAGCAAGTATATCGTACACTAGTAAAGTATGGGTGGCTACAGACCCCTAAAATTGTGGAAAAAAACAAATGGAAACTTGTCTAAAAATAACACCCCATTGCCATTTTTGATAGCATAAAAGTAAATATACGAAATACCTTATTGTGTCATCCGCCCCCATATAAAGCAGCTTGGCACTATCCACCTTTACAATTCCAGCCCCTCCCGAAAAGAAATCCTGCATACGCCAGTAATTAGCACAACGAACCCCCAGTCATCGTTACAGGTTTCCATGACAAGACTACACTACTAACAAGAAGCTCCCTAATTTCCTCACGATGGTGGGTGGCCACAGGTCCTATACACAGGCCAAAATCTCAGGAGAAAAGTTGTTACGCTTCCCCCATGTGCACCGGAGTCCAAAGCATTATGCCTTCGACCGCATGGTGCAGGACAGTAAAGTTTGGTACATTTCAATTTAACCAAAAAAATACTAGATTTTACAATGCAAATATAATAACTAGCTCTCCTATTCATTTCCCTGCATCTTGAGCAAATCACACTTTCTGTTTCCAGCTGTCAATTCGTGTAGTACTTTCACATGCAAGCAATGATGTTCATTTATTTACTTTTGTCACTTCTATTCAAGTTGACCGCAGAACATGGCTGGTATGGTATGAAACAGTAAGTGCTTATAAAGCACTAGAGTCAATTGAAACTGACTTCTTTGGTGTACTTAATTTTGACCATTGAACATTGCAAAATGTCTGGTTGACTTTTCATCTATTAACCTCTCAAAGATAGCACTTCTACTTTGATGGTGATGAAAGAGAAACATTACTGCCACAAGACTCCCATGGAATGTGTTGCCCATGCAGAATGTTTTTCACTACTGGTTTTCCCTGTAAATGTGACCACTGTTGGTTAGTGTTGTCAGAACTTGCTAAATAAACTGCAGTTTTTCAACTATATTGTGCTGTTATGTGATGAATAAAGTACAAAAATTGTAATTGTAGATTAGACACACACAGGAGATGTACTACACAGAAATTTTAAGTGAAAAATGCAGACTCGACCAGGACTCGAACCAGGTCTATGGCATACCACGCCATACCATACAATACCACTGCTGAGCTACCGAGCCGGCCTGGCCTCGCCTGATTCTTCGCTATCGCTGTTTTACCTGCGTGGAATCGTCCCTACCAGTGCTACCTCAACGGGATCTGTTGCCTTTGACGTTGCCTGGTTCTTCCCAGCGTAGAGATGTTAATTATTGTAGATTAGGCACACACAGGAGATGTACTATGTAGAAAAATCAGGCGAGGCCAGGCCAGCTCGGTAGCTCAGTGGTTAGAGCAATGGCACGGTATGCCAGACACTCGGGTTCAAGTCCTGGGCGAGCCTCAATTTCTCGCTGAAAATTTCTGCGTAAAAATTGTAATGTTTAATGATCTGCACTCCCTCCTTCACATCTTGTTAGACTTTTCCTTTAGATATGCCACAAAGGTTGCACATGTTGCCTACTGTAATTTCTGTACAAATATGATACCATTACTATGCACATAATAACAGACCACAAATAGGTTCAAAAGTATGACAATACTTTAATGTCCAGAAGCCTTCTACAAAAACTTACATGCCCATGACATGCAAATAACAAACTATGAACAAAATTTATTTTTCTTTTCATATCATGATGCCATCATCTCTCCTGGAGTTTTTTCAAATTTTATTTCATTTGTTTAATTTGAAGAATTAGCCTGGCCATATCTATCAGATAAGCTTCTGAGTGACACTTTACCAATGTCTGCTTTTGAATAGTATAAATTCTCATCCCTAATTACAAGTTAGTCTTGCAGATAAAGTTAGTATTTCGCTCACATGTATTTTTCACACTACCACTTCTTTTATTTCCCAAACATGAACATTCACTTAACTTCAAATCAAGCTCAACACCAGCTTCTGCTGGAGGAACAAACTAAAAATTAGGGATGGACCAATATGAAATTTTGGCCGATACCGATAAAGTATCAATATATAATTCCAAATTGTTCATTGGCCTTCTTAATAAATGTATGTTACCTGATTAACCAACCTTTTGCAACGCAAAACAGGCTGCATATTTAGATATCTACTTCAAAAGAAAAGTACAGAATGGAAATTACATGAGCATGTCCATAAAAATTATAACGAAATGACAAGAGTATTGCACTAAATTATGAGATATTTATAGATATATCGGACCAATAAAATTATAGGTAACATTACCGATAAGCCAATATCAGCCGTAGCCGAACCCTGTGGCCGAGTGGTTAGCACATCGTGCTGAGATGCCAAGGGTCCCGCTCAGGCTTGGTTGTTTGTGAAAGTCCATTCATCAATTTCATTATTTCATCACTCATCCCCATCTTTGCTAATTAGCCAAGAGGCACAAAACGTGAAGTAAAATTAACTAATCAATCAATCAATATCAGCCGTACTGCTTAATCTGCCCCATGCATACTAAAAATTAAACTTCATGGTCCAACAGTCCTTTACAAAGCAGGGTTTACCAAGTGCTTTTTCACTGGGCGATGCATGATCAGCACACCAAAGCCATCGCTACTGTTTGCTGGCTCTCAAGACTGAAGCCTGCTAATTCTTCTATTCAAATAGCTCCTCAGTTGTCCTGACGATGTTGGGGAAACACCCAAATTTTGGGAGCTCCACTGGAAATTAAACCTAGGACCACCCACCATAAATGCAAAAGCACTAACCATTTGGCTACGAAAGGGCCAGCTGATGGAGCAAAGGTTATGATTATTTCTTGCTTGACCTGCATGTTCAAATATGCCATTTTTTCAAAGTTGGCAACCCTGTTACTCAGAGCCTTTTTCCCTGCAGAGCTCTGAAACGTTTCAGGTATAATTTACAGCACACTCCTCTTCAACTCAAAGTTAATAACATTTTTGAAGGACTAAGATTGAAACGTAGATTTGGAAGGGAAGGTCAATATTTGTTAGTAACAAGATTGTTGAAAATGTCTCAAACAAGGCTTCCATCATTTCTTTCAACAACTCAACAGAATTTAACTATGTTCCACAGACCACATTTAGCCTGCCCATTGTTATATGTGGCCTGCATTAGTACATATAAAACCTCTATTTTTTTCAGGCATTATATTTATTTATAGTCTGTGACCAATTGCATGTCCTGCATATGAAAAAGTTTGGATGCCCGATAAAATAATCAAACTGGAAAAATGAAGAAAATCTGAGAAGGAGCCTTCATAGACCTGGCCCAAAACCATATCATCCATCCCAGTGTCGATTTGAAACAAATAATGACGGAAATGTAGTAAAAACTACAGGGTTCAGCAGAATGATCTCCCGGATTTCATACTGCCACTGTACTGGTGTTGCCGGGTTCATGGGAAGTATGTCTGTGTATGTATGTATGTGCCAGCATGGCGTAGAATTGTGGACATCTTGCATTCATAATAGAAAATTTGGCATCTAATGGGAGTTCTGAGAGAAATGTTGCCGGGGAGTATCATCTTGCTATGTGACCTGCTCAGTCACAGATTTATCCTCTTGCGATATCCTGCAGATAACTGATGAACTGAATGCTGCTATTTGTTATAAAATTGCAGCAACGCAAGAGGTAAAGACTAGGCGAGCGCTGTAGAGCTTCAGAGCGAGGCTTCAGGAATAGCTTCCAAGGATATGAATTTGGGCAACATAATCTTTCAAGTGACAACATATATTGTTCTTGTTCTTTGTTTGCAATACCGCAAATCTTCAGAGATTGTTTTTAAAACCATTCAGAATGGGATTTTTGTTGCCTGTTATTTTACGTTCTGTATGATTCTGCAGTATAGGTTTCTGGAGGGGCTATGGAGTAGTTGGTTAGTGCCCTGTGTTCCTCTTTTTTTTTCTTCCGGGATTCAAACCTCAGACCCCTGGCAACACAGCACACTGCGCTAACAACTCCACCACAGCGGCCGGCACTGCATTTGCTCTAAATGATAAGTCCATTGTAGATTTAATCCCTACCACTGGCAAAAACACGCAACCATTTGTTCACCTCAAATCCACCATGTAAGGTGCACCCTCAAAATGTAGTGTCAGAATAAGGACGAGCACTAGATTAAATGTCCAAATACCATTGCATGCTAGTGGAGAACCATGTACATTTCTTGTATTCAATAGTTTTGACATGAAAATTTGTTATTAAATTATACTGCACAATTTCATTCATTAGTCTCCAAATAGGCCCTACATATAAATCTCTAGTTTCGGAATTTGAAGCAATCAATCACAAAGCAAGCCCCTGGCTTCCACCACTTACATCACTGTGTGGATTTTGGTTCATTCCAGGTATCACAGAAATCCTGAGCTGCAACTTGCTGCTGCAACCATTTCACCAAGTAGTCACATCTACTCTTGTGTCATCATAAACAAATTTAGTTTCACTGATATCAGTAAGAATGAATCTGAAAGCTAATAAGTACCTACTTATTCAAACTATATGTTCCTTTCTACACCTTAAAAACAAGAATAGATTACCATTTAGTTTTAATTTTTAAAATTAAGGATTTCAAATGGAAAATTTTTAGTTTCTGAAGTGCATTATACTACTATGGAACACGAATGTTTAGTACTTTCTACAGTTATCCAAGTTGGAGGTATGATATTTGCTACATACAGCAGAAAATTTCAGGATGTTGTAATGTTCTTCCCATATTCTGCCACTTAATCAATTGTGATTTTCAGTTTAGTAAGAAATCTATATGCATCAATTGAATCTATAGAAACAAATGTACTTACATTTTATTTGTGTCATTTTTGCTGAGGTCCAATCTGTCAGAAATGATAGAAAATGATACCCGGCACACTCTGCCATCTTCTAGAAGGAAAGCAAAATGTGACGGACCAACGACGCACTTTTTAACTGACACTTTCAAGTTGTTCAATGCCGGAGGCACAACATATCCAAATCGGTTTATCTTTTCAGACACATCTTTTAGCCTGCAAAAGAAAACAAGACTTCAGTTACTTATGATAAATTACAAGAATATTCAATACAGATATGCACTAAGGCTAATTAGCGATCTTAATCACAGATAAAAAGGATTTTGGGGGGGAGATTAATACTGTTACAGGGTGGATACTCTAGGACCATGATAAAATTCAAGCATAATTCCTGGATTTCAAGGTAAACTTTCCAAAAATTCAAGCAGATGTATTCTATTTCAACCTTACGTATTACCGCCTCTCAACATCCACACACAAATATCTTCATAACATAAAGGGTCTATGTGATTCCAACATCCAAAAATTATAATTCAATTAAACGCCATACGTAATATGATTAAAATATTTAATTTAGGTGCTGACTTTCTATTTACAATCAGATTCACAACCACGAATTTTTGTCTGACCGGGCAGGGAGAAAGTGCCAGGATAAATGTACTTCTAATAATAATGGTAGTGGGTTATTCTGTGCCAAACGATCCAATGGTGGTTGCATGACCATTTTAGAAAAAAAAATCATTTTTAGTACATACGTTTGTACATGTTTCTAGATATCAAAACCAATGTTCAAAAAAAATATTGTCTTTAGTTCTCCTGGAGTAGACATTTTTTCAAACATGGCACATGGCTTTCTTTGCTCATTTAGCACTTTTCACAAACCTTAATATCTCAAAAACTATTAGAGCTAGAGACTTGAAACAAAATTCATTTTGTAGCTAATGAAGTGTACTTTCTATGATATTCAAGTATGTTTTGCTTAAAATTGCATCGCAAGTACGAAAATTATGGTGGAAATTGTAGTAACGATATTTAACAAATTGGATTTTTAAGCCCGATTCTTTCAATGAAGGGGTTTAGTCCAAGGTTTGATTTTTTTTCATGTGTAGACCTGCCTACAGGGTGTCTGTAAATAAAATATCAGTGCTTAGAAATTCAACCCTTTTTTACAGCATGGGCTCAAAACATGGCCGTTCATTGAATTTTTTGACAGTTTTCGAGGTTAAATATCTCAGATGGGTGCTCTTGAAAAATTCTGAAATTTGGCACAAAGGAAGCCCTGCATGAACCTAACTCACAGTACAAATCCCAACTTTTACATTCAACTCGTTTTGGTCAATATAAGGTAACGTATGTCACCTAATTTCTGACATTGCAAAGTAAGGTTAAACTACATTCCATACTAACAATGAAGTATTTTCTTTCTCTTCCTTAAATTTGGGTTAAATAAAGGCTCAGAAAATATAGTAACATAAGGTTTTAATACTTGACTTAGAGTGCATCACACATAAATTTGCCGTTGCGTAGAAACGAATTTTCGTTTCGTCTCCCTCTCTCTCTTAGCATCACGTGTTCTACCCTGCTCGAAAACCTTCGCTATTGTTGCCATATTGTCATTCCATTCCTGGACACACTCGCGCAAACATAATTGAAAACAATTGAATAGCGCTCCAGCTCGCGGTTCCCACCGTTCGGCAGGGACGGTAATGTGGCAATATAGCACGGCGTAGTGGTTGCTTCTTTTATGCAGTGCATGTTCATTGGCTAGCTAGTAACTAGTGTTGCCAACTGTAATAATGAAGCACTATTTCTGTCACGGAAGGGGAAAGGCAGGTAAAGTGGCAGTGAATTTTGTTAGATTGGAAGCACCATATTTTTATTTTATACTAAGTATTTGACCGGTTTGACGTTGTGTGCATGTATTGCGTGTGTGTGTGTGTAAAAGTGTGTGTTTGCTAATGAACGTTAAATTCCATAATGCCTCCAGTTCTGTCGAAGTTGAAATCAAAAACCTTGCATAGCCAAGCTCGGGAAATTCTAAGCAACGTGCACGAGTTCATGAAGGAGGAAGCCAGTCATGGTGTTAGCATCCCAATAACTTTAATAAATACTTACTTTTACATATTTAAGGAAAATATACTTAATTTTACATATTTCAACAGGTTTAATTCAGAAATTGTTCATATTTCATAATTTTGGAATTATTCAAAATAAATAAATTATGTGGCTCCAACATCATTTCAACTCTGGCTCCGGCACGTGTTCTTGTAGAAATTGCATAGAGGAGGCTGTCATTTTTGCTGCTTAATGCGATACATATTGTTTTCTGTGTTAAAATTGCCATGCTTTGATGGGTGACCAAGTTCATAGCAGGGCCGGCGGAAGGGGAGGGCGAACCGTGCCATCGCCCAGAGCGGCAAAATTTGAAGAGAAGAAAAAAATAAGCCTATTGAAAACTGTGATCGAGCGAGATTTTTTTTGCGCTGAATAGTATTGAAATAGCATAAGAAGTCTCATTATTTATTTTATATTTTGATATTTTAGTTAGGAATATATTGATTTTCAATTTCCCGTTGCTGCGTAATGACCGGGGGGGGGGGGGGGTCGAAATAGAACGGCATCTGCCGCCACCTCCCAGGGAGGCAAAATGACTAGCGCCGGCCCTGGTTCATAACAAAAGAAAAAGCCGCACAGCTTATCGTCTAGTGGCAGTATATGTACTTGTTATTGTTGTGGAAGCCGGCATCCTTTGTAAATGTACGACAAAGGCAACCGACTGTCGCCGCTCTCAGAGAGGAAATAATAATACTGCTTGAGGAGGAGTGTTATGGTGCAATTGTAGCAGTTTAACACGTTGGCATGTTCTTATCTGACGTTGCAGTTCCATACCAGTGTATACGGGTTTTGGGAGTGAAAAGTTAGAACGCCGCCAGTGGATTAATGCAATGAAAAATAATATATATATATTTTTTTATTTTGTTTGAAATCACTCAAATAAGGAATCGTATGAAGAAGTCTTCTTTGCAGCATTTTTGGTAATTTTACTTATGTGTTAGTTCATATTTTGCATATGTAGCTACATACAAAGCCAGTTGTTAGTACATATTAATCCTAGTCCTGGTATAATGCATGACGTTTAAAACTCAACGTTAGATAGATCTGAATTGTCTAATTTACTTGTTGTACGTAACAGCTGTGCATCGGCACACTGCAGCGATTTTTCTATCTGCTCCATTAGCAACACTGCTTCTTTAGTTGTTTCGCGCATCGCACGGCAGAAATATCTGCGCTGGACTCTACCAGAAATTGAAATTACAAGGTATGACAATTGAAAATATGTGAAATCTCATTGCAAAAGGCTTGATTTATTAGGTAGCTACCAATGACCAGTTGGTATTGTCAGCTCCAGTTTCCTATTCATTCTCTTTGTTAAATCAGGCAGAATTCTTCGTTCTTTCACTAAGTTCCTAAGTAAATTATCAGAAACTTTCAATTCATCACATATTTTATTTTTTTTTGACCAAGTGGTAGCAGCAATCAAACTGATTCTGACCTTTTCAACATTAGTTTTTACTAATTTACATTTTTCTTCTTATAATTTCAATTATATGATTGTACTGTACATTCTTGGGTGAGTATAATAGTCGAAACGATCCTTGCAGACGACGTTTCACGAAGCTATGCTTTCGCTTCTTCAGGTCTTCTTGTCAGTAAATAAAATACTTCGTCATATATATAAATAAATCCAGGATTAGCTAAAAAAAGGTTTTGGGAAATGGAATGTAATAACATGACGATAAAAGTGCCATATAGGCTATGAGATATTTCAATGAGATTTCGCAGATTTTCATTTGTCACACCTTGTAATTTCATTTTATGGTAAGTCAAGTATTAAAACCTTATGTTACTATATTTTCTGAATTTTACCTTATATTGACCAAAACGAGTTGAATCTAAAAGTTGAGATTTTTACTGTGAGTTAGGTTCATACAGGGCTTCCTTTATGCCAAATTTCAGAATTTTTCAGGACCCATCACAAAAAACATAAAATGGTCATGCAACCAATTATTTTAAAATTGGTTCATTTGGCATGGAATGACCCTAGTCTTAATAATAATATTGTTATAACATTATTATTATTGATTTGTTTTATTTTACTTCGCTTCTTGTGCACGTTTGGCTAATTTGCGAAGATTGGGATGAGTGACATGATGAAATTGATGAATGGACAGTCACAAACATCCATGCCCATGCCAGGATTCGAACCCCCCAGCACCAACATTGTTGTTGTTGTTATCATTATTATTATTATTAGTATCAAAGATGTTATTATCCTCGTAAATTATACAAAAAGGGGGTAGAAGTTGGTGCTAAAGCATTTGTGTTCGAACAAACGATTTCAATTATTTTTTCTCCACACAGCACAGTAGTTCAGATCCCACTTCAAACTGTAGGCCCAGTACCAATTAGCCTTTCTGTGCATAAAGTGGACTTAAAACCACAAATCAAATTTACAACATTTTTCATTTACATAGTTCGGCGCCCAGGGCCAACTTCCACCGCCTCCTAGCTATGGTTATAAACTTGATAAGAGCAAGAAAAGCAGGAATTGCGAGCAAAGCGATCACGAAAATGATTTTTATTTGCATAAAATGTGAATAGGATTTGCTTTAGAAAAAGTTATAGTTTTTCACGTCTACGGAAAAAAATCAAGTAGAATTCACGCATAATTCCTGGAATTCGAGGAATTCCCGGTGAGTAGCCACCCTGTGTTATAAGTATAACCACAAATTATACACTCTGTAAAAAAAAAATAGCATCACTGTATTCTTATTACGGATGTTGACAATTTTGAGTTTCGCATGCATGCATCTTTCCTGCACAACTTGAAATCAATTGATTGAAGCATTGGTCTGGTATCACTACGTAGTGTGGTGTTATTCTTTTGTTGATTTAGTGTTTGGAGTGTCCGCTAGAGGGTGTTGCAATCAGTTACTGCTGCAAGGCTTTGTAATCAATTGTCAGGAATCTGTAAAACGATTGTTAGTAGTGTAACTTATGACGTGTTTTATGTTGCAACTACATGTTCATTATTGACAGTTTGGATACATTATCATATTTGTGAAGTGTTCTGGTGGTGTCTAGTGTATTTGAGCGTGTTTTCTCGGAAAAATGGGCAGAAAGTGTGACATTTCACCACGTAAGCAAGGAATGGTTATTGCTTTGCATATGGAAGGTCATTCTCAGAGAGAAATTGGTCGACAACTTCAAATGCATCAATCCACAATTAGCCGCTGCCTGCAAAACTAACAAGAACATGGAAAATCATCACTGAGAAGTCACTGTGGCAGAAAGAAAAAGAAATCACCTTGACTGGATCGTATGATAAAGGACATGGCACTGAAAAACAGAGGAATGAGTTCACGCCAAATTGCACATAAACTTCAAAATAAGGTGGAAGTTAATCTTACTCATGCTACTGTAGTGTCCCGACTAAAGAAACAGGGTGTTTCTAAACATGTCCCAAGTAAAAAAACACAGACTAACTGACGCACATGCAAAAGCTAGACGTGAGTTTGTCACACGTTATGGCGCATGGAACGATACAGATTGGGAACATGTGATATTTTCTGATGATGGGGAATGACAGCTCAGTTAAACTGTGGATGCGGAAGTGAGAAGAACTTGCAAAATCTTGTATTTTAGAAACTCAAACGTTTTGTGGCAGTGTTATGATTTGGGCATGTTTCTCTGCAAAATTGATTGGCAGGATGCATATTTGCACATGGACTGTTAAGGCTGATCAATATCTGGAAATCCTGAATCGGAAAGTTCTACAAACTGCAGGAGATAATTTTTCTGGACAGAATTTGGACTACTTTATTTTTCAAGACGATAATGCAACCTGTCACCATGCTCAGGTGGTGAATAACTGGTTTCTTGATATGAATATTGAAAGACTTTGGTGGCCGCCCAACTCTCCAGACATGAATCCTATAGAAAACCTGTGGGCTATGATGTGCAGAAAACTTGGTAATCAGACGTACAGGTCAAAAGAGGAACTTATGGCAGCAATTGTACATGTTTGGAATGAAATTAAGATCGAATATTGTCAAAATCTCATTCATAGCATGCCTCGAAGGTTGGAAGCACTTAGGAAGGCCAGGGGTGGCCACACTAAGTACTAGTCAATGTATTTACTTACTATCATTTCAAATTGACATATCATGATGCATTTAAAACCTTTGTTCAATCTTTTTACTTGTAAAAATTGTCTTTGTGCGAAAACGTTCCACAAGCTATATTTGCAATAATTTTGATATTAGTTCTGTAAAGTGCATTATGTACGTAACTATGACTTAAATAATAAAAATATATTGTACAGATATAGTGTTTTATATAATTGTTAGGAAAACAAATCGACAAGTCGAATTAAATCAATAAAACAACTGATAATTCACGAGAGAAATGCTGACGACCAAAAATAATGAAGTGATGCTAATTTTTTTTTACAGAGTGTACTACATACCCAAACATAAAAAAAGACATACTGCTCATTCTTTTCTTGTTACAAATTTACCACACAGCATTTCAATGTCAGTGGATTTGAGAAACTCCTTACACCATGTGTTGGGAAAATTACGTGACTTACCTTAAAGGAAGTATGTTTCTGGTGAAAAAAAAGAAAAACTTGCACAAATAAAAACCACTCCCAAGCTCCCTGAGCCAATCTAAGGGTCATCAGGAAAATGTACATGAAGATCACAATAGCGAGGAAAGGCATTTTAGTTTTATTTGTGTTGTGCATTTAAACATGCTTACTTGAAAGCAAGTCACATATGCAGTGTATTTGTTTCAGTTAGGTGTCCAGAAAACACTAAACATAATGCATGGTCTGGCAATATATGTCTATTATATATATTTATCTATTTTCCCATAGTATCACAATGCAGGTAATGTAGATAGCTACCATTCCATGTTTTAAAATCATGAAGTCTTTGAACAATTGTCCATTACAGACATCAGCACTGTGGGTGGAAATGGCTGAGCTTATTCCCTAATTCTTCTTTGCAGTGTGTCTAATTTGGGGATGCGTGTCGCAAAAATGCAGCCTTGAGCTACCCACACAGAATGAAATCACAGGTGGTCAGATCGGGTGACATCGCAGGCCACGCTATGTCCCCAAAACATGGGATGATTCTGCCTGCAAACACATTATGTAACGTGCCATAGTTTCTCAAGTGGGATGTGTGGTTGCCCCATCTTGTTGGAAATAAACCTACATGTGTCTGTAGTTCAGAAATAAGTAAAATTCATCAGCGTTCCTACACACCATTCCAATTTGACTGTGACTATGATCCCACAGTCATCCTAAGGAAAATAAATGTGCCTCTACCACAAAGGCAAGGTGTGCAGTGGTCAAACACTCCACTGCTACAGAAATCGCATCCCCTGTGCTCTTAACTAGTATGCTAGGTTTCATCCCTGTCGCCGGGACATAGGGACCAGTGTTTAGCAGTCCCCATTCTGAAATGCAACAGTGATGCTTGAAAATTGTTCATAGCAAAGGTAAAGTTCCCTATGCATGTAGCACTGTGCCATGAAGGCACCTCACATTCTCGATATCAAGCCATTTTGGAGGTGATGTGATGAGCACCATGCTTCAGCCACCTTTACCCCCTGCCCCCGGGTACCCATTGATCTCCCACCTGGCAGTCAGACAGTGGCGTAGCGTGATTCTATGAAAGGTGTAAGGCTTCCTTAGATAAACCTGATCTGAATATTGGATAAAGAAAACCCAAAGATATTTTAGCTAAATAGAGTCTATTTGAATGTAAGTCATGCATGGGCATACTCAATTTCAAACATAAAATGCAAACACTCTATGTTAACAATAACAGCATATGTATGTATTACTTAATGAAAATTCTCATTTATACTGTAACTCGATCCGACGATCCTTTAGTCTGAACACCTGCATCACGTCGTCGTAGAATCAGGAGTTTCTGGTCAATGTCTTTAGCAGCTCCTTTTCAATGGATATCAGTCCCAAGTCAGATTTCCTTGCCTGAGTCTGTGTGCTGCGTTGAAATGTATGAATCCTCTTCAGTGCAGAAAACTACTTTTCCACCAACGAGCTTCAGGCAGGAACAGTGAGGAACAGTTTGTACACTTCTTCAAAACTTCATTCAAATGGGTAGTACGCAAGTACTCATGAAGTTCAAACACACTCTTTACTCGATATTCGGCTTCAGAATAAATTATCTGTAGCTCAACTTCCAACTGGTAGCAATTGACAAATTTCGCATACAGCTTAGTTAAGGACACAAACTCTTCTTCTGGAAAGGCCATGTCATATTTTTATTCTTATTATTATTTTTCTTTCACTAAAAAGCATTTGTGGGAAATGCGTAGGATACAATTTGCAAATGCATTTGAGAATATTACTCATTATCATGGTTACGATATTTGCGCACACTTTGAAAAGCATATCAAGCAACTTAGTCAAAGGAAAAGGTAAAACAAATTTGTAAATCATAACGCTAAGTATTACGCGTATGCTTTTAACATTATGGGCAACTGGGATGCATGCGCCTAACTTTGCGGACGCTGCCAGATCTAGGATTGCCAGACATTCCTCTTTTATCTTTAACTTTGTTGCTTCTAATGAAGGTAATATCCAACATTAAACCATCTCTTTGTGAACTTAATAGTTAGTTTACACATTTAAAATGACACCCGTTTTGTTAGCTACACCTCCCGTCAAGCATTGTTGAAACAACATGGGAGTCGATTTCTTGGTTCTCTTCCGACCGTGGCAAACAGATGCAGCAGGGACAGAAATCTCGCCAGTTAGCACCCACTGGTAATGCGCCTTACAGTGCTGTCATTGGTTGAGAAAATACTACGTAAGCAAACACACCCGCCATGGGTGAGTCCAAATCATTTCGTCCATTCACCCGCACTTAAGTCCTCTCAAGAAGCCTTACAGAGAAACAACTCGAATCAAAACAAGTCCTCAATTGGTTCATTAAAAGTTCTACTTGAAGTCTGATATTGCTATGTGTGTTCAAGCGATAAATACGGGAATGAAATAAGTTTTCTCCAATAATTTCAACTTGTAAGGTGATCTTACAAGCCTTACGTGGACACTACGCCGCTGCAGTCAGATGCCATACCGATTAGACCACCACAGCTCTAATTGTTTACAGCATTGATTAATATTAACATGTAACTATTCCACTCCAATCATATTCTTCAAAATAGCAGAGTTTTTGCTTTAATATGTTCAAGAATTACATCAGAATATCAACATACGTAGCTGTCATTTAATCACAAAATCCATTTTCACACAATACTATTGTAAAATAATTGGAAAATTTGAATCAACAAATGTTTTATGTTCATATATAAAGAAAGAACATTATGTGGATCTCTCTCACAAGACCACAAACTATGAAATTAAGCTGGCGCCATACCAGCAAACCATATAAAGTTGGCTACAACTTGCACATGGGCAATTCCATAGATATGGATTAACATTATGAAACTGATTTTGTGTACGTTAATCATGTAAAAGCTTTGTTACTATGCAAAAGTAGATTACAGTTACATTTTGTACATGTAGTTTACATGACATGCAGAATACTTCACTGAATACTTAGAAAAACCAATACTGAATATAATTGTCTTTAGTGATTGTTTACTTGAAGAAAATTACATACGGTGTTCGTAAGTTATAGAGCAATGCGTAGTAGCTTATTTGTAACAAAATTTAAGGGCTGTAAGGTAAATGTCCCTAAGTTCCACAGGTTAAAGAAAATTTTTGCAGTTAATTGCTTGTAGTGGCTTTCGTATTTCATAAATGCGAGTAATCATTTTTTGGCCTGAAATTTTAAAGATTCTACTATCACCCAAAAAGTATTTTTCATTCCAACAGTTACGTTACGTAATTATTAAAAAATCAAAAAGTGAATCCTACAATATGTCCCTAAGTTTGAAATCCTGTCCTTAATTTTGACAGTTTGTGTACCAAAATTTGACACCCCCTTATCTCTCAACATCAGACACTAAATATGCAGATGTTAATAATACCAATAACTGCACATGACCTTCTATTGGCATTTTATTATATTCAACTGAATTTACAGTTTTATCAGGGCATGAACTGAACAAAAAAAGATTTGTTGTTAACCCCTCTTCTTTTATGCTCAACAAAATTTAAAATATTAACATGAATTACTTACCATGCCAAAGGCTAGGTACATAAGAGCAAATAGAGCACTGAAAATGTTTTTTGCGTTTTATATTACAACTTTGAAACATTGGTTTACAGGGTGATTCCCAATGGTGTATCAAAAACAAGGAGAGAATTTTAGGACTAACTATAACATTTACTTAGCCAAGCCTAGATGCTAAGGAACAATTGCTGTTGGTATCTGTGATATTGGTAACATTATATATAACACTAATAATTAATTAACATAAGCTTTAAACAAATGCAAAACAACTTTCTATCTGAAGTATGAGTCCTCAAAATCAAAGACAGGTCTTAGAGATATTTTTTTTCTTGAAAACTTTTTTGACCCTTTCCCCTTCATTACCAACTCTGGCAGCTCAACACGACCAATAACTTGATGGTCTGATATGAATGAAACATCACTTCATTGGAGACAAATTCCTTCTTGGCCACATGAACATGCTTAAGTCCCATCACTTTTATTACATCTTCCAGGATCTCCTGAATAACACAGAGGTGAGTAAATTTTGATGCATTTCTTTTCCCCTAAAAAAATTCCACAAAAATGAAATCCCCTTCTATTACACCACTTTCATTGACAATCTCTAATGTCATTTCATCTGATTCCTCCACTTGCCAGTCAGAATCACTTTCTTTCAAGGACAGTGCACTTTCATCTGAAAATTCTGAGTCCCTCACTTCAACCCATTTCTTTCCCTTTTTGCCTAAATGCTTTGTCTTCTTGTTCTGTGCATCAAGTTTATTCAGCTCTCTAGCTCTTTTGCCTCCTCTACTTGATGCTTTTTCTCCTCCTTTGTTAGCAGTGGTAGCATCATCGCCTTGTAATCAAGGGGTCCCGGGTTTGGTCCCTGATGCAGGCACATGATGGTTCGGATCCCACTTTAAGCTGTAGGTGCAGTTACATTTAGCCTTACTGTGCATAAAGTGGACTTAAAACACCAAATCAATCCTCCTCCTTTGTAAAGTATTTGATCATTTGAGGAGATGTAATCACAGCATGCAGTGTTTCAATCTTTTGCATTGCTTTCTTGGAAGTTTTTGGACTTGGTAAAAAGTAACTAAAGTAAGGTACAAATTAGGCTGAGTTTAATGTAAATTAATTATCAACCTTTGTTCCTCGCTGGGCAAGAACTTTGCCTCCTTTAAGAATCAGAAAGAAGCAAACTTGTCCCCTTCTTACTCATTGCGAGGATCACGAAAAACTGATTTTAATCAGAGAATAAATTAAAATTAAGCTTACTTTTATTCTCAGTTTTGCAATTTTGCAACATTTTTCTAGAGGTGGGCGGGATCCCGAAAAGTCAAGACCAGGATCGGTAAATGATTCCCAACTTTTCAGGATTACGAGCAGTAGGGGAAATACCGAATGGTCATTTTAAAAAGTCGTTAATTCTAGAAGTTTTCTGCATTGTAAATAACTAGAACTTATCGAAAATTGTTCGTTTTTGTACCAGGAATGCAAAAACAATCACTTAAAGTGAAAATGACATGTAGAATTTGAGATTTCCAGAGCTTCGGGAAATTTTGAACATTTCCCATCCTGACCCAAAAAATTCTGTCCCGCACACCCCTAAGTTTTCCACAAAATCGTATAACAAGGAAAATCGTATACCGTATCAGGTCAAATTTTAGTTCAGTGTAATATTTATCATTAATCAGGCGAATTTTGCAACATTTTCACAGAATTGTTAAGAAAATTAAAAAATCGTACATAAAACAAAATTTACATCATTCGGCAATTTAATTTGCATGGAATTTTAGTTCAGTTTATCACATTAAGCCAACATAAACACGTACTTATAACATGTGACATTTTTTGGTGGTATTATTGTTATTATTGCAATTTTGTATAGTTCAGGTCACTCACATTTAGTGATACAGGAAGAAAGAGTGATTTCATGGAAATAGCAATGACAGAGAGAGAAATAGTATGCAAAAAGCCCAGAAATGACGTTTCAGGGAATGTCCCAAAATTCGACATTCACAGCACCACGACACCCCCCTGTCAGATTAACCTCTTAACTGGGTATGACGTAATACTCCGTTCTGGCTCTACTGATTTATAATGGGCATGACGGGATACTACGTTCTCATGTTCTTACTGCTGATATCTGTTGTGTATGACGAGATACTTCATAAAATTACTTTCTTCTTTGTTTCACCAGATGGCTCTGACTTCCAGACTGTTGTAACCGTTAGAGTTAGCGGGAAGCAACGAACACAGCCCGACGTTCAGTTCTATCGCGTATGCAATAATGGCTCAGGCAAATCGGAAGCGACGGCGTGTTTTTCCTGCTGAGGAAATCCGAGATATATTTTAGTTGTAAATCTCGCATATTGTAAAAAGTTCAACAAGGACCAATAAAAGAATAAACAATACCTAAATGGTATGCCATGGAGCACAGAAATATTAACTAAAATATAGGTTTACGAAATTCATCAATTTATCAACAAAAATTCCCAGGGCAGATTGGGCTTTCGACGAGGAAATTACCCAGTTAAGAGGTTAATGTTGCAATTGCAGTAGGGCAATGAAATTGGTATTTTTATGAATGGTAAACAACATGTCCTTCAATCCACATCAAAACCCAACATTGTGTATTTGAATAAGGTTCGACACTTGTCGAAATTTGGTGCACCACCCGTGTTTTGTGCTCCCATGTTCGACAGCCCCCTTATTTTGTTACATGAACAACCTTTGTCTGCCGCAACAGACTAGGAAGCTCAGAAAACGGCTCTAAAACAATAATAAAGTATTGTAATTTGTTTTGAAACAACACAAAACTAGTAAAAACCTTACGTAGAAAACTTACTTTCTTACGAATTCCACTAAAAACCAGTTGATTTTTCGCAGTTAGCAAATAGTGCCGTAACAATTTCTCCCACGCTCCTGCTATGTCTCACCTGGTGCAACCGTCCTTTTCACGACATTGGGTAAACCTGTACACTGTCGCATGATACTTACATGATTTTCTGCATCACATTGTTTCCTTATGTTTTAAGATTTTTTCAAATACCTTCTCGAACTTAGGTGCATTGTCTAAATTAGGGACGTTTACCTTACAGTACTTGGTAACAGAGTAATAAAAAGAGAACAAAAAACAAAAAAAGATCATATTTTTCATATTTATGGGGGTGGCCAACACTGACTCTTAAAGAAAATTACATAAAGTTTTTGCAAGTTATGTACTATACTGTAATATTTAGTATTTGTATATAAAATTTGAGGGATTAATTCTCAGAAAAGGGTCCAAGAGGATGTTGCGTGAATGCACTATAGTTCTCACGGACAATGCTAGATAGTGTACGAAATAGAACGCTCTTCAATCAAGCAAACAATGCTCGGCAAGGCAATGTACACTCTAAGCCCAGTAGTACATGAATAACCATATTTTGTCTGTGGTATTGGGCCCTCAAAAATGGGTCTTGAAGTAAAAATTGAAACTTTAAGTGAACACACTCATTACCTCCATGTTAAAATGTAGTTTAATCTATCTTACCAATAACATGATATATGAAAATGAATACATGATTGTGGGCTGAAACTGCCTAGATGGACATTTTATTCATATGTCTCTACGATTATTGTCACATTAACAGTTGGGCTGAAAAGTTCGTAGGCTAACATAGTAAAAAATATTTTTTTGACAAAATTCGATTTTATTATTCAATATAGTTGCCTTTGAGGGCGATACAATGATTATAGCGGTCATACAATTTTTCGATGCCATTTTTATAGTACGATTTCTATTTAGCCTCAAAATTGGCCTCAGTTTCGGCGATTACCTCTTCATCAGTGCTAAATTTCTTTCCAGCGAGCATTCTTTTAAGGTCTGCAAACAGGAAAAAGTCACTGGGGGCCAGATCTGGAGAATATGGTGGATGGGGAAGCAATTCGTAGTCTAATTCATATAATTTTGCCATTGTTTTCATTGATTTGTGACACGGTGCATTGTCTTGATGAAACAGCACTTTTTTCTTCTTCAAATGGGGCCGTTTTTTCGTGATTTCATCCTTTAAATGCTCAAACAACGCTATGTAATAATCGCTGTTGATGGTCTGGCCCTTTTTGAGGTAATCGATGAATATAATACCATGCGCATCCCAGAATACTGATGCCATAACCTTGCCAGCCGACTGTTGCGTTTTTCCACGCTTTGGATTCGGTTCATCACGTGCAGTCCACTCGGCTGACTGTCGATTGGACTCTGGAGTGTAGTTATGGAGCCATGTTTCATCCATTGTAATATATCGACGGAAAAATTTGTGTTTATCACAGTTGAATATCGCTAAACATTGCTCCGAATCATCAAAACGTTGTTGCTTTTGATCGATTGTGAGCACGCGCGGCACCCATTATGCACACAGCTTTCGCATGTTCAAATATTCATGCACAATATGTCTAACACGTTCCTTTGATATTTTTAAAGTCTCAGCTATCTCGATCAACTTCACTTTACGTACGATCATTTAAAATTATTTTGTGGACTTTTTTGATGTTTTCATCGGTAAGAGCCTCTTTGGGGCGTCCACTGCGTGCATCGTCTTCGATGCTCATTTCGCCTCGTTTAAATTTAGCAAATCACTTCTCAACGGTTGATTTTCCTGGTGCAGAGTCCGAATAATGTTTATCAAGCCAAGCCTTGGCTTCAACAGTATTTTTTTCGCCAAAAAGCAATGCTTTATTAACACACGAAATTCTTTTTTATCCATTTTTTCACAATAACAAAAGCTGCTTCACTCACAATGCTATATCTCACGAACTAATTATCCGGCAGCTGTGAAATTTATACACGTATCTTTTGAAGGTTAGTACTAAGTAAAAATCACATGGATTTAATTCTAGTAACGCCATCTATGAGTCAGCCTATGAACTTTTCAGCCCAACTGTTAAAATGATGTACAAGTACTTGTTGCACTGTGATTACACTTTTTGAATTGAGGGGTCTAGTGAGAGAGGGAGCTATGCCACTTTGACGATAAATGGAAATAAACTGAGTTTTCGCAAGCATTGCGTTGAGTCATAATTTGTATAACAAAGGGTAATTTTTTTGCTGAACATATTGTTAGGTAAATTATTCAAAAGGAAAAACATGAATTTTAATATAAATACCATTTATTATGAAAATGTATGGTATATTGTTGTAGTATACCCATGTGAAAAAATCATCTAGCACATCAAATACTTTGAACAAGGTTTACATACTTTTGCCTGAGTGTAAATCATGTTCACAGGGTTACATATGATCTACGTAAAGATAACTTCATATGTCTTCTGGAGGATCTTCACTGTCCATTGTTTCTATGGATTTTAGTTTTTGGTAAACACCATGAAAAACTGGAGCAATATAAGGCATTATTGCCATGAGATCTTTTAACTTGAGGGCTGATATTAAATCTTGCACCGGTTACTGCAACACAACCTCTGCCACTCCTACTGCAGACACCATCAGTAAGTGGCATAGCTCCTCCTCTTACTCAAAATTCTGATGAGGACGTATTCAAGAACTCAGAAAATCTGCTGCAGAACAAGCGGGAGCTGTGCCACATGGTTGTAGTTCACATGATAGATGACAGATGGTAGGAGAAGACTGAAAATGGCAAAAAATAAAATTTTGAAGATTTGTGGCATAGCTCCCTCTCTCACTAGACCCCTCAATTGTTTAGGCAGGTCGGTTAGCATGTGTACACAGGGGTTCAATTTTACGTTTCGGTCTGTAGATATTGCATGCTCTCGCATGGGTCTTATACAGTAATACAGGCACTTATTATTTAGAATTGTATTTGCTTGAATTGGTTTTAGGTTGACAGTAGCACTTATTAGGTTCTGTAATACAGGATGACCTCATACAAGGTGGTAACATCTGCCCATTGTTCTGCTACGAATGCTCCAGCATAATGCTTGAGGGTGGGAGACTAGAATGAGTACGAGCGAGCGAAAGTGGTCCCATGCAGGACTCTAGTATAAGATATTTCCATTTCTCTGCATATGCACCGAAAGGGTTAATTCACAAGTCAGTATTAGAAAATACCCCTCACAATTGTATTTTTGCTATTTTAAAGTTACTTTTCTGCTACTTTGGGCTATTTTAAAGTTACTTTTCTGCTACTTTGGGCTAATTGTGATAATGAGAAAAAGAGAGGATTATACGGAATTGATGAAGGGACACCAAAAGAGAACTTGGGTGGCAAGAGCTGGTCTTAATGATAAACTACTTTTATACCATCTGCATTATATAAAAAGAATTGAACAGCATGTTATGTCTGTAACAGCACCTCTGACAAATCTAATAAGAGTAATAGGCAGTTTTACATAATGAGCAAAAAGAACACCTTCAAAGGTTGACCAAGTTCTTAAGTTAGGGGTGTAATAAAAATTGTATATAGAATGTGCTTCAGATGTAGCAAAATCATTTTACTTTCATTACAATTTGAATGTGTTCATGTATGATATATTTATTGATTCAACACAAATATTTATGAATATGTGTCTTGTTGAAATTTTTAAAGCCTTTTAAAATGTTAACCCATGACTATGATATAAGTAAATACTACTAGTGCCTACTTCATAGGGTTTGCTAGGATGGTGGCTGCTGAATTTCATAGTTTGTGGTCCGAGAATGCAGGGGCTGCACGAAAATCCGAAATATACAAAGGAAGGGGGGCAGTGCATTGTAATGTGGATGTATGAACAATGCAGGTTATAACATTTCCACACTCCCTTTCCTCCGCCATGTGTATGTAAGTTTTTCGTGCAAAAGAAAAAAATACTACAGACAGCAGTGACTTAGAAGCTTCACTTCAAGCAGCAGTTACTTGTTCAGCCTACTTTTCATGGCCAATTCCTCACAAATTACCATTCTATGAGACTATAAATGGCACAAATTAGTTTCTCCAAAATTCAAAATTACTTCCATGCTGATTACAAGTATTAGAATACTTGTATCATACTTCATCACCTCCATTTCAACTTCCTTAACAATGCACAGTCACGGACACTGCTGGGTTGTAACAATTCCATTGAAAGTCAATGAATTCACTACAACCCTGAAGTATCCATGACTGTACAAGAAAGTTCTCAAATTAGCCCCGTCTAGTTTGCTGCACTTTTTGACTCTCTTTGCACCGAAGAGTCTAGTTGGATATGCGGTGCAACACAGAGTCCTCTAGTTTGTTGATTTGGAGTCAAGTAGTGTATTTGGTGTCTGCACCATCTGCACTACCTCCCGGACTGGTGTGTGTGTGTGGTGTAAGGTCACGTGGTCAGTACTAACTAATCAAATCACCGTTTAAAGCAGCAGACAGACATTTGTTGAATCTTCTGAACATGAACACTGCTTTCCGTGTAGTTGGTTTAATGTCATTTCTTTGCACCACCCTGAAACTGGATACACCTGCACTGCACAGTGTCAAAAAGTGCAGCAAACTAGACAGGGGTATTAATAGATTTATTTTACTTTGTTTTTTTGCCACTTTTGGCTAATCACGAAGATGAGGATGAATGGTAATAAAATTAAATTGATACGAGAACAATTACATACATACATGAGAGCACACACACATATAACACGGATTTAGACTGGCTGCAAAACACAGTCCAGAGCATACTACGTGGAAAAGGGTTTAACATTTAGGTGCTTATGTGAAAGTCTCCGCTTGCACCTCTCCTTATTATGAAACAAAAATTCCATTACACTTTACAATTTCAAAGGAACATGAATGCAAATTATCCATCACTGTTTTTGTGCACTTCTGTACTAATAGTTTTTCTTGTATGAATGCATTGCTTGCATTGTAGAATTATTTTCTTGTAGTTTACGGTTATTACTAGCATAAGAAAACAGTTTTTCATTGTAACGTTTCAGGAGAACACACGCTCCCTTCATCAGACATTTATTTACTGTCAGATGAAGGGAGCGTGTGTTCTCCTGAAATGTTACAATGAAAAACTGTTTTCTTATGCTTGTAATAACCGTAAACTACAAGAAAATACTTTTGTACTAGTTTGAGTTTTTGTTTCAAGTCCATTTTTATGCACAGATATGATAATTTCACCTGGACCTACAGTTTAAAATGGGATTCGAACCATTATGTCCCTTCACAGTATTGAAAGGGAACGACTGAAGATGACCAGACCCCCCTCCGATTTTCTTCATATTTGGCATACTCACTAATTGAGGCCTCCTAATCATGAATCGGAAGTTAAAAGTTGTCGGAAACTTCTAGAAATTGCAAAATAAGCTAAAATAAAGTTTTAGTTTTCAGAATGGAAACCGTCGATTTTTGCGAAATTTTTTGTTTCACAAGCAAATATATATATATTCCTCATACTACCACACCAAATTTTAACTATGTTTGCCTAACCTAACCGAAACTAAGCTAACCACATGTCAATGGTTCGCACTTATTTTGCAATTTCTAGATCCTGATACTACCACGACACGAAATTTTAACTCCTGATACTACCACGACACGAAATTTTAACTAAGTATGTTTGCCTAACCTAACCACACGTCAATGGTTAGTGGGGCTATAGATCGACCACAAGGGAAAAAACCTTGGGACGATAAGTCCCACGCAGCTTTCCCTTCTTCTCTCCACCTCGGGCCATAAGGAAGCATGGTCCACTCTCTCCCTCCCCTAATCGTGGGGGTACGGTGCACAGGAGTCGCGAGTCTGCGCAAGTTGTTTTGCTTGTGGTTCCACTATAGTGTAAATGGTTCGCAATTATTTTGCAATTTCTAGAAGTTTCCGACAAATTTTAACTTCAGATTCGTCAATAACCGGCCTCAATTAGTAAGTATGCCAAATATGAAGAAAATCGGAGAGGGGTCCAGTCATCTTCAGTCATACCCTAGTGTTATTAGTATATTAGTGATATGTACTAGTGTCCTTTCCTTTGTTGACATCTGTGTTCCTCCTCTTGAGCCTTACATTGTGCAAAACACACTGAATAAGTTTGGTAATGGGCAATGTCAGTAGATGTACCTTCCAACTTGCATGTACAAAGCATTATATTGTAAGTTTCATTCTTGCAGTTTAAAACTAATGCATAAACTTGGATTTCATATGCGTTGACGTTTCCCAAAACCACCTACAACTTAGAATATTTATGACAATGAATAGTTGTGTGGGGTGTGACCTCCCTTATGCAAAAATTAGTAAATTATAATGTTACAAATAGGAGACCATATTAATCACACTGTTATTCACATACTCTTCTTCTGGTAGGTAACTTTACAGCAAGCATATGCACAATTACTTCAAAAAGCAAGAAAGCGGAATATTAAATCTGATCTAAAAATTGAAATACGATTAAGTACCCATGCTGGACTTGACTTAGCAACATGGCAAACCCTACCGACACAATATGCATCACTAAATAAATATTTGCTGATGTAATATAGGAAAGCATTAACCAATAACCAGTATGGAAGTGCATTTGTAGTAGTTTCTGGTTTTAGATATATAGCTCTTCTCAACTACCTACTACTTACCATTTTCCTACATTGTTTCTAGAACATTGATGAGATCACTTTATGTGCTAATGCTAAGACC
This sequence comes from Lepisma saccharinum, assembly GCF_977018435.1. Taxonomy (NCBI): domain Eukaryota; kingdom Metazoa; phylum Arthropoda; class Insecta; order Zygentoma; family Lepismatidae; genus Lepisma; species Lepisma saccharinum. The sequence goes on from NC_139254.1 coordinate 43,912,865, forward strand.
AAATATTTTGTATTACCTTTCATTTAATTGGTCCTCCGTTCCAGGAAGGGGATGAACAACGAAATGAATCGAAGCCATATTTCTTGTATTAATATGAAATTAAGCTACGTAGCACAACATGAACCACATAATCTATATTTCACACTTGCCACCTGCGTTTCCATCACTCGTCTTCATTTCTTTCGCGATCTCGATAACGACACACACCCAGTGATGCCAGCTTCGTGATAATAAATACTTTCTTGTTTGCTTCGTTGGTTTCTTTACTGGCCCTCGCCTAATTAAATGGCTTTTAGCCAGTGTGTTTCACTAACTTTTCAGGGTTGGCAAAATTTGTATTCTTTAATAAAGCTGTTTGTACAGGATCAAATAAATCGCGAACAAGTCGTTGAATGCTATGATTAAATGAAGTGACGTCATAGTACACGTCATGCTGCCACTCGTATTCGTCCAAGAATGGATATTTCCACTACAAGAAAAACGTTTTAAATCCATTCATTTTACAGATTACGACACAAAAATTATATGTGCAAAATATCTCTGCGATATTTTTTTTTGTTCTTGATAAATGCGCCTTCAAACATTGCTGAAACTTATGTCCTATGTAAAAACGTCCTCCATTGGCCTGACGTCATCTATTATGAAGGCGTGCAGGCAGAGCTTTCCGCTAGCCCCGCAAACTCAGCATGGGCCGTGAAAGCGACAACAAAAATGTTAAACAGAAACAGAGTGCGAATTAACGGGGGGATGCCCCCATTAAACCATTTTATCCCCGGCAAGAGAAAATTATTTTTATCCCTGCCATGGATGTCTTTATCCCCCTCAAACAAAATGGAATTGACAGCATGTACCATGTAGTAGTATACTTTTTCTTAACTATGTAACAAACATAATTGAAAAAATCATTCGTGTCCATTAAGGATTCAGTCATCAAAGATTTAGATTTCCATATCGAAAATTATGCAGCTTTGTGGATTAAAGAAGGACCATTCCAGTGGCGCAGGAACGTTTTTCATTTGGGGGGGTACAAAATTCAGCCTCCCATATATATATATATATATATATATATATATATATAAAAATATATATACACACACACACACCTACTACTACTACTATACCTAGCTGGTACGTATGTAGAAATACATTTTGGGGGTCCAACAGTGTCGCAATAATAATAATTATACATAATAATAATTAGAATAATTATATTTAATTAAATATGTAAATTAATTAATGTGGCATTGTTATTATTACATGGATAGGTAAAATATAGTAAAAGAATAGATATACAGAACAGCACGTACTCATTATCTAGATTTCGTGTAGTTAAAATCGCCAAGATTTGCATAAAAACAACTGCCCTGGCAAGGATTTAATGTCAAATAGGAAAATAATAGAATATTTATTGAATAACAAGAAAGGAGTTAGATTCAATTAACGAAAAGTGAAGTTGCTGATCAATATTTTATGGACATTATCATTAGGATTGTGCATAAATATTTGGAACCCTTCAAACCCGTATGAACCAATTTCCTTGCCTTCCAATAAGTTCAGCGGAAATAATCATCGATTATATATATAATGCTAAACAATTATATTTCGATTATTTACTTTTACTACTTGGTAAGTCTTTCGGGGGTGGGTCCGGCCCCCTTGGAACCCCCCAAATACATCCTTGATACCTATAGGTATGATGTGAAGCCATGGGAAACATTCTATTTTAGAACAACACACACGAATGTCCTGTTATTTAATGCAAAATTTGCATAAATATATTATTTCTTTGTTCTTTCTTAGAATTTATGTTGTTTTTTTAAATAGATTTTAAAACCTGATAACAATTCTGAAACATATAAAGCTCTGGACCTCGTTCTGGGCTTATTTGGATTTAACGGAACGGAAAATAAGGAGTTTGAAATGTGAAAATTGCGAACAAAGATACATCTATTCATTTTAATGCAGGTTGAGATTAAAGGGGGTGAGGAGGATCTTGAGCCACCCCAACCGAGGATAATCATCTACCACCCACTGGATATAGAAACCACATTATTGAATATATCATACTTATATAGTTCCACTTCAGTTCAGTTCATTCTAATATTAAAGTCCCATAGCTACGCATAAAAATATCTTTAAACAATTTATGGCAGATGTGTACCACGTCCAATGTCCTTTAGAAGCCATGTATTTCGTATTTTCTCAGACATCTATAGGGTGTTGTATTAAAAAAGAGAAAACTGAGTTGAGATGGTTACCGATCAACTCGTAAGAAGTCTAACTTTGAAATATTTATGAAAAAGTTGCCAAAGCATTTATTTGTTATATATTTAGCTGTACCTAATGACACTCTTCAAGCACTGAAAGTACTATCATTACATACACAAAACCTAAATCCTTCAGATCTCGGAGAAAGCAAGGAAAGCCATACGCTGAAAAGTTGTTGTTTTTTTCAATCAATCTTTGGTGGACAATATGAAGAGCCGACCAAGGCTTCTTTTCGTATGGAGTGGTATTAAATGCAGATACATGCGTGTGTTTTAGGGTGACAAGTCAATTTCTAGTTTATGTGAAAAGGTAAACTTTAATTTAAGCAAAAGCATGTGTGCATCTCAGTTAAAGATTTTTGAATCTACAAAGAACATCCAAAACACATTCCCGCCTCGCCGGCCTTCGTGGCGGAAGGGTTAGCATAGAGCGCTACGACGCCAGGGGTCCCGGGTTCGAATCCCAGCCTGGGCATAGATGTTATTTGTGAAGTCCATCAATTCCATCATATCATCACTCATCCTCATCTTCGCGATTAGCTAAAGTGGCAGAAATGCGAAGTAAAATAAACAAATTGTATCAATGAAACATTCCCATCTCACTCAATGACCTTGTGAATCCAATCCAAAATCAACCAATAGAACCTGCAGTGTGTCATTTATCTCGTGCATTCATCTGACTAATGAAATTTTCTTACAAATTTAACTTGAGGGTCTAATTTAAAATGGCGATGTGTTTGTGTTGCATTCGATATCAAAATCAGATTTTAAGCAATGAATGTCCAATTATATTATTAGTATACTTATTATATAGGTAAAAATAAGCCCCCCTTCTGATAAAATCGCAAATTGCACCCTGTTTAAATGTCTAGGAAAAAATTCATTTCACCTAGGAATGATATCCCGATGCGATGAGTCTAGAATTGTCACAGCCTCATCTAGTCTCATGTGTGGTGAGGTCCTTCTCGTTCTTGTTTGTGTTTATTTTTGTTTCGGTTTCCACACTGAAGTTATTAAAACACATTCTAGATCCATTTCATGTTCAGATAGCTTAGGGACTCATTTTATAAAAAATCTCTTAATACAGTTTATAGGTTGAAGTATAGTTTTCCGAACACCCTCTTACAAAGTTATTAAAAATATGGGTGAGGTACAGTAGTAGTACATTGTACCCCCCAAGTTGGTCTGTCGTGTCTCCTCTCGTTCGGGTAAGTATTTTGTTTCGGAAAATTCCATTTTAAATATTGAAAAGAAAATGGGGTTAGTCATACACTCTTCAGATGAAGATTTGTATCATATCTTCGAATCGACCATTTCTTTAGAAAAGTGTACTCCCCTTACGCAAAGGAGCATTCGCCTGCAGCGTGATTTTCTGAGAGCAAATCTGATTCCATAGTTCCACACACATTTTAAACCATTTTCATCTCCTTAAAGATGTTTTCAAGAACATAGGTCAATGAACTAACTAGTAGCAAGCACAATGTAGTAGAATCAGTTTACAATGGTTTGAATTTTTGTGGTAAGGAAGATAATTCTTATAAGTTATAAAAAATATTCACTTTTTTATTGGGCGAATTTAGAATAGGTTCATTTAACAGTAGCGCCTTGCGTCTGATGTCAAATTACCAAAGGGGGTTACAGGGGGTACAACTCGATTTACGGATTTAGGGGGTACAGTACCCCTTTCAAAAATTTGAGGGGTACAATGTACCCCTTTCCCCCCCGTTCCTGCGCCACTGGACCATTCTGTAACTGACCCACCAAACCGAATATGTATTTTAAAGTGTTCATAAGAAACTTGTATAGGTACGTCAATTGAACATTAAGTTTGAACTTGGTAATGGAAATTTGGATAAGTTTTCTGTTACTTGTTCGATAGCTCCTTTTGTGAACCAATTTTGGTTTTCTTAAAATGTAAATACTACACTGTTTCTAAATTACGTCATAAAAATGTTAGTCCAATGTTTAAGGTATTACTTAGAACCGCATCACAATAATTTTGTTTACTAACTGGTAACGTATACAAATTTGCATACCCATAAAACCTACTTCTAAAAATGAAATCACAAATATGCCACTAAGTGGGCCAAGGGCGCCCGCACGGGAGGGTGCACTTGCTCGCCACCTAAGATAGCATATCTTGAACTAGCTCGAATGATGAAATTCTAGCAACAGCAATTAACTGCCCTACCATGTCCAACAAAATAACGAGAGAGGGTTTTCGCAAGATCCGTTATAATGATGTTGACTGCCGTAAATAGGGGTGTGCAGGGGAGGGCGCGATGGGATTGGGAAGAAAATATTAATAATTCTGACGTTTGGGACTGAAAAAGTGCTCCATTTTCCGACCAGGTGGATACATTTTCAGAACAGGAAATTTTCGAAATTTCCCGATGCGGTGAAAATCTCGAATTGTACACACTATTTTCTATTCAAGTGATTCTTTTTTTGCAATTCTGGAATAAGAACTGTTAATTAAAGAATTACCTTATAGACTAGTGTAGAAAATATAAAAAATTAACCCAGTTTAAATACGATCCTGTGGTATTTCCTGGCCGTTCAGGATTACGCAAAGTCAGGATCTGACGTTGATATTTCACACCCCGTCATTTTGAATTATTCCTTTTTTTTACGGTAACCTTCGGCATGTTAAAACCAGTGGCGTAGCATGGGCATTTCGGTTGGCAATGCCAAGTCCGAAGGAAGGGTCGGCCCTTTTTTTCTAATAATTTACTTATGGAATTAGTCGCCACAGGTGTTGCTTATTTGCCTGAAGTCAGCTGGGTTTTCAATAAAACATCGTCCATGCATGTTTTATCTAGAAAATGAGATGCCTCACTATGCAACAAATGTTTTCAACTCTGGTGTTTTATACCTTTTTTATACCTTTCGGCAAGACGCAAGTCATTAAAAAACCTACCAGAATCAGAAGCGCCTCTGAACAACAGTAGACGTCATTGTTGTGGATGATCCAACTACTGATGATTTGGTTTATTTTACTTCGCTTTTCTACCACTTTTGGTTAATCGCGAATATGAATATGGGTGATGATATTGATGAAGGGACATTCACAAAGAACACCCGTGTTCACGCCTGGATTCGAACCAGGAACCTCTGTCGTTTTGACGCGCCGTGCAAAACACTCTGACACGCAGGTGGGTGGATGATCCAACAATCGTACACTCTACTAACGTAACAGTGCCGATTATTAATTCAGACCACTGTTTCTTGAAAATGCTGATAAATATTTTAAAATAATTTTGTCCAGAGACCATTCGACGTTAAGAGTTTTCAAATGAATGCTAAACATTTCCATTGGCACAATATTAAGCAGTTAGATACTAACATAATAATAATAATAATAATAATAATAATAATAATAATAATAATAATAAGAAGAAGAAGAAGAAGAAGAAGAAGAATAGTTTTGCGAGTTAAGTGGTAGAGCAGCCACAGGCTGAACTTGTACCACGAGGACTTCACCAACTTATTTGACAAAAACTGTGTTGATATTTTAGTTTCTAATGCACATCGCTGTTCTTACGATAAATGATACAATGCAATGGCTATTAAGAAGTAGTATATTTGACTTTGGTAAAGTTACATCAGTCAATATTAGGGGTGTGCGGGATCCCGAGCCGTCGAGAAATACCGAATGGTCATTTTAAAAAGTTGTTAATTCTCGACGTTTTCAGCATTGCAAATGTCTGGAACTTATCGGAAATTGTTTTCTTTTATTCCAGAAATGCAAAAACAATCACTTAAGTTGAAAATGACTCCTAGAATTCGAGATTCTCGGAGCTTTGGGAAATTTCGAACATTTCCCGTCTTGAAAATTTCCCGACTTTGTCGGGAAATGGCGAATTTTTTCCGTCTCGAATGTCGGGATTAAAAAAAATTCCCGTCCCGGCCAAAAAAATTCTGCCCGCACACCCCTAGTCAATATTGCGTATTGTAGCATTACACAGCACGAGCGCGAAGAAACGGGTAGGAATTCTGCTTCTTTCGTCTGCGTTGCGTTGGAAGGCAGGAATGGTCACATGAGCCCTAGAACCAATCACGTAGCTCTCTGCTCCGTACGCTGGCGTTCAAGAGAGCATTGTTCGCGGAATATAGAGTATTTTATGCCAAAACTACCCGGCGTCCGGCCAGGAAAGGTATTGAAAAAATCCCAGAACGAGTGTTGGTAGTGGAACGTTGCAAGCGGATCGCGAAAAATATCGGGTGCCCCACTTGAAAGTGGTACGACTCACTGACTGCTTTTCATACTAGTTGAATTGTTTTTTCATATGTAAATACTGCAGAGTTTCAAGACGTGTGTCATCATATAATTACATTTTCACATCTTATGTTAGGTTACGTACACTTACTGTGTAAAACTGTAAAACTGTCTGGTTTATAACAAATGCTGAAAGTGCCATCCACCAGCATCCAGGCATCGCTGCGCTCGCAGTACAATGTTCTGAGAAACACGTCGTAATTCTTCAGGGGAGATGTTATTTATCTCGTTTGTGATGTTCTCTTTCAGTTGGTCTATCGTATGAGGGTTATTAGCGTACACTTTTCCTTTCAGAGCTCCCCATAAATAAATATCACAAGATGTTAAGTCCGGCGATCGCGGAGGCCAAAGGTTTTTGCTGACAAGCCTGTTTTCGGGAAACACTTCACTTATACGGGTCATACTCTGGTTGGAGGTGTGGGCAGTGGCACCATCTTGTTGAAAACCGCCGTGTCTTTTTTCATTTCTGTTAACTGAGCATAGAACGACTCAAATATCGGCAGATATCTATCGCTGTTGATAGTCTCTTCAAAGAAAATTGGTCCTATAACGCGTGTTCCCGACACTGTACACCAAACGCCTATCTTCTCTGGGTGAAGAGGTTCCTCATGCACGACGTGTGGGTTATCCTGTGACCAAAATCTACAATTCTGTGAGTTGATGTAACCAGAAAGATGAAACCAAGCTTCATCTGTCATGAAGAAGAGCATAGGATCCAAGTAACCATCAGCAATCGAAGATAACATCCAGCTGCAATAAGTAACTCGTTTAGCTTTGTCTGGTTCTTTCAATTCATGCACTACGGTCAGACGAAATGGTCGGAAATGGAGCTCTTTTAGTACACGATGGCATGTTGTGCGGGATACACCAACTTGTTGAGATAATCTTCGTATAGATTTCTTGGGGCTTCTCAATATGTTACTGCAAATTCTGTCCATTACCACCGGAGTCTTCACTGTGGGACGCTTCTTCTTCAAAACATTACTAACGGACAACTCAACAATTACGTGTGACTTCAAGTAATGCGATATTTCAGTGTAGGCAACTACATTAATCTGATTCCACCCATTTATTTGTGAACGCCAGAATGAATGTTAGGCGTACCACTTTTAAGTGGGACACCCAGTAGCTATTATAATGCCATGAAGGTCAAACATATATAAAATTAGTCAATTTTTACTTTATATTTACAGCATTTACGAATTTTTGAAATTTTAAATCAGAGAACGCCGGGCGTATGGGCGAATTATAACGCTACGCCACTGGTAAACACATGGATCAGAGGACGTGGATTAAGTGCTCTCTGATATCTGTGCATTGACTGTTCGTCAACAAAGTGACAGGTGTATGTCGAAAGGAAGCAAGGCGAATTCAATTTGTATCTGAATTTAAATGTATTCTGAATCTATAGTTTAGGGGCAAAATGTGAGGAAGCAACCGTCTCCCTAATGGTCATCACTCTTGGAAATGAACATATTACGTGCAGTTGTTTTGAATCTGCTGTATGAAACCATGTTCATATATAAATTATGGGGAATAATGGAGGGGTGCCACATCGGTGCCACTGAAGTTTGTATTCTTCTAATACAGTTATTTTCAGTGGTTCCGTACCCATAACCCCTGTTCTATACCCATCAATACAATAAGACTGAGATGAAATGAGGTTTTTCTTTCTCCAAATGAACTTTCATCAAGATCCACCCACCCCCCACCCCCCTAATCAGAGGGTTTTCGGACACCTATGCTGAAATCTACAGCAGAATGAAGGATCAGTACGGAGATTGATTGATTGATTGATTTAAAACTTTTTTGGGTGCGTCGGCACTAAAGGCCATTTTGCACCCTTCAATGTATACGGGGAAGTAGCCCCTTATCTAAAATTCTGACTAAAGTCATAAAAAGGGGTGTAAATAGCCCCTTGGGAAAACATTAAAAGTGCAAGGTTGTAAAAAGACCTGCACGAGACCAACAAAACACATTAAAAAGTCAGAACAAACAAACTAAAAACCTCCTTACAGACGGTGGAAGAGTCCAGCTCTTCGTAAAAAACTAAAAACATTTGATAAAATGCTGCTGTCATCACCAAAGAGGGATGACAAACAGCCGGAAATGTTAAAAGTCTGCCGGAGGTAAGCAAGATCGACACATTCAACGAGAATGTGTCAAATGCTTAATAAAACATTACAAACACGACATAACGGAGGGTCCAGCCCTTGCAGCAAGTGACTATGCGTAAGACGGCTGTGTCCTAGACGCATGCGAGTTAGGGTGACTTCTTCTCGCCGAGAGGGACGGGACGAGGAACGCCAAGCACCTATGGTGGGCTTAATAGCGTGAAGCTTGTTCCCCGTTTCCGTATCCCACTCGGCCTGCCAAGTTTCAAGAAGGCGACAGCGGAACATGTTCTGCAGGTCGCTAGCTGGCAAAAGGTGGACGAGAACATCGCCGTCCGCACTAGCAGACTTGGCGGCAGCATCAGCTGCTTCGTTCCCCTGAATGCCTACGTGGCTAGGGACCCAACAGAAGTGTACATCGGCACGGGCAGATAGGGACACAAGCCGTCTGAATATGCGTTGCGCTACCGGATGCCGGGAATACGGCGAATTCAGGTTCTGCAACACGCTGGTCGAATCACTGCACACAAGGACTTTCTTCAGACCATTGACGTCTGCAAAGTCCAGTGCCTTTAGAATGGCGTACAACTCTGCCGTATAGATGGAACAGGCAGGGTGTAGCAAGTAACTGGAACTTTGAGAGTCTAGGACGAAGGCGCAACCAACTGATTCGAATGTCTTGGACCCATCCGTATAAAACACGTTAAAATTGGGGTGCTTCGCACGAAGTTCTAAAAACCGTTGCTGGTATACAACCATTGGTGTCTCTGACTTTGGAAGGGCAGTCAGAGAGAAATCGATAGAAGGTGCAGGAAACTCCCAGGTAGGGAGAGGCGAAATGAGTGGAGAGACGCCAGGAAGATCACTGTCAACACCAAGTGCTGACAGGATCTCGTCTGCACGAACACCAAATGGTCTAGTGACACTAGGGTGGAGCCGATACCTTTCCAGCCTATCCTCGTCTGAGATGGTGTGGAATGAAGGATGTGAAGGCATCGAGCGAAGATGGAGGAAGTAGTTAACTACCAGCCGCTGTCTTCGCAGAGACAGCGACGGCTCAGATGTCTCTACATACAAACTGGCGACTGGACTGGTCCGAAAGGCACCAGTGCACACACGTATACCAGCATGGTGCACAGTGTCTAGGATGCGAAATCTAGATGGGCGAGCAGAAGAATACACAACACATCCATAATCTAGCTTCGACCTGATGAGTGCACGGTATAGGCGAAGCAATACCGTCCTATCAGCACCCCAAGAAGTATGAGATAAAACGCGTAAAAGGTTGAGAACTCGAAGACAAGAGAACTTTAACTGGCGAAGGTGAGGTAGCCATGTTAATTTCTTATCGAAAATGAGGCCCAGGAAGCGGACCTGATTCACGAAGCACAGGGGAGACTTCCCCATGTACAGGTCAGGATCTAAATGACATGTACGCTGACGACAAAAGTGAACACACACGGATTTCTCGGATGAGAAGGTGAAACCTGTTTGGGAGGACCACTCAACCAAACGGTTTATCGTCAGTTGGAGTTGACGAGAAGCTGACGCGAGATTCCGTGAGCGACAAAAGATCGTGAGGTCGTCGACATAGAGGAGGCCATGTACTGGGGAAAGAATATTTGCCATAACACTGTTTACTGCTATGGCAAACAGAGTCACACTAAGTACGCTGCCCTGCGGGACACCGTTCTCTTGTTCTTGAAGATCCGAAAAGGAGTTCCCAACACGTACGCGGAAAAAGCGATCTGATAAAAAATTTTCAATAAAGTACGCCATATGGCCACGCACGCCCCAAAAATGGAGCTGCTTTAGGATGCCAAAGCGCCACGTTGTGTCATATGCCTTTTGGAGGTCAAAGAAAACTGCAACTAAATGTTCCTTGTTGAAGAATGCATCCTGAATATGTGTTTCCAGCTGAACCAGATGGTCCAGTGTGGAACGGTTGGAGCGAAAACCACATTGAAAATTACTTATCAATGAGTTTTCCTCCAAAAACCAGGTGAGACGCTTGTTGATCATGCGTTCCATCAACTTGCACACACAGCTAGTTAAGGCAATAGGCCTATAACTCGAGGCTGCGGTGCGTTGTTTACCTGGTTTCAGGATGGGAACAATAATAGCTTCTTTCCAGGAAGTGGGGAAAGAGTCCTCCAACCAAAGCCTGTTGAATACCGCCAAAAGGAAATGTTTTGCTCCAATGGGCAGATGACGAAGCATCTCATAGTGGATCTTGTCCACTCCAGGAGCTGTATTCTTAGAATCTCGAAGAGCCTGATCGAACTCCCGTTCAGTGAATGGAGAGTTGTATGGCTCGGTCTTATGACTTCGAAAAATTAGAGGGCGTCGTTCCTGACGGTCCTTCTCACGGCGGAAACGTGGTTCATAATTTTCAGAGCTAGACGCATCAGAAAACTGCGTGGCCAAGATATTAGCTATGTCTCCGGAATCAGTGTACAACGTCCCATCGTGCTCCAGAGCGCTCAGAGGAGTAGATGCAACCCCCTGGATGCGACGTACTTTGCTCCAAACGGCTTTCGACGAAGCCTGCTTCGTCAGAGAAGACACGTATTGGACCCAGCACGCCTTCTTACTGGCTCGAATAAGCCGACGGGCACGGGCACGCTTAATGCGGAACTGCTCGAGGTTTGCGGCAGTGTGGTTCCTATTGAATCGATCTAGGGCATGATTGCGGTCCTTGATGGCTGCACTGATCTCCGCAGTCCACCAGGGGACTGGGCGTCGCCTCGCAGGTCCACTGGGATGTGGAATGGAGGTGCGTGCAGCATCATGCACTCTTGACACAAATATATCTAAGGCGTCGATGGCTGGCAAAGTCGACGCTAGATCGAGTTCAAGGTCCACTGCACGCTCGAAGGCACCCCAGTCGGCCCGACTGAGATGCCAGTGAGGGTGTTGTTCACGTAAGTGCTGAAGATGTTCGAAAGTTAGAAGCAGTGGGAAGTGATCACTCCCACAGAGATCAGGGTGAACGCTCCAAGATGTGGTAGGAGCAAGGCTGGGACTGCAGAAGGACAAGTCCAACGCAGAGTATGTGCCTGAGGAAGGACTGAAATATGTGGGAGTCCCATCATTCAGCAACGTTAAACCTGATGCCTCACGGAATTGATCTACAATTTGACCCCGGGGCTCTGTACGAACGGAGCCCCACAAACGATGGTAGGAATTAATATCGCCCAAAAGAACTACAGGAGACGGAAGTTGCTCGAATATAGAAAGCAGGTCCTCAAGAGAGAATCGCTCATCCCTTGTGATGTAGACACTGCAAACGGATATTGGCTGTGGTAGATGTACCCGCACGGCGACAGCTTGGAGGGGGGTGGTGAGAAAGATTGGTGTTGAGTGTATGTTATCTCGAACACCTATTGCAACACCACCGTGTGCACGACGACCCTCAGGAAGCTTGTCGGTGCGGTAAAGCGTGTATCCGTTTAGAATCACTGATTCATTTGGACGAAAATGTGTCTCTTGGAGACATATGATGGCAGGGTCAAATTCAGATATTAAAATTTGCAGTTCCTCGAGATGTGTACGGAAACCGTTAAGGTTCCATTGGAGACAATAAGCCATAGCTGGAGGTATGGTTGTTACCTCTTAAGGCGTACTTTATTTCTAGGCCCTGTCACCTTGATAAATTCTTCATCCGCGGCTTCGTCCTGTATCATGTCCTCGGGTAAGGACACAGAGGGCGAAGGGGATGAAGGGGGAGTGGGGGCGGGTGCCTTCAGCGCCCGTCGGGCAGCTTTCAGCTGCGCTTTAAGTTTCAGGGTGGTCGATGCCGCCCTGACTGGAGAGCTACTGGATTTGAGAAAGTATTCTTTTCTGTGTACCTGCTTGATCTTCTTTTCTGTGGAGCGAGGCGTGGTTGCTGGTTTCCTCGAAGCAGGGCGAGCCTCTACGGGAAGCGTTGTAGTTTGAGTGGACACGTCGTGGGTTTGTACACCCACACTGCGGCGGGTAAGAGCAGCTGCAGCAACTGCAGCGAATGGCACAGGTAAAGTGGTGCGTATACTTTCCCGGAGACGTTGTTTGGCTTCTCCAGCGGAGATTTTCTCTATAACGACCAACTCTCTGATTTTCTTCTCTTGTTGGAAAGAGGGGCAGTCACGATGCCAGACTGGGTGCTCGCCTTTGCAATTAATGCATTTGGGACCAGAAGAACAAGGTTCGGTCCCATGATCAGGCAGACTACACTTACCACAAAGGGCGGTAGTGGCCTTGCAGGAAGGTTGGGTGTGCCCAAAGTGCTGGCATTTGAAACATCGCATCGGGTTAGGGATGTACGGCCGGACTTTGAGTCTCAAATATCCAGCCCGTACCCTATCTGGGAGAGTGGTCGTTCCAAAGGTCAGTATAATTGAAGCAGTTGGTAGAAGTTCTCCGGATTTTCGAGTCTTTATTCGCTGCACTGCGGTGACATGTTGGTCTGAGAGTGCTTCAAGGATCTCTTCCTCCTCAGCGTTTAGCAGATCCCAGTGGCGAATCACACCTTTACTACTGTTAAGTTGACGATGTGGTTCAACATTAACAGGGAAGTTGCCCAAAGATCTTAACTTTAACAGGTTGTTGGTCTGGCGATCTGTGCTGGTCTGGATAAGTAGACTCCCGTTTCTTAGCTTTTTTATTTCTGGTACGTCTGAACCAGCGGCGTAGTCTAGCTGTTTCTTGATCAGGAACGGTGACAAGTCCTTTAATGTAGCAGCTCCATGTTTCTTTGTTGTTGCAGATTCATCGGTACTGTCGGTCTTCTGCTCAATACTAATCACAAGATAACGTGGCACGTTACTTGTCTTTTCCGATAATTGAAGCGGGCTCGAAGGCCGCGCTCGTTTTGGGGGTTTCCCCCCGTTTGAGTTGTTTTTTGTACCCATATACAAAAATGATTTTAAGTGGAGGGTCCATAAATTGTCGCCTCGACATGCCCTCTATGCCGAGGAAGGCCTACCCCCAAAAATGGAGGCTACTCGAGGACCAAACCGAAATCCCCGAGGCCACGTTCGCGACTGCACCTACCCCTGCAGCCAACACTGTCCCATCGGCACGTGCAACTCACACCTTGGGATAGGGTTTTTTTTATCGAGGTTGTCTCCTCTAGCAGGACCCTTAGTTATAGGGAGGTCAAAGATATGGAGATGAATGACGTGATGGAATGGTGAAAACGTGAGATATGGATGTGAAGAATGAGTGAAATGATGAGATAAAAATTACCTCCCTACCTTAGTTTCTTAGAGGGAGGTCAAAGATATGGAGATGAATGACGTGATGGAATGGTTAAAAACGTGAGATATGGATATGAAGAATGGGTGAAATGATGAGATGAAATTGACCTCCCTACTAAGCCCCCTCGCCCCGTCAAGGCAGTCCTACATGGAGGGGGGATCAGTACGGAGACAATTATCTAAAGCCCGCATCACACGGAACTGGATTTCCAGTTGGTATGCCCTAGTTGGCGCTGTACTTGCTATCAATTTGCTAGTTTTCGCCTCACACGATACTTATCAGCGTACTTGTCGATAGACATTTGTTCCCATACGAAAGAAGATGTAATGGCGGCCGCGTGAGAAGTAAACAAATGTATCACTTCACATTTTTAAAAGCCGATAACTATTGAACCGAGAGGAATAACTTTTCGTATTAAACGTTATTAGATACAAAACAATGACACTGCTTAAATACATACTTTACAACGTTTACTGTACACGCATGGAAGCATATTTTAGTTGTTTCAAATGTAAACACCGTATAGGCTACTCGGCATAACTCAACGCGCCTTTCATGCTGTATATGTTATACATTGCTGGAGTAACACTCGGAAACTCCAGACAAAAACGCTCCTTTGCATACTCACAGATTATCTTCACATGGCGAAACTTTGCTATGATTGGCTGTTCCACAGAATCCAGTCGAGGAAAGCAAGTAGCAGCAATTAGAACATGTCCTATTCCTCCAAACCAGTCAAGCGGTCAGCCAGGCGGCCATGATTGCTACCTAGAAAGTTAGTTCAGCGCCAAGTACGGCATTTCAGCTAGAAATCCAGTTCCGTGTGATAGGGGCTTAAGTCAGCTGAGAGTGTACTAAATTAACGGATTCGCTGATCGATCTGGTGTTTCACTGTCTTAGTTGCCACGCAAACTGGTCTCCCACTGACATTTTCCACCCATTCATATACTCTCCCCTGTCATAGGCCCACTTTAGAAGAAAGCATTTTTCTTAACATTTATGCCATGACCGAAAAGCTACCGTGTAAAGTGAAAAATGTTATGGCATTTCAGATGCCACAGATGCCATGGCATATTTCATGGCATTTCTCATAGGATAGAACCGACTCTATTTCCATAACATTTTTCGTAGCATAACCAATCAGAAGCGACCTCCAGGTCACGAGTGAAGTTGTAATGGCGGCCGCTTGAAATGTAAACAATGTATCACCTCACATTTTTTAAAAGCCGATAACTATTGAACCGAGAGGAATATCGTTTTGTACGTTATTAGGTATGAAACGATGGCGCTGCTTAAATACATATTTTACGATAGACTGGGACAATTTTCGAAGATTCTGACTGTAGGAAGCATTTTTGAGGAAAAGCGGGGAAACAACATTTTCTGAATGTATTTGATGTGCTGATTACGAATATTTTGTTTGTCACTCTCGATTTTGGTGTTATATGCTTCAAATCGCTAAAAAAACAAAATGGCGGCCTTACGAAATGAGTTCCTATTAACTTTTGAAGGAGCAGAAAGAAAATAGTGATCTTGGTGTCAAACATTATGTTTTGGGGCATGCTGAATCCCAATATTATGTTTTCTAATCTGAAATTTAAGCTGGTTGTTCCAAATTGCTAACAAACAAAATGGCGGCTTCGTGCATCCATACAATGTTTCGTATCCATACTATTGAACTAGGAATAAAATAGTGTAAGAGTAGGTTTCTAATACAGAAAAAAGTATAGAACATTGCTAAAGTAAAGATGCAACATAATAATATTATTCATATCATAAGACCATATTGAAATGTTAACAGTACCAGTGCATGATAAATCCGCACGTTCTCCTTATTCAACCTTATTTTGCTCACAAAAATAGTATAACATTGTTCTAGTCACGGATGTTCATGCATTCCTTAGTGCCAGTATCTGCACATTTGCAAGCTGCAGTACATACAAGCTGGCCTTTCCTGCAGGAACATGTAGCGGATATACAACCACCCAAACATCCATAGGTGATAATGTCGTAGCAGGGTTGTGGAATTGGTGGCAGCGATTGAAGTTTTGGAACGAGCTATCTATCAACCATTTTCCATCCCAAGATAGTAGGTGGTGGTAACACAGGTTTTGGTATGACCGACTGCGTCTAAACCATGGCTTGATAGTGGGGCCGTTATACATGAAACCGTTGAGCATCGGTAGTGGGGGGCAGTGCTTGTGGTGTGTTTCCTTTGGTGAACAGCTTTACTCTGGCTTCATCACAGCTGCTTGCATCCGGTACACCATACAACTTGAATATGAACTTCTCTGCCTTGTGTGCTGTTTCTTGTTTCAATTCGTCAAAACCAAGATTTAGTAGATCATTATTATTAGTGTTAAATATTTTCCATGCTGTCTTCTTACTGATCCCAGCAATGTAGGATACTGTGTCGCATCCTGTTATGGCGGTCCCGCACTGCCAGGACGTTGGAGAGGAAATACAACGCCTTATAACTGCCAAAACATAGGATGACCGCGCATGCGCACCCTGCCACCCACCAGCATGGCTACCTTCTCAAGGCGTTGTATTTGTTCCCAAAGATTTGGCTTTGATTCGCCCCGCGTTCCGTGTTGTTTTGCTCGTGATTGTTGTGCATTATTTTTTAAACGTGTGGTGTGAAGTGATGTGATTATTTTAAGATTGAGAATAGTGAAAGTGTTGTGCAAAAGTATTTAAATAATTCATTTTCTTCGCTTTCGTATTTAGAGAAGAAACAACTGATTGACAATGGTCGACCATGTCCGAATCTCACGATGTCAACATGTGTTAAAGGAAAAAGTGGTGCTGGAAAAGGTTTTGAGAGACATTTTCGAAAAGAACTCTATGAAATTTCAGACTGGCTTTGCGGGTGTGATGTGGTGAATAAATTTTACTGTTGGACATGTTTATTATTCTAGACTAAAAAAGGTGTTGGGAATTATCAAGGGTATGCGGATTTGAATCATCTCAATACTGCAGTGAGAAAACCAGGGACGTCGTTAGGGGGGGCACGGGGGGGCACTGGCCCCCCGAAACGTTCACGTGGCCCCGGCAAACTGTTCTACATTTACTGAAAATTTTACTTTCATGACAAATATTGCAAAATAGTTTTTCAGTATTGTTTTCTTTCAGTTAGAAACACTGTACTTAATTTGAGTGGCATGAACCCAAAACCACATTTCTTTCTAGTTTTCCTGGTTCTAGCTATAGTGGATGTTAGTGTAGGAACCTAGAACTTCGTTGTTTCTCGAAATTTTGAGGGAGCTGTCTTTCCTCCCCTAGCAGTCGCAGGTCAACAACAGGCAGGGTTGGGCGTTGAGTGTTGCCGTTGCGTCCAAACAAAGTTTTGAGCTTGAGTAGATTGAAGAACAACCGCTTGTGCAGCGGTAAACCACATATATGCAAACAGTTACAACTGGTCCCGAATCAGAGCGCAATACACGCGAAATAAGTATAATGGTGGCAGGATGCCTCATATCTCCGGGTAAGGTAGTATTATTCGCACCAAATAACTATTCTACTATTGAAACAGTCTAAAACACGCAACGTGTTAAAAGTAATTATCTTCACAAACTAAACGATTTCTCGAGTCGCATATTTTTCTCGATATCGTGAAGACCGATTTTGAGAATCATCCTTAACCTCCCGGATTGCGCAGTGATTGCGTTGTTGCCTTGTAATCGAGGGGTCCCGGGTTCGATACATGAGTGGAGATACACAGTGGTCCGGATCTTACTTTAAACTGTAGGTCCAGTCCCGATTAGCATTACTGTGCATAAAGTGGACTAAAAACACCAACTCAACTCAACTCCTTAACAAACTTTTCGAAGAATCGAAAATTTAAACAAGAACAAGTAAATACATTTTTGTAATTTTGAAGTAAATTATTATTATTATTGTTATTATTTTGGGTATTTTTGGTTCGTATGAATCTGCCTCACACAGTAAGCTTATTTTGTTGAGTCAAGTACAATAAAAACCCTTGCAATAAGTCACTGGAAAGACATGTGAGGTTGCACATATATTTAAGCATCTATAAATAAATAATAACCCGTGGTTCGACAGCCCTGGAAGGGCCTTGGTCTATCTCCCGACTGCCAGCCCCTCCCACAATCCTACATAAAATTTTAGAGGTGTGGAGATCTTTAACCAGTAATGGGGTGACGTGGGGTCAGCACCCCCAACCGTTATAGGGGATATCCATAAAGAATAATTATATTCTTGTGGTAGGGAGTCGTTGTCATTTAACAAACTTTATTGATTTATTCCATCAGCATTATTTAAAATGTAGTGCCATACTGAACTTACCAACTTAACAAAGGCACATTGATTGCTAAATGAGGCATTTTCCTTGTGTTGCAGAGCAGGTTCAGTTTTTGGAGTATTGCAATGTTTTATACAGTCCGTTCGAAGAATTTTGAGAATATTGATGTTTTCTCAAAGGGACCACCCCCGAATAAATATCTGTGGATGTTTTACAGCTTTCATCGTATTTAAGAAGGTAATTTTTCCGATGCAACTTTCCTCCGTACAACATGTATTTTGCCACTCAAGCTGAAGAGCCGATTAATAGGTGCAACGACCTTGGCAGAAAGAAACTCTGATTGGCACCATGTTGACAAAAGACTCAAAAAGTCCCGCAACCGACTGAACTCGAAGCGCTCGGATCCTACGGTGACATACACTTTGATTGAACACAAACGGATGCATTGGTAGGAAATACAGTGATTTTATGGGCCGTCCCTTTCTGGGAAGTCGGGGAACTTTTGAAAACACACTTTCCCTTCATGCACACCAGGGGGCCTAAGCCAGATGCCAGGTCACCCCTTCCCACAAAATCTTCTCTTCATCTTTCGAACCTGGAAAAAAATACAAAATCAGTAACACGAAAGTAGGTATTTTTCGATGAAGAACGTTGCAACACTGCATAACCACTGATCATCGACAACGCTAGTCAAGATTTCTCCGCCACATTGCGATATGTCGAAAGTTGATATTGTTTGCGTGAAAAAAACGAAATGCAGAATACGCAAGTACCAATGTGAAAAAGAAGAAAGTAAAGGAATTTCAGACGTTTGGTGGTTACTGAAATTTTACCATATAAACGTTGTGCAAAATAGTTTGTGTTAATTCAAAATAGTTTGCGAAAAATTGGCCTTAGAAATTGTGCCAAATTGATGCTATACGTCACGAAAATCGAACGGCCTCTGATCATCACCTTCTCAAACTGGAGAAAGCCGAATGGCTTCTTCTAGTCACGTGACCGACGTCATCATCTGTAGGCGAGACAGCCGCCATGTTTGATTTATTTGGTGGAAGTAATGTTGGACCTTTTTAGTGAATGTGGGATTGCAATGCAATTTTAAGAACTGCAACGTAGTTTAAGTGAAGTGTGAACGTACAAGAAATGTGGTCTATAAGTGTTGAGTACCCCAGTGTAGAGGAAATTATGATGAGAACAGTAAAAGTAATGTATTTAGATTTCCTCAAGATGTTACTAAAAAGAGAAATGGTTTAGGGGAATTCCACGTAATTTTGTCCCTACGATCAACTCCAGGGTAAGTAACACAGATTTTATACTTATCAATAAACTTGAGAAATAGCTTAGTTCACAATGTAAAGATTTAATGCGCACGAAATAGGCATCTTACAAACTCTTAGATTTGCTCAAGTTTTACTTGTTTCTTGCAAATCATTTTAGATCACCAGTATCGAATTGGTAAATCTAACCAAGCTAATTTATTTAGAAATGCCAAATAATTTAACTTTAATTACCAAATTTGAATAAATAAATAAATAAGTTGTTTATCGTTTCAAAATGAATTGTTCAACGTTATAAAATATTGTCACATCTACAATATATACATATAATTTATACAAATATTCAGTTTCAAAGTACGCTTAAGGAAAGAAAACTAAAGAACTGAGCAAGATTGGGAAATATGAACATTTATGTTCTTATGTGCCTCTCTAGGTTAATCGGAGATAATGGAAGACAAGTTGATATTTATGTTATACATTGAAATACAAAGTACACTGTGTAACAACAAGCACTTTGATGGAATATTTCCTTGTATAATTATACAAGAATATATTGTTTATGTTTCAAATAAAAGTTTTCACACAAAAAGCATACTTTTTAACCGAGTTATGTGAATAAGCAAACATAGTCATTTTCTTTAACTTGGATTTTCTTCAGTGTATTTAATAAAACTCTGAACTTGCATGTGTATAAATTATTTGGGCTCTACAAACTTTCATGTGACCTTTTTTCTTTGGTATTCCTAAACAAAATGGTTGAGAAATTTCACCTATGTTTGGATATTGGAAACAAACAAATCGCCAAACTGCTCAACGCCAAACTGTCAACCTAACCTTTCTCATTAGTCTAAGCAAATATTTTTTCCGCGTACCAATTGTAACCTAAAAGCTTAAACCGTTTTGTAAAAAGTATTGGTTCAATTTTTTAAAAAAAATAAAGTATAGCTACCAGTATCGAGACTTGCTGATGTCATGTTTGATTTTTGTTATTTAGCGTCGCTTTTCTACCAATTTTGGCTAATCGCGACGAGGGCGACGAATGACGATATGATGAAATTAATGAAGGAGCACTCACGAATATCACTGGCCAGGATTCGAACACGGATCCCTGGTTGTAGCGCTCAGTGCTAACCTCTCAGCCACGGAGGTCGGCTCTGATATCAGGTGACCTACAGGAGAGAATATTATTTTCCTTTCAACAAAAGTAATACATGTCTACTTGAGGGCAGGTTAAGTAACTAAATACTGTAGATGTCCATTGTTAATAAATTGGATGAGCTTTCCTAGTTTGTTCATTCTATGCTGGTGAAAATGAATGTCATACCCACCTGTGATCTTTTTACTGCCAATTCCTGGCATTGTAAACCCCACGTCATGATTTTGCTGAAAATGTTCATGGTAACCACACACTTGTATTTCTATATTTCAAAGACGGTCACAATTTCTGCAAGATTTCAATTCTCTTATAACTTAAGTTCTGCTTCTATAAAGCAAGTACCTAATAGTTCACTTCATTCTAAAGACCCCACTTTACCTTTATGTTCCCAGTTATAATGACATTTTTCCTTGTGTTATTTCCAGGTGTGCCAAGCACATTTCAATACTGGGGACATTGAATGGGAGACTGTGCACTTGGATGACCGTACAGGAAAAGTCTTCATAGTTGCTTTGGCAAGGCCTCGGATCGTCCAGGTGGATTCCCATCTATTTTCTCTGGATGTCCATCATACCTGTCTTCTGGAACGCAAAATGAAAAGGCGCGAGAATATCCAGAAAAGAAGAAATAAAAGAGGGAGGCAAAAGCTTTAAGAAGAGCAATTGCAGACAGAATAGGAACAAAAAAAAGAGTATGACGCAACTCCCACATTTTCGATCTTAAGTGAACTGAACGCTCGGATCAACAAAATCCATCTTTCTTCACAGTGGGATATTTTGCAAGAGGAAAGTTGCATTATTTTCTTATCCCTCAACCTCTCTGAAAAACCTCATGCAGTTAAATATGTTGTTGTAAATGACTCACTCTCCTTGTCAATGTTTTATTGTGGAGTTGAAATTAATACAAAGAGATTTTCACGTAAGGTTTCAACTATACACGTGCTATTGACGATACCATACACTTCCTAGAAATGTTCGACAGTGAAGAATCAGCATGTAATATCAGTGATGTTTTGGGAAGCATTGAAATCCTTCTGGATAATGTAAAATACACTGTGCATGAAAGCAGAGTGTCAGTGCTTTATTTTATAAAATCCAAAATACGATTGTACGTAAAGAACGACTGAGATATGATTCTGAGATTATTGTTTTCTCATCATTTTTTAATTTTATATTTTATTTTACCCCATCCAAATAGTTTGAAGAAATTATGTTCAGATATCCGTGCAAGTCTAATTTCAGAGCAAAGTGAAGGTAATTTTCTGATGCACATGCAAGAAAAAAGTGGTTCACCTTAAATACCATGAGTTGTGCTGTTAACTGATATTGGATGAAAGCCATATAAAATCCTACATCGATTACAAGGGAGGTACAATTGTTGGCACTGCCTATGACAGTTGTGAAGCTGCAAAAAGTGCCCATGTATACAGTAGCGAAGCGTAGTCTTACGAAGGAGGCAAGCAATGTTTCAGTACAACAAAACATGTAGTACAACGACATGCCGAGGGGAAAGATTCAAGGTTTATAGCCTCATTTACCCAGTCGCTGGATTTGTCAAAATATCGTAATAAAGTGACTGTACTAAAAATAAACCATATGATCCGCAAACGTCACATTTACTTTTTAAAAAAATCCAGGTAACGTTATTCATATGATATTAAACGTTTTGCATATGCGAACTTTCCGCATACGACTAAAGGGAGACGGAATTTCTTACTTACTTATTAGTACCTTTATTTGCTCATTATTATTTAATATGGTCAAACGGTGACCAAACCGATTTAGATAAAAAAAATGGGAATCATTTGTTTATTTTACGCTGCATGATGTAATTTAGTATTTTTGGGCACCCTAAAAACCGCATTGGAGTAACTTAAACACTAAATAAAAAGTTAAACACAAACAATAAAAAATTCATTTCAAAGCAAAGAAACTCATGCATAGACGATGTACTCACCACAATAAATTTCAAACTCTTGGTCCATTGGATGCCACCCTTAGTGACGATATTCATACTCCATTCTTCTTTTCTTCTCTAGAAAATGTTTAAGCACACAATCGTAAAATTTAGTTTCATCCATTTTGAGTTCCTTTAATAGTTCCTTCTCAATGGACAAATGAGCAAGGGCTGACAACCTTTCCTGACCCTTGCTGTTCCTGGCGAATGTCTTGATACGTTTCAGCGGCGTTGGTCGACCCCCTTCCACGATTTTCATTTTAACACTTATCTCCCTCGAGCTAAACGAAGCAATTTTCAATTGCTCAATAATACACCCGCACTTCACATCAACCGTTCCTAAATACGCGTTCATTCCGATAAATTCACAGCACAAAACACGAAGCAACAAACACTCACACTATCCCACGCGCTTTCCACAACTGCAAATGCAAGCATCCACACAAGATCACTTTGAAAATCTCTGAAACAACAGAAAGTGATACCAACCTATTTCCTTAATTTTATCCGTCACAAAGGAAAGATATATCAGTTTGGAGATAAAAATTACGCGGAGGAATCAGAATCATTTCAGCAGAACGAATGTGTACATTAATATTTAAGTAATAAAGTGTCATTCAATGGCGTGCCCGGGGCGAAGGGGGGGTTGGATGGTAGACATAACCCCCTTTTGGCCCAGTATATCTAAGAAAAAACGTCAAAGGAAGGAAAAGATGACAAAATGGGGACCGTAAAAAGACCCTGGGAACACCACTTGCGTCATAATAATAGAACTTAAAACATATTCGGGCCTCCCCGATGGCGCAGTGGTAGTGTCGTCGCCTTGTAATCAAGGGGTTCCGGGTTCGATACCCGGTGGAGGCACAAGTGTTTCAGATCCCATTTTAAACTGTAGGTCCAGTCCCGATTAGCCTTACTGTGCATAAAGTGGACTTAAAACAACAAATCAATCAATCAATCATTAAAACATATTCTTGTGCTCATAATATGCAGAATGTATACGATTTACTTCTATGCCATGTACAAATATCAGTAGATAGTTCTTTCTCAGATATCTTTATTTTCACCCCAAGTTTTATTCAAAAGCAGTCAATTTATTGATTGTAAAATTTGTGAAAGAGCTCACTTGAATTACTGCGTAAATAATTTGGCAGTTGCAAACACTGGTAGCGGTCAACACTTCTGGCGTAATTTGAGCTGGACCGACCAGGAAGCAGGGTGCAGGACCAAGGTCCGTCCAATCTTCCCTCCCTCCCTGAGAAATCTCTTCACGGGGGTGCGGAAATTCCACTGCCCCAACTCCCAATGTCAACTTTTTTTACGCGTTTTACATTTCGCGAAATCTAAAATAATTTGTAATGTAATATGATATATATGGAATTTAGAACAGTGATAATAACTTCTTTTAGTTATTTTATGACTAACAATTATTATTATATTTGCGATCTTGTTTACGTGTTCATGAAGACAAATATTCGTTACTAGTTTTTGCTGGCAACGTACCCATAGATGAATCCTTCTGCTTTCGGTTGAACTCGGCTATTTTCGGGAATCACGCAAGCTCGGAAAGCACAGCTTTTTGTAGAAGCTTTGTGGACGGGTTCCACCAGAATTTCACGCTTCGCCATGTGACTCCTTCGGAGGCCTTATTTTCCCGCAGAACGGCTGCAAGCATTGAGGCTGGTGCTTGCTACAGAGCTGCTGGGGGAGTTTGCGGCCGCATTTTTTCGCGAAATCGAGTGCGATGGAAACTAAATACGGTTAGAACATTAAGTACATTAAATGATATTCGAATTATGCAAGCAGTGCTTGCATTGCTTGTACTATATCTTCGCCTCTGCATGTATATATGATTAACAGTGTGCTTTCTAAGTACAAGGAAGTTGTGAAAACACACATAAAAACATGATAAATAGGAAAGGTTTAATGTTGACCATAGGCACAACTTTGAGTATATTCACCCAACTGATAAGAAGAGGCCTTTGTTTTATCTTGTGGACACTGTGCACTTATTTAAGTGTATTAGAAACAACTGGCTCAATTAGAAAAAATGAAAATGTGAGTGTTGTTTACCCAGATTTTGAAAACTCTTTAGTATGGAAAGTGATGTCATCCTAAAATATGCTTATAAATTATCATTAAAATCTATGTGGCCAACTTCCCTAGAAGGACTAAATATGCAACTAGTTGTTCAAGTTTTCAACCATATGGCCATTGAAAGTTTAAAGCAAGAAGGGCCAAAACACAATTTGCCGAACTATGAAGAGACAGCAGAGTTCATTAACATTGTTTTAAACTGGTGGGAAGTAGTCAACGTCAAGTGTCCATGGAAAGGTGCGAGGTTAAGAAATATTTTACAGTATCCTCTGACAAACGAATCCTCAGATGAGAGACTCTTGTACCTACATAAATTCCTTGATTTGTTGGAAAAGTGGGAAAGTTTGAACGTCTCGTCAGGAAAACTCACCAGAGAAACTTCCAGTGCCCTGAAAATAACTACACATGGGCTAATTGAAATAACCAGATATTGTACAGAAGAGTTAGGAATGCAATATTTTTTACCAGGAAAATTTCAATCAGACACACTTGAAGCAAGATTTGGGTGGTGCGCAGTACAACGTACATATCTCTCCATCATATTTTTGAGACGGAACAAAAACTGCGTCTTGCCAGCAGAATGAAGTTGAAACTGAAGTCACTAAAATATGGTGACATCTTTGCAAATCAAGTTGACGAGTATGGTACATCTGAATTTACCCTGGCAGTTACAGACTTGGCTATGTTTCAGAGTTCGAAAATTCGTGCTGCGGATATTGTGGAAGCGAAGAGAGATCTTCCTGTTTTGATGTACCTAGCAGGCTATTGCTCTTACATTACAAGAAAAATATTGACGTGCGATGACAGTAGCAACATTCTAGTTTTGGGCAAGATTATGCAAGAAATTCCAAATGATTCATTGGGTTTTATAAAAAAGTTCGAGTAGAGGGGGATTGTTGTGTCCTTCAGAGGTGGTTGTGGATATTGTGCTGATCAAGTATGTTGTTGTCAAAAACTGTTAAGCCGTGAATATGAAGTGGAATTCTTGAAAGCAGTTTCTAAAAAAACTGTTTTTAGTCGACATAATTTGCTTCAACATATCAATTTGCTGATATACAATGCCGATGGCATAGCAAATCAGACACCTGAACTCACTCATCTACTTTGCAATAAAAATATAGATATTGCACTAATTAACGAGACTCACCTCAAACCACATATGAAATGGACCATCTCTCGTTATAGGATTTTCCGTGAAGACCGACTCCAACAAAGAAAAGGCGGACTTCTCATATTAACAAGACAAGGAATCAACGCGGCAAGAATAGCACTACCCACATTTACATCAATTGAGGCAATTGCAATTAAGGTGCATACTACTTCAGAAGATCTGATATTAGTTGCAGCGTATCGGTCTCCAGCTACAGTGCTGGATTATCAAGACGTACTACAATTGGACACACTGGGATATAACGTTATTGTTGGAGGCGATCTTAATGCCAAGCATCCTATATGGCATTCCAGAATATCTAACCCGTCTGGAAATATTCTACTGCAAGTGCTGCCAGATACTGAATTTTCTATATCTGCTCCACTGGACCCTACTTTCTACCCTAGGGGTAGAGGAACACCTGATGTCTTAGACGTACTTTTGAACAAAGGAGTAGGCATTAGTACTGCATCACATGTTGAAGACGCTCTTACCTCGGATCATCTCCCTGTTATCGCAGCTATTGCCCAGGGCATCTACTATCATAGGTTCCAGGCACTACAGGAACCCAAAACAGATTGGAACGCTTTTCGCCGGCAATCTGAACCTCCATCAATCAATGAATACGGCTGAGGAGATCGATGAAGCAGTAAACAACTTTACAGAGGTTATTAAAACATCTTGGAGCCGAACAACGATTACCATGTCTACTTTACCTACGCCAAACACTTATCCAGTACTGGAAATTTTACTTTGTTTGACACGATGGGCCCGACGTCGCTGGTATAGAACTCAATCACCCAATCATCTTTACGAATGGAGGTTGCTTGCCAAAGAATTACATAATTTTCTAGTAACAGAGCGGACCTCCCAATGGGATGAACGTCTACGAAAACTGGAACCACAAGATAGGCAATTTTGGAAGTTAGCGCGCACTCTCAATGCAAGAGATAAGCCAACATTGAATTTCTTAAATTCTCCAGAAGGACCTATAGTGAATCCTCAGGAAATAGCGGAAACTCTTGCAGACCAATTCCAAACGCATAAAAGTAAAGAAGTAAAGTGTTCCCCTGTGCTTAGCACCACGCCATGAAGGCGTATAGGGGGTGTGGGGGTAACGCCCCACACTTTCTTGATCCGGTCGTGAGTGAGGGTGATGTGATCAGCACCACGCCCCTGACCGCCTTTACCCCCCAGGTTTCCCCAGGTACCCATGTTATTCGACGCTGGGTGGGGCCATCGTTAGAAAAGTTCCCGGATTTGAACCAGCCGGGGATCGAACCCGGGACCTTTAGCATGGTAGTCAGACGCGTTACCGACTGAGCCACCGCGGCCACAATTCCAAACGCATTTCAAACTTAATGCAGAACTTAATGATCAAGAAACAGAGCAAGAGGTTCAAAATATATAGACCAACTTCTACAACTTCCATCGACTCTTGATGCTCCACACGTAACACCTCGTGAAGTCCAAAGGCTGACAAAAAAGCTAAAACCGAAAGCAGCACCTGGTCTAGATGGTATTCCACCTGCGGCACTTCAGAATCTCACAAGAAAGGGTTTTGTGTATCTTGCCAAACTTTTTACTAACATTATAGATTGGGCTATTTTCCAACACAATGGAAAATGGCAAAGATAATAGCTATTCCAAAAATGGGAAAGAATCCGCACGAGAAGACAAACTATAGGCCTATAAGTCTATTATCTCATGTTAGTAAGATTTTCGAAAGGGTGTTGTGCCAGCGTCTCACAGTTATTATAGACGAACATCAGCTAATACCAAACCACCAATTTGGCTTTCGGAAAAATCACAGTACTACCGAACAACTTGCCAGAGTCGTTGACTATATTGCTGTTCATAACAACAGAAAGCATCTTGTCGCTGGTCTATTCCTGGACGTGCAACAAGCATTTGATAGAGTATGGCACGGTGAACTAATGCTCAAATTACAACAACTTCCGGTACCTCAGTGCTACTTAAAAATTATGATGAATTATCTGCAAAACAGAAAGTTCATAGTAACTGTGCAAGGGCAGAAATCTACTTCCAGATCTATTGAAGCAGGGGTGCCTGAAGGCTCTGTCCATTGTTACCCTGCCCCCGTGTCAGGGCAACAGTGTTTTTTTTTCTTATTGTAATATTTATTAATATGTTAATTAATTAGGTAATTACGTGTATAAAAATATGTATGTGTGATTAGTGTAAATCAATTTATTATGCATTTTTAAGTTCGTATTATTCCATGTATAAATACCATGTAGCTATCTGTTCTTGCTTCGTGTTTCGAACGTTCAGAAGAAAGGCGGGCAGTTTAGCTGTTAAAGATTAAAAATTTTGAAAGAAGGGCGGTTGGCAACAGACGCCAACCAAACGTATATAAACTCCCAGATGAGAGTAGGGGAGGTCGGCTGTTGGAAATGAGACTTGGAAGGGAGAGGCTGTTTTTGCTTCGGTCAGCTAGGACCGGAGGACAAATCTCCCGAAACGGATGCTGTAAGAGATTGGATTGCCGGGCAAGCTAGTGCCTTGGTATCCAGTTTACAGGTAAAAAGGTAGTTTGTACTGGATGTTATTTTGAAAGTAATTACGGTGCGCCGGGCAGCCTAGTGCCTTGTCACCGTGGAGGTTGAGAAATGTACACGTCGGGCGGCCTAGCGCCTGTTAAGACGTTTCTTGGAGTAACGCGAGTCTACCTTGTGACAAGCGTACTTCCGATGTAATTCATGAAATGTAAAGCATCCAGGTACAAACAATAGAGATTCCAACATCAAAAATTAGAGTTTTGGCCCGATAAATAATTAGAGAAATGAACGTTCGGAAACGACATGTATATACTTTAAATTTTACGTTAATTAAACTATAGAAATAATCCAAAATTTCCGTTTTTAATTTCACAAAAGCTGGACAAGGTAATTTATCCCCCTGATCAAAAAGGTTTCGCAAAAAGGTTTTCCGTTGTCTCTTGTAGTTAATTATATAATTATGTTGACTTGTAGCAACCCACGTGCATTGTCGTACAAAGAAAGATACCCCTAGACAAATCTGAGCCGAGTACGAAGTGCACCGAACCTCGAGTGCGGAGGTAAAGTGTGGTGGACCAGGCGAGTAACATATTTATTTGGGGGCTCTGTCCGCGATTGAACTTAGTTATTTGAGGTCATGTCGCAGGATATTGAACGAGATTTTTCATTTGAAAGTTAAGGAGAGAAACAGACGAGGATCGAACCGATGATCTTGCGAAACAGAAAAGGGGAAGTTACAAGAATGTCGCTTGGTAACTCGAGCAGGTCCAGCCCGACCGCGTCAGAACTTTCTGTTGTTGAGGAACAGAGGTGCGTTCCAAGAGTGACAATGGAGAAAATTCGTTTGCCGCTTCCGACATTTGAGGGAAATGTAGGAAAGAAAGATGCTTTTTCGTATCTGGGTAGGATTCAAGATTACGCGAGAACGTTGAAAATTTCTGAAGATGATCTTCTGAAGGAGTTTATTCCTCTTTCGTTACGAAATGAAGCGAGGGAGTGGTTTTTGTTCACGGAACCGTTCGGTGATTTTTCACAATTCAGGCATAAATTCTTGCAGGCTTTTCACGGATTGGATTATCAGAGAGAAGCAGAGTTATTTTTGTCGCAAAGGTTTCAACTTGCTAACGAGGGATTGGCGGAATACGTTCGCAAAGTTGACAGGCATTTTAGCAGGATAAGGAATTCGGCTTCTTCACAGGAGAGAATTGACTTTGTGAAGTCGCACTGCAATCCGGTATTTAGGGATTATTTGTACAACAAGACATTCACTTCTATGAGAGAAATGAGCGAGTACGCCCTAGAACTACAAGCGGAGTTTTTGGAAAGGCAGAGGTTCAAATCTTTCGTTTCGGAAGACGAAATTCGTAACTTGGCCCTAAGAAAGTCAGTTAACCAGGAATGCGAAGAGGAGGGGGAAAGAAAGAAATCTGATATTTTCTGGGACCCTGTGAGCATTGGTTTTGACCGCCCGAAAGTCGAGCGCTTGAGGGCTGAACATGTGGTTTCACGTCCTCCACCCTCGCGGCTTGCGGTGAGGGATGAAAACAAACAGAACCGTTTTTCGAAGGAAGATTGCCAGAGAAATAAATTATGCTACACTTGTGGACAGAAAGGTTACAGAGCTTCAAATCACCGTAGGGAAAACAAGATTAATGAACGTGGGAAGGAAGTAGTAACAAAAAACTCGTAGAGTCGCCACGAATTTGTCAAGTTCGTGGCGTGGAAACTGCAAATTTTACGCGGAAGGAAAATTTTTCACCTCACAATGTAAATGTATAAGACGTAAGGGAACCTATCGTTTTATGCAACGTGGCTAACGTGGAAGTACACGAATGTATTGATACGGCGTTGTCCAATAACTTTGTGTCTTTGGAGGTTTTCGAGAAAATAAAGACAAATGGAGTAAAATTGAGGGGTTGCAAAACTAAAGTAATACTTGCGGAAGGAAATGTGGAATCTTTGGGGAGCGCTTACGTGAATATTAAGTTTCACGGACACAAGGCTCGGGATCAGACATTTGTGCTATCAAATGCTAATCATGAAATGTTAATGGGAAGGACATTAATGGCTAAGCTGGGACTTATACCCATGATTCATCGTAACGGGTGGGCAATTGAGCCTGATCTTTCGAAAATCGTGCCTTTTGATTCGCCGCCGACACGTGATAGCGTTGATGCTGTTGGTTCAAGGGGACTGGGTTCGACCACGGATGGAGTCGAAGGGGTCCGAGAGAACGTTTCTGCTTGCGGAGCGGAGACACGTAGCAGCGACATCAAAGAGGAGGGGGTTGACGAAGAGAGAAGGATTGCCATGCTGATGGAGGGTACCGATATCTCAGAGGAAAACAAGCCGAAATTGATTGCCATACTGAGAAGGCATATTGATGTTTTTCAAGATAAACCGGGATTAGCAAAGGATTACGAGGTTTGTTTGGATGTGAATAACGAGAAGCCGTTCCGAGCGAAACCTAGGCCACTTTCTGAGCAAAAGAGGAAATTAATGAATCAGGCTGTTGAGCAGATGCTTGAAGACGGGATCATTGAAAGGGGTGACACAGATTACCTTTCACCGCCTATCCTTCATGTGAAGAGAGGTAACACATGTAAAGTGATCATCGACAGCACAGGCTTGAATAAGAGATTGGAGGCTAGACGTAGAGAAATACCTGATATTAGGTCGACAATATGTAAGCTTTCTGGGGGAACTATATTTACAGTTCTGGACATTCCGTTTGCATATGTATCTGAAGATACAAGAAAATATGAAGGTTTCTTGACAGAAATGGGAACGTTTAGATACAAAAGGTTATTTTATGGCTGTCGTAGTGGGCCTTTTCACCTTGCAGAATTGATGCAGAAGACGCTAGGAGAGCATTATCAAACTGATGCAATATGTTATTAAGATGACGTAGTGATTGCAAACGCTACCGAGGAAGAACAACTGAGAGTGTTGGATTCTGTTCTGGGAAAGATGAAAGACAAAGGACTGACGATTAGTTATCGAAAGTCGCGTCTGTTCAGAAAGAAAATTGATTTTCTTGGGTTTACAATTTCAGAAAATACGATATCTTGTGCAGAAAGTAAGAGGAAACAAGCAGAGCAATTGCAGCGCCCGAGAAATATCAAGCAGGTTAGGAGACTAGTAGGCTTCTTAAATTTTCTGTCAGATTTCATAAAGGACCAAGCAAAAATATCCAAACCGATCACGGACTTGTTACAAGGAAATAGGAAATTTTCTTGGGGAAAAGAACAAGAAGAGAGTTTGCAGAAGTTGAAGGATGCAATTGTAAATAGTCCTGATCTCAAGATTCCTGACGTTTCGAAACCGTTTCACTTGTTTGTAGACTGCTCTGACATAGCGCTTGGCTATATCGTCGCTCAGGAGGACGACAAAACGAGAAAATTGCAGACTGTTGCATTTGGGAGCAAGAAGCTGTCTGACACTCAGCGTTCTTATTCTGTCACAGCGAAAGAGTTATTTGCATTGACCATAGGCCTGGAGAAATTTGAATATTACTTTCTGCAAGCACCGGAAGTGATACCTTACACTGACCATTCTGCGCTCGTGGACATCTTGAAATCTTCTCAGATTCCGAGCCACATAAACAGAATGATAAACAGGGTGACCAGGTTTCCAGTTACAGTAAAATACATTGCCGGTAGGAATAACACAGCGGTTGACTACTTGTCGAGGATCGAAGCGGGATTCTCTGAGAGGGAGAATTACATTGGATCTTCGGATGCAGAAGTGAATTATCCGATAGAAGATATCAATCCTGAAGGATATTTCAGATTAGAGATGCCTGATGGGACGATAATGGAACATCATGATATTCCTAAAGTCGAAGGCAAAGTGTGTCAGAAATTCGACCGGAAGCATAAAAGGAAAACGGAAGCGATGTTTACAGATGCAGCTGGCAACACTGTAAACGGAAGACAGACGGACGGACAGAAAGAAACTTCGCCGCCCGTAGATCTTAACGATAAAGAAATGTGGAAAAGAGAACAACAGTGTGATCCTTATTTGTCGAAATTAATTGGATGTTTAAATGGGGAAGAAGTTGAAATAAAGGATGCTCGAGAGAAGAGAAAATTTGACTTTTATCTGCAACATTCCTGTCTCGACGATGATGGACTGCTTTACCGTTTCGTTGACAAAAACACTGGACTTTATCCACCGTTTAGCTCCAGATTGAAGCTGTGGGTACCAGAGAAGTTAAAGAATGAAGTACTTAAATCTTCGCATGATGATTTATTATCTGCGCACTTAGGACATGGAAAGACATTGTTTAAGGTCCTAGAGAATTATACTTGGGACGGAGTAGTCAAAGATGTCAGTAACTATTGCAAAAGTTGTATCACTTGTCTTCAGTATAATCCTGACAACAGCAGAAAGATGGGCTTTATGAACTCGAGAAAAGCTACTGCGCCTGGATACAAAGTGTTTCTGGACATTTTTGGACCACTGCCTACAAGTACGAAGGGGAGATACAAGTACTGTTTAGTCATTCAAGATGAGTTCTCAAGGCACATAAGTTTGACACCTCTTAGAACTACAACGGCGAGGACGATCTCGCAAGCATTCTTGAAGTACTGTTTTCAGTCAGGATTCCCGAAATACGTTGTCAGTGACAACCAGAGTGTATTTCGAAGCAAACTGTATTCACAAACGTTGCGTTCTGTGAATTGCAAGCCTGTCTATATTACGCCATACAGACCGAAGGGAAATAAATCAGAAGCAGCAATTAAGATAATCAAGCAAGCACTTGGCAAGTTCTGCAGAGAACACTCGTCGTGGGCTGAAAACTTGGACGCGATAAGTTTTGCCATTAATAATGCAACGAATTCGATGACTGGGTTGAAGCCGTCATTCTTGTTCTTTGGACGTGATTTGTACACACCGCATGACACTCGGAAAATGGAGCTTCAGAGGGAAGATGGAACCGGGGAGGACGTCACGGCGGAGAGACAGATGGATTACGTCATACAGTTAAAGGAAAGAATGGGCGCGGCTTTCGAATTTGCAAAAGAAAAGGAGGAAAAGACGAGGCAAAAGGCGTCAAAGGCCTACAATAAGGGCAGAAGAAGGGTTAATCTTCGTGTCGGAGATCGAGTACTGCTTCAAGAGCATAGAATTTCGTCTGCTTTTAATAAGCAAACTGCGTGCTTTTTCCCGAAATTCAAAGGGATCTACAGAATTCTGAATTTCACTACTCCAAGTAATGTTGTTTTGGAAAAGGAAGGTGAGGGGAAGAGAGTTCTGGCTAACGTTGACCAGCTGAAGGTCGTTCCGAGAAGAAATTTGAGAAGTGTGAGGGAAAGCACTCGTCCCTAAATTCTACCCTGAGAATCCATCTCAAGGGGAGGGGGTAGAAGGGCTGTGAAAAATGATGGAAAGGAAGCCGAGTGAACGACTTCTAGTTTGTACAGTAGTAATTAAGTTCCTGATTTATTGTCGCTACACATTTGAGTTCTGGTAAATTTATTTCATGTGAATGTAAGATTTAATTTACGGACTGTTGGATTTCATGTTATGTAAACCTTTTACCGATAAAAGTAAATGAATATTTTGCACACGAGATTTTCATCGCTAAGAGAATGCTGAAGGATGGCAGTTCGATGCCCGGAAAAGGAAGGGAAAGTTTCCTTATAGATGGAAAAATTAGAAAGCCATTTTAAAGTCGGGTCGTGTGATCGAACCATAGAACTTTTGAAAGCATTTGAAGCTGAAATTCGGCAGGAGTCGAACCGAGTACCGCGGATGTCCCAGACGCAAGGACTAGGGGACTAAGGAGCCGGAAGTTCTTCGGATGGACCGAGGAGGAGGCTGAGACGACCCTAGAGCGGGAGCCGGGCATGTTCTTTGGAAGGTGGAGGAGCTGAATCTGTCTGAACCTGGGAGGAGTCCAGATGACCAGATGGCTGAGATGTCCAGGAGATTCCAGAATTCCAGGAGGAAGAATCCGTGTGGAAATAGGATATTTAGTGCAGTGAAATCGAGACTCTTCTTTTCAGTGAGACGGTTGTGTGGCGTGTAGTGAAAATAACTTTTTTTCAGTGAACTTTTCTTTTTCAGTTACAGTGCTTAACTTTTCTCAGTGACTTTAAGACAATTCACACAGACTGAAATTTAAATTTCAGATTGAATTGTAACGCTGGGGAGGGGGAATCTGTTACCCTGCCCCCGTGTCAGGGCAACAGTGTTTTTTTTCTTATTGTAACATTTATTAATATGTTAATTAATTAGGTAATTACGTGTATAAAAATATGTATGTGTGATTAGTGTAAATCAATTTATTATGCATTTTTAAGTTCGTATTATTCCATGTATAAATACCATGTAGCTATCTGTTCTTGCTTCGTGTTTCGAACGTTCAGAAGAAAGGCGGGCAGTTTAGCTGTTAAAGATTAAAAATTTTGAAAGAAGGGCGGTTGGCAACAGACGCCAACCAAACGTATATAAACTCCCAGATGAGAGTAGGGGAGGTCGGCTGTTGGAAATGAGACTTGGAAGGGAGAGGCTGTTTTTGCTTCGGTCAGCTAGGACCGGAGGACAAATCTCCCGAAACGGATGCTGTAAGAGATTGGATTGCCGGGCAAGCTAGTGCCTTGGTATCCAGTTTACAGGTAAAAAGGTAGTTTGTACTGGATGTTATTTTGAAAGTAATTACGGTGCGCCGGGCAGCCTAGTGCCTTGTCACCGTGGAGGTTGAGAAATGTACACGTCGGGCGGCCTAGCGCCTGTTAAGACGTTTCTTGGAGTAACGCGAGTCTACCTTGTGACAAGCGTACTTCCGATGTAATTCATGAAATGTAAAGCATCCAGGTACAAACAATAGAGATTCCAACATCAAAAATTAGAGTTTTGTCCCGATAAATAATTAGAGAAATGAACGTTCGGAAACGACATGTATATACTTTAAATTTTACGTTAATTAAACTATAGAAATAATCCAAAATTTCCGTTTTTAATTTCACAAAAGCTGGACAAGGTAATTTATCCCCCTGATCAAAAAGGTTTCGCAAAAAGGTTTTCCGTTGTCTCTTGTAGTTAATTATATAATTATGTTGACTTGTAGCAACCCACGTGCATTGTCGTACAAAGAAAGATACCCCTAGACAAATCTGAGCCGAGTACGAAGTGCACCGAACCTCGAGTGCGGAGGTAAAGTGTGGGGGACCAGGCGAGTAACACCTTTCCCCTACTTTATACTCGTTATATACGGCAAATATTCCATATCCGAAAGAAGGATTACTAGCAACATATGCAGATGATACTGCATTGTTAGTACATGCAAAATTACTGTCCACTTGCGAAAAACGAATTAACAAGTATGTGCCAGAATTATTAAAATGGACTCAGAAATGGAAAATAAAAATAAATCCAACAAAAAGCAACACCATAGTTTTTGCATCGAGTGGAGCAAGGGAGAAAATCAAACTCCAAATATTCCAGACGCCAGTCCCTACGGTCAATAAGGTAAAGTAGCTAGGAATAAGCCTTGATACAAGACTGACTTTTGGCCCACATCTAGATGAGGTGGCAAGAAGGGCAAAACAAAGAACAGGATACCTCATGCCTCTACTAAGATCACCAGCGTTGACAATTGAAACAAGACTCCATCTGTATCAAATGATGATTAGACCTATATTATTATATGCCGGCCCTACATGTCTACAGGCCGCTAAAACACATTTACAGAAATTGCAATATGTACAAAACAGAGCACTCAGATACATTGGACATTACCC
The DNA here is from genome assembly GCF_977018435.1 of Lepisma saccharinum. Taxonomy (NCBI): domain Eukaryota; kingdom Metazoa; phylum Arthropoda; class Insecta; order Zygentoma; family Lepismatidae; genus Lepisma; species Lepisma saccharinum. Next base: position 43,948,942 of record NC_139254.1, read on the forward strand.
GTTAGCGACACGTATACAACAACTCCACGAAGACATGAACCAGCCCAGGATTGAAGATTTACTACATATTGCCCGGGATAACCTGTGGAGGCGGATTACGATGCATCCAAACCCATTAGTGCAAGCTATAGGTCAAATAAAACCCAGAGTAGAGAGGGTTTCACTTCCCCGTCCATGACTGTTTATATAAACCAGATAAATGAAATGACAATCAAGTTAATGTAATGATTGTGATTGTGAATGTTCATATATATGTAGTAGTGAGTAGATTTTGGGGATTTTCTGGGAACATTGTATATTGTACTAACGCGACAGTTGCGTTCGTTTTTGTAAAATATTGATGTAAAGAAAAGTAATTATTGTAACAGTATTGTAAATTATTGTCGATTCCAGTTAATGTTAAATAAACAATATGCTGGGATACACAAATCCTGACGTCAAATCCAAAAAAAAAAAAAAAAAAAATCCAATCCCGGAGTTCAGTTGGCTTTCAGGTCGGCTCACGATAAGATCTCTCTTACCAACGGACCTGGAAGAAGGATCACTCCGCTCTTGCGAGAGTCCAAGCATCCTAAGGAAGGAAGGAAGGAAGTTGCACTCCGCTCTTGCGAGAGGCCAAGCACCCTAGAGTAGCCGCACTCCGCCTTCCAGCGAGAGAGAACAACTCCACTTTAGAGTGAGAGATACCCCACTCCGCTTATTGGCGAGAGAGAACAACTCCACTTTAGAGTGAGAGGACCCGCTCCGCTTGCTGCGAGAGGTTTCCTTCCCCTATCAACCTGCGGCACCCCGCCAGGGTAGTGTGGCGTTTGCTTTCCAGACAACCTACTCTCTCTTTCAGGGGAACCCGTGACGACTGCGGCGACCAGGCCCTAAATAAAATTAGGTCCCAATTCTCCCCATTAGCGCCTCACTGCGAGGAATGAGTTGGATGTTCCCTGCACCCCCCTTATATCTTCGAGTCTAAAGGTGGTACAGGTAAATGCACGTGAGTGGTAAGGGTAAAGGTAAAGATACGTGTGTAAGAGTGCTAACGGGCATCCTTGTGATAGGATTATAATAAACTGTTACATCTATATATAAACCTGGTTTAGTCTTTCTTTAAACCCAGCAAGCCCTGAGATATTTCTGAGTCTTTGTACTACGACTGAATCAGTTAGCACATATGGGTAAACTTTTGCCGACCACCCAACTGCAGTGTTTAGCGTGTTGAACGCAGCCAGTACCAGTACTCCTGCGCCGTGGTGCTGAGCACTGCGTGGGTGGACGTTGAACTCTCAAATCTCAGTTTTACATAAATACTAATTTCCCAATGTATATCCCTCATTATATACTTTCATCTTACATTCATTTACCAATCACCTTCCTTTTCAATCGAAGATAAACAGCAACAGCTGGGCAACGTCATAAACACATGTGCGCACGGCGGTAATGACACTCCAGATTGTGGGAAAACCCACCAAGGAAGGTCTTGACATAGAATGTCGCGGCGGAAATGAACCGATAAGAACCCTCGGCTCAAATGGCTCGGCGCAAGCGACACGGACTCTATGAAATGCACCTGAATCTGAAATCTGAATCTGAATCATAAGAACATAGAATTCTAAAAAGAAACGGACGAAACTATGTATTTGAAGTTGATAAAAATACATTTACATTGAGAGAAGAGCGCAGTAATAATTTCGCATTCATAATTAAATTTATTAATTAAATTCGACGGTTACATTTTTCATTATTCCCCCCACCTTTCCGTCTCATTACGTAACCTTTATCAAGAATAAATACAAGGTAAAAAGAAAATATGAATTATGAACCATTCTTGTTGTCGACATAAAAGAAACGTATATTTTTAAAAACCCGGTATTGATATATTTACGTCGACGAATCAATTACACGCAATCGGCCTCTTTCAGAGATTTTGTTTTGCCACATGGCATATTTTTCTTAGCTTTATTTCCATCACTTTTAGTGTGATTACTATTTGTTATAGCTAATATCAATAATAAATGGGATGGGAATAAAATGCACGATGATAATTTTCTCCTTTCAAAGTAAAGTATAATTTCACATTGTTGAGCAGTGCAGCCGCGAAGTGTAAAACGCTGCGAAACAACATTGAATGAGCCCACCCTTTAACCGCGTGCAATTAACACTATTATTACCAGGTCATCGTCAGCACAAAACTCCATCCTACATTATTTTCCTGGCAAGGAGGAACGAAACATGAGCCTCGTTCCTTGGAACGAGAGGAAATGATTACAGGCAGTGTTGCCACAATATGAAGGCACAATTTCCCTTTCCAAGGGCAAACATTTCCCTTTTTGGACCAATTTTTCCCTTCACCTAAGCAAATTATATAATAATAATAATAAGTAGTAATAGTAGCAGCATTATTAGTGGTGGTGTTCGAAGCAGTAGTAGTACGTAGTTAAGAATTCCGTTATTCGTTTGAATAAAAAATATTTTTTAAAAATTTCAAATGTCAGTTTTATCATAGAATAGTTAGGATGGTTTCATCACTTCCTGACCAGATGTCCCAGGCGTAAATCCTTGTCAGGAATCCATCTAATCGTAAAGTTAAATCCTCGTCGTTACTATGTATCCAAAGATGCATAAAAGCAACGTACAATAAACTTAAAGAGCAGAAACAAGTAGGAATAGCAAAATAAATAAATAACATAAAAATGTGGATATGAAATTTGAAATTAACATAAACTGTATTAATTTAGCCAGATGGCCTTACAATTTGCCTGCAATTGTGGTATTTTTCATCGAAATTCCCTTTTGGCTAAAATTTCGGTCCGAATTTTCCTTCATGTGGCAACACTGGAACGAGACGGTCTGAGTCGGATCGACTTCCAGTGGAACGAGTTGGAGGAATCGAATCCACAAAAGGAACGACGTTTCCATAAGCCCTTGCCTATTATGTATAAATATTGGAGCACGGACACAACACGTCCAAAATGTGCTACTACAAAAAGAAAAGATAATTTCATCTTTGTTCTGGAAGCTTTAACACTGATCAAAAAGAAACCAACGACTTATTTCAAGAATATTCTAAATAAATCTATTGCGAAATACTACAATTAACTATGGGTAGATTGAAAAGTAACCTCAAAATATATATTAGCTGTACATTTGGTTATAAAGTGCAATTAAGTATATTAGTTCCTGATAATTATTTTATAATTACTTGAAGTTTACCTAAAGGAAAATCATAATTTAAAGTTTTAAAGCAGTGCTGCCATCTATTGACGTTCTTGTCCGGACAGTAGCGTTTAGGTCGCCAGATTTGTCTTTGCCCTAACAGCACAAGTGCGCCAAAACCAGTACAGAAGATAAGTAGATAATTAACATCATCTCACGCATGATAGAGTCTGGCAGTTGCATTTCATGATCATTGGTTTGATCCTGAAGATTGGCGGTTCCTAGTGATCCAAAACTGAAGGGGAATTTCTAAATTGCCGTAGTGGTAACATCGTGGTCAAAACGGTGGTAGACTTGGCCTTATAATAAAGACATGGCAGAGGCACATAAACTATTTCTAATCTGTGCACATAGTGGTTCGGATTCCACTTTCAACTGTAGACCCAGTTCTGATTGGTTTATCTGTGTATAAAGTGAACTTAAAACAAAAAACTTTATTTAACAGGCAACGTGTGCAAAGAAATTGTAATATTTGTTTTTAACGAATATAATGTTTTCACGTAGACAGCAAGAACAACTGTCGCTACACTGGAGAACACAGTAAAGTAAACCTTTACGCTGAATTCAAATATGTACTCAGAATTTTTCCATCACCCACAGTTTTTGTAAAATGACATTTTTAAGAGTAGTGTAAATTGATTGTCTCTAAGTCGTACTTTGTAGGTATCCTCTTTTATCCTCTTTTTTTATCAATTGAATATCAGTTTTTGACATATTTTGACAATTTTTTGTCGATGTTTTAGCGTTTAGCGATGTTTTAGTACCATTTTCAAATTTTCCCACCTCGTACTTGTAGGTATATCACGATCTTATGTGATATAACTTAACCTATCTTACGAATTTTTTTTTCAGTGATATAACTTAACTAATCATTTTTTTATTTTTATTTATTTGCGATCTTTTACGTACCGAACTAATTTACATTGGACTCCGTGTTTGTTTTAATATTTCAGTATTTTAAAGTTTTTTCACATATTTTATATAACCTAAAAATGTGTTGATTTTTTTTTTAGTATGTGGCAATTTTTTTTACGAATTTTTTAAAACTGCTCCGTGACCCTCTCGTTCTTCACGTCGTACGCGAAGGACTTCTCTGCGACCAGGATGACGCTGCACACGGTGTCCTTGGGCAGCGCGTCTTGGAACTCGCAGACGATCTTGATGTTGGTGCGATCGTTGACCACGACCTGCTTCCGCTTCGTCGTGTTGATGACGAACATCGGCCTGTGGGTTTTGAATTCGCTGGGCGTGTAGTACATGTCGACGTTTCCCCCCGTCACGCGCTTGTAAGCGGAGTACGCTTCGTAAAGTTTTAGGTAATCATCTTTGGTCATGTCGAGATTGTAATTTTCGCGCGGGAACACTTCGTTCCTGCCATTCTTCAGATAAACGTTTTTGATCTTGGAGTCGTCGAATTTGCTGGAATTTTTTTCCCGATTGTTATCGCGCCCGGTCTGAAAAAGTACAATGACGAAATCTGGCATGTCGAACTGTATGTTGTTGAACTGCGTCGTCACGTCGAATTCCATGTGACTTCCTGACGCTATTTTTTGCACGCACTGGTAACCGTGAAAGTGAATGGGCACCTGTGGACTTTTCAAGATCTCCGCTTTGTACTTGAGGGCGTAGTTCGTCTCGTATTCCACGATCGGCATTCTCAACTCCATGCTCCGGATGACGCATTTGGCTGCTTCGGGTAAAGTGTTGGGCAGTGGCGTGATACCGTCCGCGTTCAAGTTACTGTATCGCATCAGTGCGTCGTTATCATTGGCCGCTCTTCGAAATGTGATTCTCAGTCCTCCCTTCCACATGATCTCCTTGTAGTCCGAGAAGAATCCCGGAAGCAGACGCATGGGAAAGAGTACCGTGTGACTTCTCGTCGATATTTTGGTTCCCGCTTCGAAACCCCCCGCTTGATAGTATGCTGCGTCCGTTTTGGATAATTTCAATGTTCCCACTGCCGTTGACGTGATGCCTGGATAATCGATTCTGTCGATGACGGTGTTGTGTTTCCTCACCTCCACCTGCGAGAACAGGTGAGGCACGAAGTTGTCCACGAGTATCAAATTTGCTGCTGCGGGGAACGCGTCTCCGCTTTCTTTCTTCACCACGTCGAATTGAAGGTAAAGGTCCGCTAGTAGTGTGATTTGTGGTACTATAAACTCGAGAAATGATGAGCCCCTCTCAGGCAGATTTGGCTACACTTAAAACAAGCTCAACATGCCCATATGAGCTTTTTGCTCAAGTGTGGAACCCCGTCTAATCCAAGATTTTTGTAAAAATGCCCTCGGGAAGTTCCTGTGAAATGATGAGCCCCCTCAGATTGATTTGTCCACACTTACAAAAGGCACTTCTGTCAGATTGTTGTCCATAAGCTTGTTAAAAATATGCCCCTCTTGATATTTTTTTTGGATACACTTAAAACTAAGCCAAGATACACACACACACACACACACACCTACACACACACACACACACACACACACACACACACACACAAAGCACATTGTTGAACCCAACTGATATTTTTTATTAAGTATAGAGTTTTGATTTGAACCCAAGAAATTTTATATAAATACCAAAGCCAAAAAATATTAACACACATACACACACACACACACTAAATATACAAAACACACTGCTGAACCCAACTGATATTTTTTTATTAAGCATAGAATTTTGATTTGAACCCCAATAAATTTTATATAATAAACATAACAAAATTCTAATATTTATTTTTGTTTAACAGGAACAACAAGTTCTGAGCACATAAGCAGTTTCTGAGGAATACAAGGCAGCAGCAGCAGCAAGCAAATAACTTATAGAAGGCAGTGTGTATCATATCTAATTGCATGGATAATCTTGACACAGGATTTTTTGAGAGAAGATGTATTTCAAAATACATAAAATCTAAGTCACTTGTTGATGATTTAAAGGTTAGATTCTTTGGCCTGTCCGAGTATGACCTGTTTGCTGTGCAGAATGAAACTGAAATGCAGTGGGTGCTTGCCAGTGACAGGCCATTCCAATGCCTGTATCTCAATTTTATCAGTGAGTTTGAAAAATTTATGTACAGCAGGTTCAGGAGAATTGTTGGATTGTTTGTTAATTTTTATACAGACAGGTGCCATTATGATTTAAGGTTGAAATTGTTTGACAATTATTGGTTCAACAATTGCTATGAGCATTGTTTAGAGTATAGGATGTGCATGATTGCATCTCAGAGTTCAAATTGGAGACATTATAAATATTCAAATAAAATTATTAACAAGATATCTAAAAATAAGAAGATTGAATTTGTTACAACTGATAATGGGAATTTGTACAGTGGTGAAGATTTCAATCCAGAGTTTGTATCAAATTCCAACTATATATATTTGAATGAGCTTGTCATGTATTTTATAAGGCAAAAATTTAGAGATTGCACTTATGATTGTATTGTTGAGGCACTGGGGCAGAATAATTTGCATAACATATGCAACTGTGGGAGAGTTTTGTCCAGCCTCTCAGTGTGATTTCAGGCACAGGAATCTGGCAGTTGGGAATCAACCCGCAGCAGGCAGCCCTGATTATTTCAGCAGAGACAGCAATCAAGGTAAATAAATATTTGCTGCAAGTGTAATTTAATTCTCTTCTCATCAGTGTAACACATTTCCTGTCTTGTTTCACATTTCCAAATCCCTGCCCATCAGTGCTGTAGAAATATCAGTCAGGCTCGGGTCTGTGTGCAGGAAGAGGCAAGATATTTGTTTGAAATCTGTTTTGAAGCCTGTACCTAATCACAGCACAGCTCTGTCAGAGATAGGGACAATGAGTAATATCTGTAATTAATAATTCAGTAATCATTTCTAACAAGTTTAATTTTCAATAGGCTCTTCTCATCAGTGTAACACATTTCCTGTCTTATGCAGTTCCAAATCCCTGCATAGCAGTGCTGTAGCCAGGCTCGGGTCTGTATGTAGGAAGAGGCATAGTTGAAATCTGCTTGGGTATAATTTTTTGAAGCCTGTACCTCATCACAGCATAGCTCTGTCAGAGGATAGGGACATTGAGTATAAAATCTGTAATCAATAAGTCAGTAATCAATTCTAACAAGTTTAATTTTTAATAGGATCTTCTCATCAGTGTAACAAATTTCCTGTCTTGTTTCACATGCAGTTCCAAATCCCTGCCCCATCAGTGCTGTAGAAATATCAGCCAGGCTCGGGTCTGTATGTAGGAAGAGGCAAGATATTTGTTTGAAATCTGCTTGGGTATAATTTTCTGAAGCCTGTACCTCATCACAGCACAGCTCTGTCAGAGATAGGGACATTGAGTATAAAATCTGTAATCAATATTGTCAGTAATCAATTCTAACAAGTTTAATTCTCTTCTCATCAGTGTAACAAATTTCCTGTCTTGTTTCACATGCAAATCCCTGCTTATTAGTGCTGCAGCCAGGCTTGGGTCTGTATGCAGGAAGAGGCAAGATATTTGTTTGAAATCTGCTTGGGTATAATTTTCTGAAGCCTGTACCCATCACAGCATAGCTCTGTCAGAGATAGGGACATTGAGTAATAATTAATAATTATTCTTGTCAGTAATCAATTCTAACAAGTTTAATTTTTAATAGGTTCTTCTAATCAGTGTAACAAATTTCCTGTCTCATGCAGTTCCAAATCCCTACCCATCATCAGTGCTGTAGAAATATCAGCCAGGCTCGGGTCTGTATGCAGGAAGAGGCAAGACATTTGTTTGAAATCTGCTTGGGTATAATTTTCTGAAGCCTGTACCTAATCACAGCACAGCTCTGTCAGAGTGTAACAAATTTCCTGTCTTGTTTCACATGCAGTTCCAAATCCCTGCCCATCAGTGCTGCAGCCAGGCTCGGGTCTGTAAGCAGGAACAGGCATAATATTTGTGAAATCTGCTTGGGTTTAATTTTCTGAAGGCTGTACCCATCACAGCACAGCTCTGTCAGAGATAGGGACATTGAGTAATATCTGTAATCAATAATTAATAATTATTCTTGTCAGTAATCAATTCTAACAAGTTTAATTTTTAATAGGCTCTTCTCCTGTTTTGTTTCACATGCAGTTCCAAATCCCTGCCCATCAGTGCTGTAGAAATATCTTCCAGTCTCGGGTCTGTGTGTAAGAACAGGCAAGATATCTGCTTGGGCATAATTTTTTGAAGCCTGTACCCATCACAGCATAGCTCGGTCAGAGATAGGGATATTGAGTATGTATTATTACTGCACCTGCCCCATCTAACATGTTGCTCTGTTTCTTCAATACATTAGTCATAATCAATAAAATATTCAGAACAAACCTCTATAAGATATGACAACCTGCAACAATCTGGATGTATGAGATGTTTTATTTTTTGTATTTTTCAGGCTCTCTTGTTACAATCTTGTTTCTCTCTCCAACATTGCCATCACTATAATTCCACATGTTCTATGCTAACAACTTCAAACTTGAAAACATATCTGTAATCAATAATTATTCTTGTCAGTAATCAATTCTAATATTTAATTTTTAATAGGTTCTTCTCATCAGTGTCCTGTCTTGTTTCACATGCAGTTCCAAATCCCTGCCCATCAGTGCTGCAGCCAGGCTCTGTGTCTGTGTGCAGGAAGTTTGTAGTTGAAATCTGCTTGGGTATAATTTTTTGAAGCCTGTACCTCATCACAGCATAGCTCTGTCAGAGATAGGGACATTGAGTATAAAATTATTACTGCACTATATTTTAAAACCTGCCCCAACTAACATTGCTGTGTTTCTTCATAATCAATAAAATATTCAGAACAAACCTCTATAAGATATGACAACCTGCAACAATCTGGATGTATGAGATGTTTTATTTTCTGTATTTTTCAGGCTCTCTTGTTACAATCTTGTTTCTCTCTTCAACATTGCCATCACTATAATAATATCTGCCACATTTTCTATGTTAACAACTTCATAATCGATGCAAAAAAAATAAGCCTGAAAACATATCTGTAATCTAATCAATTATAACATTTAATTTTCAATAGGCTCTTCTCCTGTCTTGTTTTACATACAGTTCCATCCCTGCTCATCAGTGCTGTAGAAATATCAGCCAGGCTCGGGGGTCTGTGTGTAGGAACAGGCAAGATATTTGTTTGAAATTGCTTGGGTATAATTTTCTGAAGCCTGTACCTAATAACAGAATCACAGCATAGCTCTGTCAGAGATAAGAACATTGAGTAATATCTGTAATCAACAATTAATAATTATTCTTGTCAGTAATCAATTCTAACAAGTTTAATTTTTAATAGGCTCTTCCTGTCTTGTTTCACATGCAGTTCCATCCCTGCCCATCAGTGCTGTAGAAATATCAGCCAGGCGCGGGTCTGTGTGCAGGAAGAGGCATGATACCTGCAGTGGTACATACAATTTTGAAATCTGCTTGGGTATAATTTTCTGAAGCCTGTACCTCATCACAGCACAGCTCTGTCAGAGATAGGGACATTGAGTATAAACTTAATTGAAAACATATCTGTAATCAATAAGTCACTAACAAGTTTAATTCTTAATAGGCTCTTCTCTGTGTTGTTTCACATGCAGTTCCATCCCTGCCCATCAATGCTGTAGAAATATCAGCCAGGCTCGGGGGGGTCTGTATGCAGGAACAGGCATAGTTGAAATCTGCTTGGGTATAATTTTCTGAAGCCTGTACCTAATAATAACATCACAGCACAGCTCTGTCAGAGACAGGGACATTGAGTATAAACCAGTGGCGAAGCGTCCTATGAGGCCCGGAGGCCGGGCCTATCCTAATATATTTGTCTATAACGGATTATTTTATTACTTATAAATTTCATTAAACGACCCTTAATAAAAGAAAACTGAAATTCTTGGTCTTCCGATAATTACCGCAAGTTTGCAACCCTGCCTGGAACCGTATCTGAGCATTCAGCGAGGCCCGCCCGAGAGTGCCTCAGCTGGTCCCATAACAACCTATGTGATTCTTGCGGGAAAGCATAATTTCAGGGGTGCGTTCGCCTGTAATGTAACCTGAGAGGCCGGCCTCTTTTCTCTCTCTCACCCTCTCTCCCTGACTTCCGAAGACTGCCGATCGTGTACGAGCGCGTGACGAAGCAGGCAGTGGACGTACAGAGCTTGTTGAAGCAGTGTTTTCATGGAAGATTCAGAGCTGTGCCGGGAGCGGAGCACACCCAGCTGCTAACATGTAGCGAAAATGTGTTGCTAACACCTCTAAGCCTGGCCTCCTAACCTATCAAAGTAGGCGTTATTAGAATTCTAACTGCAAATAATGCATGCAAGTTGGTTACCAGTGTTAAGTTTGGTGCTTTCAGCTCTTTTGAGGAACCGCTTTTCGCGAAGTGTTAGCTGCTGGATGTGCCCCACACCAATCTCGATTCAGAGAGGGAAAGTATTTTATTTCTTTGAGGAAAGGGATATTGAGACGAAATTTCCTTTCATGATTAGTGACATAACTGAAAACGCGCTACTTTTAAAATGGGGCAAAGTACGTACAATGCAAACATATAGAGAAAATCCATGTTACTGAAATTTTCTGGTCGGTGTGTTACACAGTCCGTGTTCTCATTTAGCATTTCATCATTTTCTAAATCATATTATAATTTTTTTTAAAAAAGTCGCCTGTTGAAGAAGAATTATATGCATAAAAAAGTTAAAAAGAAATAATTGATTGATAGATTTAGTTTATTTCACTTGGCTTTCTGCCATTTTTACCTAATTGGGAAGATGAGAATGAGCGATAATATGATGACATTGACGAAGGGACACTCACGAAGAACACCTATGCCCAGGTGGGGATTCGAACCTGAGGCCCTTGTCGTAGCACGCTGTTATAACCAATCTGCCGCGGAGGTCAGCATTAAAAAGAAATAAACGCTAAGTGACGATCAAGTGAACCAACCATTTCTGTAATGCGAGAAACATTTACAATACTGTTATTGAAGTAGCAAATAATTTTTACGAGCAGCTTTAATCTAAGAAATGTAAGATGGCTAGGGCCTGACAGAACGGCTTTTTATTGGGTGACGCGTGGTCAGAACATCCAGTCTCATTGTCACTTTTTTCTGACCTTCGAGACAGAAGCGCCTTTATTCTCAGATATCGAATCGAGACTAGATTAAAGTAGAATCTGAACCAATGCCTCCAGGAGTCGAACCTTCTACTTCTTGATTATAAGGCGAGAGCGTTAATCACTACATTATCCTTTACAATCACTATCCCGACTTAAGTAGACGAGATTCAGGCAATATGTTATATTTTATTTTCTAGGGGCTATATTTTAACATACTATTGTTAAAAAAAATCACATCTTCCCCTCCCCCCCCCAAACCCTGCTCCGTCCTGTGCCTACCCTTCCAGAGACAGCACGCTTCGCCACTGGTATAAACTTTATTGTGAAAACATATCTGTAATCAATAATCATTATTCTTGTCAGTAATCAATTCCTTCTCATCAGTGTAACAAATTTTCCTGTCTTGTTTCACATGCAGTTCCATCCCTGCCCATCAGTGCTGTAGAAATATCAGCCAGGCTCGGGGGGTCTGTATGTTTCAATATTGTTCAACATACGTTGAAACGTTTATATAGGAACAATGGTGGAAAATATCAGAATCAGATTATCAGCAGCAGCTATAAAGCAGCAACAGTGTCTTCTGGATTTACCTCCAGGGTCACTGTCTTGCCTGTCAATATTTTCACAAATATCTGCATTATATGTATATTTATAATGGCTGCTTCTCTATCAGAGCTATGCTGTGATGCTATTATTAGGTACAGGCTTCAGAAAATTATACCCAAGCAGATTTCAAACAAATATCTTGCCTCTTCCTGCACACAGACCCGAGCCTGGCTGATATTTCTACAGCACTGATGGGCAGGGATTTGGAAATGTGAAACAAGACAGGAAATTTGTTACACTGATGAGTTAGAATTAATTACTGACAAGATTATTATTGATTACAGATATTTTTTCAGGTTTATTTTTTTGCATCGATTATGAAGTTGTTAGATAGAACATGTGGCAGATATTATTATAGTGATGGCAATGTTGCAGAGAGAAACAAGATTGTAACAAGAGAGTCTGAAAAATACAGAAACAAAACATCTCATACATCCAGATTGTTGCAGGTTGTCATATCTTATAGAGGTTTGTTCTGAATATAATTAAATTTATACTCAATGTCCCTATCTCTGACAGAGCTGTGCTGTGATGAGGTACAGGCTTCAGAGCAGATTTCAAACACATATCTTGCCTCTTCCTGCATACAGACCCGAGCCTGGCTGAGCACTGATGTGAAGGCATTTGGAAATGTGAAACAAGAGAGGAAATTTGTTACACTGATGAGAAGAAAATTAAACTTGTTAGAATTGATTACTGACTTATTGATTACAGATATGTTTTCAATTAAATTTATACTCAATGTCCCTATCTCTGACAGAGTTATGCTGTGATGCTGTTATTAGGTACAGGCTTCAGGGCAGATTTCAAACAAATATCTTGCCTCTTCCTACATACAGACCCGAGCCTGGCTGAGCACTGATGGGTAGGGATTTGGAACTGCATGCAAAACAAGACAGGAAATTTGTTACACTGATGAGAAGAGCTACTGACAAGAAAAATTATTATTGATTACAGATAAGTTGTTAGAGCATATAATCATAGAACATGTGGCAGGGCAATGAGATTGTAAGAAGAGAGAACCTGAAAAATACAGAAAAATAAAAACAATAAAACATCTCATACATCCAGATTGTTGCAGGTTGTCATATCTTATAGAGGTTTATACTCAATGTCCCTGTCTCTGACAGAGCTGTGCTGTGATGTTATTATTAGGTACAGGCTTCAGAAAATTATACCCAAGCAGATTTCAACTATGCCTGTTCCTGCATACAGACCCCCCCGAGCCTGGCTGATATTTCTACAGCACTGATGGGCAGGGATGGAACTGCATGTGAAACAACACAGAGAAGAGCCTATTAAGAATTAAACTTGTTAGTGACTTATTGATTACAGATATGTTTTCAATTAAGTTTATACTCAATGTCCCTATCTCGGACAGAGCTGTGCTGTGATGAGGTACAGGCTTCAGAAAATTATACCCAAGCAGATTTCAAAATTGTATGTACCACTGCAGGTATCATGCCTCTTCCTGCACACAGACCCGCGCCTGGCTGATATTTCTACAGCACTGATGGGCAGGGATGGAACTGCATGTGAAACAAGACAGGAAGAGCCTATTAAAAATTAAACTTGTTAGAATTGATTAAGGACAAAAATAATTATTAATTGTTGATTACAGATATTACTCAATGTTCTTATCTCTGACAGAGCTATGCTGTGATTCTGTTATTAGGTACAGGCTTCAGAAAATTATACCCAAGCAGATTTCAATCTAATTTCTCAGTTTGTTGTCCATAAATTTGTCAAAAATATGCCCCCCTTGATATTGTTTTGACTACACTTAAAACTAGGTCAAAAATGTTCATAAGAGCTTTTGCTTACACAATAATATAATGTAATATATGCTTAAATACTTGTTGCTGTTATGTTAATATGTTACCTGGAATATGCTCAATATTTTAATTGGACACCAGCCTCAACTTGCATATCTAGTACTAAGACAATGCATTGTGCAGAAATCTTCTAGAATTGCTCTGTGACTCTCTCATTTCTTACATCATAAACATATGATTTTTCCCCTATAAGAATAACACTACATATGGTGTCATCAGGGAGTGTATCATGGAATTCACAGATAATTTTAATGTTTGTCCTGTCATTAACCACAACTTGTTTTCTTTTGGAAGTGTTGATGACAAACATGGGTCTCTGTGGTTTGAATTCATCTGGTGTGTAATACATGTCAGTATTGCCAGTAGTGACCCTTTTGTATGCTGTAAATGCCTCATATAATTTAAGGAAATCATCCTTGGACATGTCTAAATTATAATTTTCTCTAGGGAATACCTCATTTCTGTCATTTTTAAGATATATGTTCTTGATGTTGCAGTTATCAAATTTACTTGAATTTTTTTCCTGATTATTGTGTCTTCCAGTCTGAAACAGTACCACCACAAAATCCGGCATGTCATATTGTATACTGGAGAATGAATTTGTAGCATCAAACTCATAATAGGTACCAGTGGCTTGATATGTATAAAATTGTAAAGGTACTTGTGGATTTTTTAGAATATCTGCTTTGTATTTAAGAGCATAACTGGCTTCATATTCAACAACCGGGATTCTTAGCTCCATAGTCTGAATAATGCATTTGCCCTCATCAGGTAGGGTATTAGGCAGAGCTTCCCCTGTAGAGTTTAATGAACTGTACCTCATCAAAGCATTATTATCATTGGCAGCTCTTCTAAATGTGATTCTTAAACCATAATCTGAGAAGAATCCTGGCAACAGGCACATAGGGAACAGCTCTGTGTGGCTCTTAGATATAATTTTATCACCAGCCTCAAATCCACCTATTTTGTAGTAAGAAGCCTCGGTTTTGGATAATTTTAGTGTGGCCAAAGCTGTGGAGGTAATGCCGGGGTAATCCACTCTGTTTATAACAACACCATGTTTTCTGATCTCAATTTCAGAGAACAGATGCGGCACAAAATTGTCTACCAATCTTATATTTGAATTTGCCGGATAATCTGTACCATCGAGCTTTACAACATCAAATTTGATGTATAGATCTGCTCTGTGGGGGTGTATAAAGCCATCCCCTACATCAAGATCAACCTCAATCTCTGTGTTGGGTTGATTTAAATTTGCAAATGTCCTCCTGTTTGGGGGGAATGATTGTAGCTCATAACTCTCAAAATTTTCCATTTTTTTTGTATGTATTTTTATTTAAATATTAATCTCTATGATTGCAGTTGTTGTGGCTCCAGCAAAATCAACTAATTCTTCTTTTTCATTAGTGACCATCAATTCAATATAATCTATTCTATTATGGCACACAGGAAAATATAATGTTGGGGATGGAATGTAGATGATGGGCTCCATAAATTCAGAGTTAGGTTTGAATGTTGCAATAATGCCAGTTTGTTTGTGAGTGCCTATGCCATTTGATTTGGTGATCATACCCTCGGCCACATTACAGTGAATATTCAGAGTCTCTATGGCTAAGAATTTAGGTATATTAATAGCAGTGTGTTTGATGGCTGGTTCAAGTTTTGTGTTGTTCTCAAAGCCTAACAGCTCTCCTATAGTACCCAGATCCACTGTTTCTGTAGCAGATACAATCTCTACTCTGTGAGTGACAGAATTTTGAGTTAAGACTATACCTCTGGGCAATTGAGCATTTAGAGTGGACAGATTATATTGCCCTGGAGTGATGACAATTTTTTGATCCCCTACTGCAATTTTGTTGTTGTGGTGTGTAATATTAGGGATCAAGTACATGCCATAAAATGCTCTGAGAGCTATTGTTTTGGGATACACTATATCATCATGTAATTTGAGTTTCAATATTGAATTTTGGCTGGTGAGATGGAATACCCCCATGATGTTTTAAATACCACAGGGCCTTTTGAAAATTTTCAATTGATGGTTTATTTATTTGAGACATATATCTAAGAACAGATAAACACAAATGTCCACAATTAACATCTTTGAAGTTTTGAACACGTGCATTATTGTAATAAAGATTAGCTGATTTTAGATATTTTACTAAATTTTCAGGTGGAACACCTCCAAATGAATCAAACCCAAATGCCTCATCTTTTAAATATTTAAGATAACAAATCCAGTGAGTGCCCTGATTTTTGTACTTATCCAAATTAACAATGCCACACTCTTTGTTGAGTGGTTGTTCTGGTAAAGAATCAGACATGTACACACCTCTAAAATTTTTGATGCCCAGTGGCTTGATTAAAGCTTCAATATCTTGGTTTGTAAGCGGCTCTTGTTTTTTAAACTTATTCATGGCTCTCTTAACACCTTTGCCTTGTTTCTCCATGGCCAGGTTATGACGCTTCAATTCATCTAATTCTGCCCTATTTTTCTTGGCATCTATTACTGTTTTTGCTATGGCAGCTGATCCCCCAGCCAAGCTCCCAACAGCCCCAAGTGCTGCTAAGATGGCCGGGATAGTAAATATAAATCCACCCACATGTGATTTTTTCCTGGATTGCTGTAATTTTTTTAATTGGGGGGTACTAAGCAACAATTTCATACCATGGCCCTTGGCAAGACAAGAATTTTTTTTCTTGCGCTGCTTTTTGGTTAAAAGACTATCAATAGTTTTAAGAGATTTAAGACCTGCATAAGGTATTTGATACATAACACCCTTGGCCTTCATCCTAGGTTTATTATATACATATTCACAGCCCCCACCCCAGTTTTTGTTTGGTGTTCATAGCTATGGTGGTCCCCAATGCTGCTATTTTCTCACTCAAAGAAGCATCTTTGCTTACAAATCTACCAAATGCAGCCTCTTCTAATTTTTTGTCTCCAACATGTCTCTTGTCAAGATCAGAATGTGTGTTGTATGCTATGTCATGGTCTCTACAAGCAGCATCTAGGGGATTAACACCAGGATAACCTCTGTTTAATCTATGCTCCAATTTTGTGCCTGGACCATAATACTGATAGCCTGGAATGTGTAGTTCAAATGGCAGCTTTTTTATAATGTCATTAACCAACTCCCGACCCTCAGAAATATTCCAAAATTTAGGTGGTAGAGTATTAATAATTTTTATAAGATATCCAATCCCCTTAGTGTCATTCACTATAAAATTAGACAATTTGGTGCTTATCATGTCCATAATTCCAACCTTTTCATTGTAAAAATTGTGGTTGCCAGCATTTTCCTCCCCAGCTAACACCAATAACCTATCTACAAGTTTCCTGACATCATCAACCCACACAAATTCTTTAGGCAGGGTGTTGTATTGTTTGATTCCACTGCCAGTCTTGATCTGTGACCATATGGGCTTGATCAAGTTGTTATATTTTGCTCCACTGCTAGACTTGACTCTTTTTTGTGTGGGATCATTGTTCTGGTATAGAGCATCTGATTTTATTAATATTTCTTTGTAATGCTCATAATCTTGATCTGTATAGCTGCCAGGCCTTTTCCTAGTCATCAGTTCCCACAATCCAGGTGTGCCGGGATATTTAACAAAAGCACCTTTTTCTCCAAGATGAGATTCTGAATATACAATTATATCATCTCCCATAAATGTTACTCTGAAATTGCCAATTCTATGTATGATGCTACCATCACGCTCTGTGTCAGCATATAAGCCAAAGACCTCATCTTTGTTGTCTTTAGGTGTGCTTAAATATTTTTGAGCAAGGAGACCCAATTCAATAGGATCCTGACTAGCTTCAATTCTTCGAGGAGCAACAGGACTAGGTGTATGAATACTGGAAAGTGGGGTGATTGGATAATCTAATATGTTCCTAGCAGCTACAGGTACAAGCTCTGTGATCAAATTTTGATTTTGCTCTGTAACAGTTTTGATATTTTTACCTAATTCACTAATAGCATCAATAATAGGCTGTTCTGTTTGTTTGTGTTGTTCATAAATTCCTCGGTTCTGTGATTTCCATCCCTTAAATCTTTTTACAAGATAACCTCTTAATCTAAGATCATCAATGATTGGCCTTTTCATGGATATTTATATATGTTTCAATGTCTAGAAAATTGTTAATTTTATTTCTATATTTACCACTATTGGGTTTTCTTGTCATATCAATTGTGACAAACCCATAACTGTCCTGGTTCCAGGACCTACTGCAAAACTTGGAAAAATCATTGTAGCTCAAGTCCCCACCTACATATTCATCATGTATGTGTTTGAGGTTGGTATGATCTTGATGAAACACACATATAAAATTGCTGTTGTCTCGGATCAGCTGCTTCGGTATTTTAGAAAAAG
Organism: Lepisma saccharinum; assembly: GCF_977018435.1. Lineage (NCBI taxonomy): Eukaryota > Metazoa > Arthropoda > Insecta > Zygentoma > Lepismatidae > Lepisma > Lepisma saccharinum. Next base: position 43,967,046 of record NC_139254.1, read on the forward strand.
TCTGTGCCAGGTAGAAGCAATCAATGTTTTTGTGTCGGCCCTGTGTAAAGAAATTTCTAACCTTGTTTTGATTATCCAGTATAATGTCATCAAACACAACAACAGAATTATCGAGACATTCATGGAGTGGCTTAACATCTGATTCAAAAGTGGCAATATCCAATCCATCATATAGCTTCATCAGCTGCTGATATTTTAATTGTTCCAAGCTCTTAGAGAAAACATACAAGTGCCTGTTTTTCCAGTCTAACCAGTTGGGTGCCAATAAAAAATTATCAATCATTAGTGTAGTTTTACCACAAGCCGATGGCCCAACAATAAGACATCTAATATTATCAGGCAACAATTTGCCATTTCTCTTAATCTGATGTCTTTATTCATATCAATACTATCTCTTGGTGGACTACCACCCCTACTAGGGTTTTTACCAAAATGACTAGTTATTATTCAAACAACCAACCTTAAACAATTAATTATAATTATAATTCTAATTAGTATATCACTATTAACCCTATACTATTACTTACGAACCTCACTTACATCAATTTTCAGGTTCTGGCAGCCTTTTTATAACATCCCAGGTGTTCATATTATCACTTTGTCTGCATCGATCCAGCTGTGTTCTGGAAGTCCTAGCCATTTGACAAATAACTTGTTGCCTTTTCTGCGGATGATTTTTTCTATGAGATATGTGTCAGGCTGTTTAGTTTTGTTGAGTTCTTCTTCATAGAACCGGTCTTTGAGAATTTCTCCTCGGTGGTCTTTTATTATATATGTGTTAAGGGTCCCAGGTTTAATTTGAACCACTGTAAATAATTCAGTGCTCCAGTTTCTTGTAAAGCCTCTTTTGAATAAGTGCTTATATTTGCTGATTCTTACTTGATCACCCACCTTGTATTTGGCTTTTCTTGTTGTTGGCTGGTATCTAGGATAATAAACAGTCCTGATCAATTTTTGCTCATCAGATGAAGTTACTTCAGAGGGTTTCATGTTGATTGTGGAATGGACCGAGTTGTTATATTTATGTAGAAGTTCTGGAAGAATATTAAGCCATTTATAATTACCTTAAAGTGTAAATTGTTTATACATAAGATTTCTTAGAGTTTTGTTGAATCTCTCTACAATTGAGGCCTTGAGATCACTGTAACTCGAATAATGTTGTATTGACTGGCTTTTAATAAATTGTTGGAACACAGAATTATAAAATTCTTTGCCATTATCTGTTTGCAAATAGCGCGGTGATCTTCCACTCTGATTGATGATTGTCCTGAAGGCTTCTGTATCACATTTTCCAGTCTTGGATTTGAGTGGCACAGCCCAGGCAAATTTTGAAAATGTGTCTATTACAGTGAGTAGATACTTGTAGCCCTTGTTGATTTTGTCTAAGTTTTTCAGCTGTCCACTTGCCATCTCAATCAAGTCGCTCTGCCATAAATCATCTATGCCTTTTGTGACTACTGGCAGTCTCTTATAATTATGTCTGGCTTGTCTGTGTAATTCATCAACAATAATTTGTCTAGACATAATATGAAAACAAGAATATTGCAACTATGGGGTGTTCAGCAGCTGATACTACAGGATTTTCTAAATATAATTTGTCTCCTATTTGTATATGAAATTCCAGTGAGCCATCATCTTCAGCATAAGATGTTTCTAATGTATTGGGATCTGTAAAATCTTCTAACTCTACACTGGTGATTTTTGGTTTGTTGTCAGCATTTGTTATTGATAAGGTGGGGTAGTGGTGTGCCTGTGGTTGAAGCCAATATTTGATTTTGATTGGTCTCAGTGTGCCCCCAACAAAAAACTGGTAATAAAATTGTACAGGGGACAGCATATATATTTTGCCACCTGGTGTAAATGGTGAATCATATTCTTTGTTGGGGATGCTGTACAATTCAAGAATTATTGTATGTTTAGGATTCTCGATTATGCCTGTTATTTCTTTTTCTGCTGTAAGCAATCTGCTTGTTACAGATTCAAGGTGCTCATTAATAGTCCTAACAACATCATCATGGCCTGGCTTGATCTTTATGTCCACAACAAGTTTCTTGTATTGTTGCACAATCTCTTGAAGCTGGGTGGCAAAAACAGACAGAGCATTTGCTTGATTGGATTCCATGGTCCCTAGCTGTTGCTTGATATTAGCTACAATTTGTTGCAAATTTTCAATAACTGCCAATTTTGAATTTTGAGCAGTAAGATCATGGACCTGTCTTCTGATATCCTCAAACAGGGCATGCAGTTCATTAATATGTTGATTGGTTGGTAGAGTGGCCACTGTCTGAGTAAGTTGTTTGATCTCTGTCTGGATATTCTTGATATCTTCTGATTTCAATATGCGATTCACTGCTCTCTTAATATTTTTAAGTTCCTGTGATGTAGGCAGATTTGTTACAGTATTTTGCAGAGATTCAAGTGCCAATTTCACATCATTTAATTCAGAAGCATCAACCACACCACGCATAGCATTTTGGAGCAGGGCTATATCTGCCTGAGTGGGTGTTGATTGTTGTAAAATTTCAAGCTTTGTTTGGATATCATCGATCAAGTGATGAAAATGAGATAGCTCAGATTCAGTGTTGAGGTTTTCAAGCTTTGTGATCTGTTGCTGGACACTTACAAGAGTGTCTACAATACCAGTCAGGCGAGATTCTAGAGATTCTTGTACATTTGTCAAATCACTTTGCACTGCTGCTATTGTACCCTCAAGATGGGTTATGGTACTTTGAATTTTTCCAAAATCTTCATATGTTTCAAGTTGCAGCTTAATGTTGGCAACACTCCGAGTTATTGCACTCAAAGCATCAGAAGATGGCAAGTTGTTCATAAAATTTTCAAGTGTCTCAATTTTTTCTTTAACCTCGGCTATGGCATTGTTCAGAGGGTCCAGATTAGGTTTCTGTAATGATTGAATCTGTTCTTTTAGAGTGGAAATCACTAGATCAAAATCTTCTTGTGATTTTATGCTTTTAACAATTGTTTGGAGCTGTGTCTGGACATTATTAATCTGCTCTTCCAATTGCTGTTTCAATTGCTCAGAGTTGGTGGCCTGGGTCTTAAATTTGGCTTGAAGAGCTGCTACAGCTTCTTCTAAACTTTGAAAATTATCCAATGTGGCCAAGTCAGTATATTTTTGAAGAAGCAATTTGAGTTCAGAATCAATTTTAAGAAGAGGGTTCATGCATTGTGATTGCAAATTTGTAATTTCTAGTTGAAGACTGGCATTCAGTGTGGTTTGTAAAGCTTGCAAATCACTTCTTAATTTCTTGACTCTGACATCAAGCATCAGAATCTCATCACTGTGATCTTCATGTCTTGTATGGCCAAATATATCATTAGGCATTTTGATTTAGTGGTTATTTATTATTGAATATCTATTTCTTAATTCTATAAAAAAGGTATAAGCTTGTCATATGATCCCGGGACCTCAATATATAAGCAGTCACCAGCAGAAACAGTATATACAGTGCCAGAAATCATGTTTGAGTGCTTAATTCTATAAATATTTCTCCCTACTGAAATCTTGACATTACCCTCAGGGGTTGTAATAAATTGCAATTTACCACCTACAGGTAATTGGTAATGATTTAAATTATTGTTAAATATGTACAATGTTTTACCTGTTTCATCATCAACATCTGTAAGTATGCTGTTCAGATGAATAATTAACAAAGCACTTAGTTTAGATATTATATCAGAAGAAGGTTGTGGTGTTGGCAGGTCCATAATAGCCTGTTTTTTGAACCCAAATAAGTTCATAGGCATGTTTATTTATTTCAAATCATGCTCTGTAATTGGGCATTGTTTGCCACTTTTCAAATCACAATGACCCCATGGTAGAGTATGTATGCCACATGACAAAATGCATCTCTTATCATCATGTGGGTCCAGAGCCACTTTTCTTACAACATTTGTAGTCAACAAGTGATCCACACTCTGAATTCTGGATTCTGATGTTCTGATTGTGCTACATGATTTGAGGCAATTTTTGTAATCTTCAAATTCAAGCTCTTTGTCTACAGTCACTCTGCCAATGCCCTTGGCCTTTTTGGCAACAGCGCCACTTCATGTTTCAAAACTGTACATCTTGGTCCTTAACCCAGCAAATGCCACAATAACATCACCAAGTGTCTCATCTTTTAACTTGCCAGGCACCTTTTTGTAGTGGTGTTTAATTTTTGAATGTTCACTGGTATCAAAATATTTAAACAATTCAGGCTGTGCTATATCTTGATAAACATCTTCTGTTTGAATATCAAGAACAAAACTATCTGTGTCCATGTACATCAGTTTTACACGATCCTTATAAAAAGGCTTCAACACATTATAAAACAATTTTAACATGTGTAATTTGGCCAATTCCAATATCACAGCCCCTACATAAATAGGCTTATCAAACTTAATCTTTGTTTTTTTCATGTTGAAAAGTGCCATATTCTCATCATAAATTCTTCTGTAATTGAAGTTGGGCTTTGCAATCAATTTTTTGCTCCGGCTGGGGTCAGTAATTATTTTAACATCAATATGTTTTCTGACATTTTTAATTGTTTTGCCATACACTGAATTGACCATCAATTTAAACAAGGTCTTATCAAATTGGCTCATTGCAGATGTTCGAATCTCTGTGTTTGTATCAATATATGGTTTCAACCATCTTGAGTGCCTGAACCTCAAAACTTTTCCAACTTTGGTCACTTGGACACCATGATTTATTAGGAACTGGAGGTTTTTGTAATATAAGACATAACCCTGTTTTGGCTCTAGATTCATCATCAATTTCTTTTGTTTAGAGCCAGGTGAGCACTCAACCTCAGGAATTGGGGGCAGATCAGAAAATGTGTTGTGTAAATCATCAGGAATTGTCAGATCAACCTCTAAGAAGAGGCCATAGTTACTGTCATCAAAATCCTTAAGATCTTCAATATTGAAATCTTCAACCCACTCAAGCCCTGCATATGGCAGTTTTTTCATCATAGCATAACCATAGAGGCTATTGGCATCTACATACTGTATATAATTTGATGGCAGTGCTGGATCATAATCAGGAATATATTTGTTATTTGCTCTGGCATATCTCTGAGAACATTGCACCATGCCTCCTCTTATACATTGTTCCATAAACAGATACATATCTTGATCCTGGATCAGATCCAATTGCATTTTAGTGTTTAAAAACATTGCAGACCATGCTAGGCCCGGAGCACTGTAAAAATACATTGGATCCAGCTTATAATTTTGCATGGAAGATTTTCTAAATGCCTGAAGTATATCAGCTAAGAGAGTGACATCAAGTTTTAAATAAGCCTTGTGATAATCACCAAATGTCTGGCATTTTAAATTGTTCCACATCAACTGGGCATGGTGATAATCATCATCAGTGATTCCAGATCCTCTGATTTTGCTGTAAAACTCTTGTTGTGGTGGCAGAGCACACTCATCAAATTTAGAAAAATCTGTAACATAATCATATGGATATACACCCTTCCGCCTAATTAATTTCAGGTCCTGATTTGGAAACAAAGCACATGTCATTTTGAATTGATCATCAGATAATTGACTGGCCAGTGTAGCCAGGCTAGCCGATAAAATTCTGTATGAATCAAGAAATCTTAAGTGAATAGGAACACCATTAACTTTAATTATCTTGCTAATGGCAATATATTTCTCATTATTTTCAGCTAAAATATTTAAATTCTGCTTGTCAAACCCCTCGTACCTGATCAAATGATGAAAATCATAATTAGATGCACCATGGCAAAATATAGGGACAAATTTTGGTCTCTGGATCTTAATATTACTGCTATTACACAGGGCCATTATGAATTTACCATCTGTATGAGAATGGTGATGTACCTTGATATTTGTATCTGAAAATTCACAATCACATACCGGGCATTTTTGTGCATTGTTGAAATCTTCAATCTGATCCTCTGTTAATGGCAACATAGGTTTTGATTTTAATAAGACATTAGATGCTATGTTATGGCACTCATTTTCTATTCCATGTGCAAATTCTTTGATGGCATCTGCTCCCATGTATATATATTCTTTACTAACCACACCATCCTGTACAATCACATAATAAAAACTAGAAGGTTCATGTAGCTGGTATGATGTACTTGAAGATTCATCAGGATCTGGGCTGCAGAATGCAAGGGGTTTGAGGTTTGATTCAAAATCACAGACTATATATGCTGGGTGTTCCAACAAGGCTTCAAATTTTTTGAATTTGGCATTTTCACTTGGATTGGGCATCACCATATGAACAGGTTTATGATTGCCACAGTATTTCAGATGCTCAATTAACTTGTTTTTAGCAATTTCTGTATTCACTTCCCGAACCCCATTCACCATTTGTTGACCATCAAATACAGTTAAACATCTTCTACACAACTTGAATATTGTATTGGATTTGTCTAGTTGTTTTCTGACTAAAGCTTCAAGATTATGTATCAGAGTGTAATGGTGTGTATCATCCCCTTCAATTAAGAGCAGATCAATCGGGACAGCAGAATCATCATCAAATGTACTGATTCTGAGAAGTGCTATCAAGCAATTGCCACGGCCAGTAGAACAAATAAATACATTAATAGATAATTGTTTACCATTAATATCCCTGGCCTTTTTTTCAAATTTATCAATATTCTGAAGAAGCATTGGATATTCTAAACCCTCCATTGCATCATCAAAATCATTTTCATGCTGTTTATAATAACTTATTCGCTCAGGATGCCTTGAAACTGGATACAAAGCAGCTAAAATACACCACAAAAAGCATTTCTCATCATTATTTTTTATGTTAACCACGGCTCTTTTGTTTTTAATATTGGCAGGTAATGGCAGATATGTAGATCCTTGTAATGGGCTGAATTCAGAAATATTAACATATAACTTGTGTGGAGATCCGCATAGGCTCCATCCTGACTCTTTTCCAGTAAATTCAGAGTGTTTAATATTCAATTGATCTATCAAACTGCTTATTATTTTGTCTGAATTTGCATTTGAATAAACCGGTACAGTTTCTGTTATGTGGGGCTGTGTAAATTTTGTGCCATTTGGCTTCTTATATTGTGTAAACAATTTGAGGGACAGCTTATAAGAGCCATTTTGTGCATTTAGAATTGCCTGCACATCTGGATTTATACTCTTCAAAAAATTCTTAATGTCACATCTTGGCTCTGATACAAACCGGTGTTCCCTAAGTTGGCCATTAAAATTGCTATGGATAGGTGGCTGCTTTGCCGGTCCAGCATTAACAGGTGTTTCATTCTTCCTTTTCAGACCAGATGTAGATGGTTGTGGGGGCAATGTTGATGACTGTCCATAACAAATACACTTATGCCATTTGTAATAAACCTTGCTTAATATTTTATGGCATCTTGGACACATTTTTGTAGCCTTTCTGCATTTCTTAGGGTCACAAATATGGCGATGCCCAGACCAATTAGAACTAGATATATTTTTTTTGCATTGATTGCAATATTTTTGATTTGGCATTTTTATTGTTTGTTTATATAAAATTTCTTGGTCCAAAAACACAGAACTATGGACAATATGCCAAAACAATTATAACAGCAGTTAGTGGCTGAGCTGGTGCTTTTATACCCAAACAACAGCAATAACTAGGCTCTGGTGATCCCCAATATAAAATAGTTTTGCTCTTTTATGCTGTTGTACAACTCACTTTACCAGGTTTCAAACCTCAGCTGTATATCAGCTAGCAGTGAATATTCTCACAATCTCACGTGTGGAGATATTATTTTGCCACATGTATTTCAATCTTTCACATTTTATCAGGACTCAAACCCAGAGCTCTTGTTTACAAGGCAACAATATTAACACTTTGCCATCAGAGGAGACCTCACATTTTACCAGGACTCAAACCCAGAGCTCTTGTTTACAAGGCAACAATATTAACACTTTGCCATCAGGGGAGGCCTCAAACACAGAAGCCTCTTGATTACAAAGCATATAAGCCATGGGACTATGTCCACATGCAATACACATCGAATATCAGAACCCAGGAGTTATGAGCTCTATATCAGCTAAATACAATTCAAAGTTGGACTTTGAACTGTGCAATGAATATTCTGTAAGTCTCACTCGGGTATATATTATCAGAACAAGGCAAGACCTGAATCCAATTCAGGCATATCTGATAACATGCAAGAGTGAAGTTTTATGCTCTTCCAGTAAATTGGAGTTAATAGCATGATGGCATGGCAATTTTCCCTGAAAGGGCACAGTGTAGATTTTATCTCATGCATGCAAGCATATAAAATCTCCCAGGCGTGCATAATTTATTGCTGGCCGGGACATGAAACTGATCAAAGATAAGAAAAAACATGAAACTTCTTGCCTGCCCTTGTCCTATTGTATTGATCTGTAAGTTGTAGAGGATGAGAATATAAGCATTTTTGCCCTAGTTTTAAGTATAGTCAAAACAATATCAAGGGGGGCATATTTTTGACAAGTTTATGGACAACACACTGAGAGATGTAGCTTTTACACACATGGGCAAATCTGTCTGAGGGGAGTTCTTCATTTCTACACTAGGGCTCAAAATTCTTTAGATTTAAATATGTACACACATGGCCGATTGGGCTATATGCCCCCTCTTGACATAGATTTAAGTGTGGGCAAATCTGTCTATTGAGGGCTCTTCTTTTCTACACTAGGATTCAAAATTCTTAGGATTAAGAGCATATCACACTTGAAGAAATGGGGAATAAGGGCATCTTGGCATAATTTTAAGTGTAGGCAAATCGGGCTGTTTAATCATATGAGCTCTTCTTTTCTACGCTATAAGTGTCCTCATCCTATTGTATTTTATACTACTTAATTGAGCTTGCAAAGTAGAAAGATTGTATTGACCTGGCGTGACGACGATATGTTCGCTTCCGACGCTAATTTTGTTGTTGTGCTGCGTGACGTTAGGTATGAGGTACATGCTGTAGAATGCTTGCAGAGCTATGGATTTAGGATAGACGATGTCGTCGTGCAGCGTGAGTTTCAAGATCAAAGATTCGCTCGTGAGATGGAACACGCCCATCGTGTTTAAGGTTCCACAATGCTTTCTGGAAATCTGGCTTATTTATTTTAGAGAGAAACGCGAGCATGGAGAGACAGAGATGACCGCAGTTCACGTCTCCGAAATTTTGAATGCGTTCGTCGTTGTAGTATAGGTTGTTCCTTTTCAGATAATGAACTAAATTTGTAGGTGGAACACCTCCGAAAGAATCGAAAACGAATGCTTTATTGTTATTTGCATATTTGTGGTAACATATCCAATGCGTACCTGGATTTTCTTGACTGTCCAAGTTGACAACTCCACATTTTCTATTTTTAACGGTTGAAGGTAACGAATCGGACATGAAAACGCCTCTGAAGTGTTTGATTTGTAATGGTTTGATTAGAGATTCAATGTCTCGGTTGGTGAGTGCTTCTTCTTTTTTTATATACTTGCTCGCGACCCCCTTCTCTTTCTTCTCCATGGCCAGGTTGTGACGTTTCTGTTCTTCCAATTCCGCCTTGTTCTTTTTCGAGTCGATCACGGTTTTCGCGATGGCGGCGCTACCCCCAGCCAAACTTTCAACGGCCCCCAATGCTGCCAGGATGGCCGGGATGCTGAATATGAACCCCCCTGTCTTTTGCTGTTTTCGCGAACGCTGCAACCGTCTCAATTGTGGAGTGCTGAGCAGCAATTTCATTCCATGTCCTTTCGTCAAGCAAGAACGTCTCTTCTCGCGTTGTTTCTTGGTGAGTAACCCATCGAGGGCACCCAGCGTTTTCAGATTCGAGTATGGTATCTGGTACACGACACCCTTGGGCTTCATGTTATTTTCACGGTATATTATTTATATATATATCTTCTGATATTTTTTTTGTTTCCCTCTCGTGTAAATTTTTTTCAAGGTATGTTATTTTATATACTCCGCGAAGTCGTTACATAAATTCTATTACGTGCTTTGTTTTCTTACCAAGAAGTTCCTTTGTCCCCTTGTACACGATTCGAGTTTTGTTCTCGATTAAAATAGATAGCTTCTCGTCGGATACCATGTTAGCGTATCGATCTGGTAAAAATAGACTGTATTGTCCGTTGAGCAACAGACGTACTTTGGCACCATACTGGGTGGAAACAATTGAACCGGAAGTTATCGTGTAAGGTTTGTCGACTTCCAATTCCTGAATTTTTATATACTCGACTGTCAAATTTAGCATTTGTTTTAATGCTTGGAGGTCACTCATTTTTTCAGTCATATCGAAGAAATTCAGGGTGTGTTAGAGAATTTTAATTTTTCACAATGTTATTTATATACCGAAAATTTTTTTTTCATCTCGTAGATTTTTTTTCACGGTGTTATTTTATATCGTTTTTTTTACTTGTACATTTTTTTGGCACGTACATCTTTTTTTGTCTTGTATATTTTTTTTGACACGTACATTTTTTTGTCTCGTACATCTTTTTTTGACACGTACGTTTTTTTGACACGTACATTCTTTTGTCGTACATTTTTTTGACATTTTTTTGTCATTTTTTTTGACACGTACCTTTCTCTTGACATATTTTTTTACACCTACATTTTTTTCTCATATTTTTTTGACAGTTACATTTTTTTACACGTACTTTTTTTTGTTGCACATTTTTTGAATTTTTTTAACGAGACAAAATTTTTTTAACGATAAAAATTTTTTACGATAAGGCAACTTTTTTTTTGACGATGAAAATTTTTCCACGTCAACTTTTTTTGACGACAAAATTTTTTTGACGATAACAATTTTTTACGATAAGGCAACTTTTTTTCTGACGATGAAAATTTTTCCACGTCAACTTTTTTTTCACGACAAATTTTTTTGACGATAAAAAAATTTTACGATAAGGCAACTTTTTCTCTGACGATGAAAATTTTTCCACGTCAACCTTTTTTGACGAGACAAATTTTTTTGACGATAAAAAATTTTTACGATAATCAACTTTTTTTCTGACGATGAAAATTTTTCCACGTCAACTTTTTTTCACGAGACAAATTTTTTTGACGATAAAAAATTTTTACGATAAGGCAACTTTTTTTCTGACGATGAAAATTTTTCCGTCAACTTTCTTTCACGACAAATTTTTTTTGACAATAAAAAATTTTTACGATAAGGCAATTTTTTCTGACGAAAATTTTTCCACGTCATCTTTTTTTGACGAGACAATTTTTTTTGACGACAAATTTTTTTTGACGATAAAAATTTTTTACGATAAAGTAACTTTTTTTCTGACGATGAAAATTTTTCCACGTCAACTTTTTTTTGACGAGCCAAATTTTTTTGACGATAAAAAATTTTACGATAAGGCAACTTTTTTCTGACGATGAAAATTTTTCCGTCCTTTTTTTTGACGACAATTTTTTTTGATAAAAAATTTTTACGATAAGGCAACTTTTTTTTCTGACGAAAATTTTTCCACGTCAACTTTTTTGTGTCGAGACATTTTTTTGACGATAATAAATTTTTACGATAAGGCAACTTTTTTTCTGACAATGTCCACGTCAACTTTTTTTGTGTCGAGACAATTTTTTTTGACGATAAAAAATTTTTACGATAAGGCAACTTTTTTCTGACGCCATGGCAATTTTTTTTCACATGTACATTTTTTGACGTATATTTTTTTGTCTCATATTTTTTTGACACATTTTTTTGACATGTATATTATTATTTTTTCACAGTGTGTTAGAGGAAGAAAGTTCGTGTTTTGGAAAACGCGATGATGTGCGTGATGATATCTTCGGTCTCCTGTTTAGACTTGAACCAATCATCCGTGTATCGTCTTCTCCCCTGCCTCGCCTCGTGAAGTTCATCCATCCTGTCGTTTAATTTTCCCCTGCAGCTGAAAGAAGAGTGTCGAGATCACCGCACCTCATTCCACTGATCTCCCGAAGATAATCCTTGACAACCATTTCACAAGGGATACGAAATTTCGGTGTTGTTCTTGCTATGTTTAAAAGTTTCCCTACATCCCCACAATCTCCGTTTAAAGCGTGTTTGAATATGATGCATAGCAGTTCGGGCGGAACGTCGGTTATACAAGACATGTTATTATTATTTTTTTTACTGTATGTTATTTATTTATATACCCCATCCAAAGTTTTGTTTCGTGTTCATGGCGATGGTGGTGAGTAGAGAGGCAGCACTTCATTCCTACGCGTCAGCAAAAATTCGATGCCACTGGTGTTATGTTACATCCGGTTGTAGCGGTGTACGAGCGATTTTATTGTTGAGTCAGCAGAACGTGTCTGATCACGTTGAACACATCGGAAGCGGTGGGGGAGGGGGGTCAATGGATTTGTCACGTTGTTTTTTGATGTATGCTAACCTAACACGTGCGTTTGTTTGTGTGTGTGTGTGTGTGTGTGTGTGTGTGTGTGTGTGTGTGTGTGTCTTTGGAGGAAATGCGCGCGCAACCATTGCGTATGATGCAAACACATGAAGAAATGATTTAAACATGGCGCCGAAGGTGTTGTACCCCGAAAGCTTAGCGGCTAAGGTTATTGCTCTGTAAAACAAGAGGCGTCGAGGGTTCGATTCCTGGTACAGTCAATATTGATTGATTGATAGATTGAGTAATTTTTTTTGAAGTCCACTTTATGCACGGCAAGACTAATCAGGAGTGGACCTACAGTTGAAAAGTGGTGATTCGGACCACTATGTGCCTCCACCGAGTATCGAACCTGGGACCCCTTGATTACAAGTCGACGATGTCAATATTGAATGATTTCGATTAGCCTGTGTGTAAATAAAGCCAACAAAATGGTTGAGTTCGAAAATCGAGTTGGTTAGTGGTTAATGTTGTTACCTGGCAATGAAGAGGTCGCGGGTTCGATTCTCTAGGTAGTTAAATTAGGCCAATTGTTTAATCCCGCCATTATAGGTTCCGATTAGTCCATCTGTGCATAAATAGTGATTGAATAAAATCAATATGGCGGCCTTGGGGTAGTGGTTAATGTTGTCGCCTGGTAATGAAGAGGTCGCGGGTTCGATTCTCTAGGTAGTTAAATGAGGCCAATTGTTTTGTCCCGCCATTATAGGTCCCGATTAGTCCATCTGTGCATAAATAGTATTTGAATAAAATCAATATGGCGGCCGCGTTTTGTGTTTAGCGGCGGCGACCGGGGCGCGGGCACGGGGTGTGTTTTTTATTCCGCGAGATGTTTCAACCAAGTGGTTGAGGGTTCGATTCCCAATGTTGGTGAAAATTGGATATTCAATTGTATTTGTTTAAAAGTTCCGATTAGCTTTTTGTGCACAAAGAGAAAATGAACTAATTCGAAATAGGATGTTTATGCTGTAATGAAAAGGTCCCGGGTTCGATTCACAATGTCAAATTGGCTGATAATGATGATGTTTTTTTTTTTTAAAAAAAAGAAGTGTGTTGAGTCCCCATTAGTATTTAGGTAGGAACAGATATTAAAAATCAGAACAAAATGCCTTTTGATTACAACGCAAAGACTTTACCGCTAATGTATAAAGATAAATTAGAATCTGTTGTTTTGCCGTGTGGGGCCCCAGTACCGATTAGCTTAAATGCATAAAGAGTAGGTAAAATAAGCAAGATGGCCGTCACTATTGTTTTGTGATCAAAGAGGAGTCACAGGTTCGATTCAATCAAACGAGGCAAGATTCTATGTTTCAATTCCATGTAAAAGTCTAAAGTTATGTTTCGATTAACCTCAATGCATAAAGAGGAATTAAACAAAAACAAGCAAAATGGCGACAGATGTGATAAAAGAAAAATTGAATTAGTTTTTTATAGTGACAAGAAAAAATAGCGAATCATTGTTAGAAATAGAATGAAAATAAAGATACTTGCCTTTGCGTGTCCAGCGCTGTGCAGAAAAGCTCTCATGCTTTATCTCCGACAAGTCCACAATACACATTTTTTTTATTGTATAGTTAATTATTAATGTTGTTATTAACACAGATTCTTACCAGTGTGAAGAAAAGCTCTCATGCTTTATCTCCGACAAATCCACAATACACACTATTTCATTATATAGTTAATTATTAATGTTGTTATTAACACCGAGTTTTACCAGTGTGAAGAAAAGCTCTCATGCTTTATCTTCGACAAGTCCACAATACACACTTTTTCATTATATAGTTAATTATTAATGTTGTTATTAACGATTGTTACCAGTAAAAATATAAACCATGAGGATGTTTAAAGGGGTGATAAGTGAAAAAAGCCAAGACATATATTTTATCCCTGTTTATTACCAATATTTACAAAATTCAAAAGAGCCGCACACACACACACACACACATACATATATAAAATGTTTATATTGTGTCACCAGTTTATCAGCATGTTATTTAACAAGTTTTTATTCTTCAAGTTTGTTCACTCACCCACATAAGGAATTGTGTCACTATCATATCCATTTTCTGCTGCAACCACTGAATTAAAATGTTTCACTATTTTTTCCACAAGCATGTTCTCGCAAAAAACAAACACTTCTTTGGAAAGTCTTTTTCCGTCGATGTTTTGTATAGACAAAGGCTCAGGTTTTGTACATCCATGTAGATGGGAAAACAAACTTCTCCTTACTACATGCATGGACAGAGGAAATATCTGTGCAACCGAAACATTGTTCGCGAAGGTCGAGAATGCAAGATTCCACACAGTTTCCAAAATATGATTTCAGATACGGCGACACTGTTTCACACATAACTTTCGCATGCTCGATGCACACAAATATCTTCATAAAGTTCCGCCACGAACTTTCTGCGATGAACACTATCTCCAGGGAACCGTAAGCTGGTTTCTTCCTTATAATGATCTGACGGCGATTGTACAGTGTGGTTATCAGCAATTCATGTTGCTCACTTAGTGGGTAGGAAACACGAGGCTGCTCACCTGGAATATCGATGTAATTGTCGATTACTGGAAACAATTCCTGAAGAGCGTGCCACTCCTGCAACTGTAGTTCAACACCGGCCGCCCCGCTTCTGTGTAGCCTGACCACAGGTTGGAAATCCAGATGAGAGGAAAGTCCGATTGAGATAACTTTAGTTTTCAAAGCATTCAAATAGTAGACGTGATCAAATAATATCGACTGGCGTATAAGACTAGTTACTTGTTTTTGTTCTTCAGGTAAATGCTGATCGCTCTCTTTCTGAAGAACCCCCTTGAAATTAGTGTACGGTTGAAATCTTTTTTTCAGCGGCATCGAAATAGAGGATTCCATGACTAAGAACTGCGAGATACTGCATGTCGCAGCGTGCAGGTATACATTTGAAGAAATGCGGGGGTGTGTTTTTGAGACTCATGCGCGCGTAGCAAACCAAGCATGTGCTGGACAAAAAAGGTGGAGGGGGCGGGGCATTACAAAGATCAATGGTGAGAGAAAAATCAGCAGAATATCATAAACGTCATATTGAGGAAATATTGGATAACAAATATTAATTAATTTAATTAAAGCATCAACCGCATTGTCGATCTGAAATTAGGTTTATAGACAGGGGGAAAATGGAAAATATCGACGATGTTCTAGTATTGGATTGTTTCTGTATTTCCATCGGTATAATCCTCCACCACATTTGAAGCATACTGTTTTATCCTCTTTTTGAATGTAAAATAATCCTGCTTCGGACAGAGCTTCTACAAACGGGAATTCTTTTGATTGCCAGTTTCTGAAAGAGGACAATCTAGCATTAAAAGATCCCATCTCTGGATATTGCGTCATTGTTCTGTAAAGACACAAAACAAGATACATATTATAAATAAGCTGTTGTAAACTGTAACGCTACAAAATTATTAATATACTATTAGGACTATGTGTAACTTGTATAAAATTTCAAACAGTATTTACTGTCAATATTTTCTAGTATACGTACCGAGTATTATAAATTTAATTTACGAGTCAGCAAATAAGTTGTTATAATATTGTCGTTTTTTATCGGTACTGGGAATAAAATTTGAAATTTATGCATGGGTTTACCAGAGGCTCTATGGAATAAATACAGAAAACAGTAATGCCCACAGTACACAGAACCGTAACTTTGTATCTGATGAGTGTTGTACGTATAGAATTTAGAGTTATTTTCCAAAAATCGCAAATGGTTATGCACATGTGGAGGTTTTCCGTAACTATCAAAAAATTCCCCCCGGGAGCTACTGTCTATGTAAATTGCTACCCAGTGCTTCCCGGGGCTATCTTTGGGATCTGTATTTACAATCAACGCTGCTGGTAGTTCCACATGTACAGGTAATTCATTAGCTGCGAAAACCCCAACATGATGATTGTCAAAGGCTCCATTTGAAGCAAATTGTACCCGTGAAGCAAATTTAAAGTCGACAACATTGCTGGACACTAAATAGTAATATTGTGCAACTCACCTTGTTATACAATTAATCCAGATGAATATCTCTTTGATTATTAATTTCCATGAGAGCGTCAAATTCAGAGTAGATAACACAAGTCACAGTAGATTCCAAAGCCGATTTGAAGTGGACTTCCAAGCTAACAGCCCCTTGCCGTTGAAGACTGCAGTGGGATATGGCACTTGCAGCTGCGTCTGGTGTTATATCGAAAACAAGTAATGCGTATCCCTGGGGGTATTCCTCACGCGATATATTGTTTCCTTCATCCATATAGTGTATCCCTGTTCCAGAGAATAATGTGTGATATGCTGTTATGTACTTTTTGTTTTCAAAGTCTGGTTGAAGTGGTTTGCCGGGAATTTGGACTCCATCAACATATAAAGTAAAGAAGTTGTAATTGAAATGTTGAAAATTGAATGGGTTTGTAGACAGAGTGCCGTTGAATGCATCGTTGGTAACAAACCCCACAACTAATCGTTTCGGAAGATGTCCAAGTATCACATTGTCAATTGTTTTTGAAACAATATCTTTTGGAATAGTTACAGCTTTAAGTTGTACTCTTGTTAGAGGGTATTTTGCTGTATGTTTTTGCAATATGCGATTGTGACTAAGTTTGATGGATGAACTGACCGATACTTTTCTCACATATAGAGTAGCATCCAGAATTTCCACTTTGCCTTCACTGTCATCTAATCCCATCAAGCAGAAAGTGTTTTTCGAAGGAATCAGTTTTATTCGCATTTCCACTCCATTGATCAAAAATTTCTCTTGATTGAAAATATCAGAATGCAAGTAACCAAACATATCAAATGTTTTACTCTGTTTTGTTAGTTGGTTACGTTTTGTAAAGCCTTTGTTGTCTTCCGAAACGTTATCAAAAGCGCCTGCTGTATCTTTGTGCCACAATGCACTTTGGAGATGAGATGATTTTGCAAATATGTCATAGTTCAGTGCTTTTTCAAAATAAGACCTGTATGGGTGCATGTGAGATGGAAACGAGATGAGTTTGTTTTTTAAGTAGATTTGTACTTCGCTGAACATTGCATTGAGAAAATCATTGACAGGTCCAATTGTTTTATCTGTGGGTAGCAATAACTGACCATTCGCTTTTACAATTCTGGCATCTATATTCAACATTTTGTGTGCTAAATCCATATAATCATCACCATGTCCAGGTATTACAAACTCGGTGGGGGCATTATCTGCCAGAGAACTAACAGGTTTTTATCCGATGGTATGGTGTTCTAAGATGCTTGTCTGAGTAGGTTTTACCGAGAAAATATCCAATTCACTTTTAAAACACTCACATGATTTCTCCCTAATTAGCGCCATATCTAATCAAAAATATGTGATGTAATTTGAATTTTCTTACGGTTGCGTTTGGTTGTTTTCTTGGTGTTTGTATTGGCACTGGATCTCTTCTTTCTCTGAGCGATCCCTCCAGTTCGCTGTCCCGAAGCAGAGTGATTCCTTTTGAAATGTTTATGCCCCTGATAACCTGAACCAATCATTTCCTTTAGCTTTGTTTCAGCTTTTCTTTTAAGATTTGATCTGGCATCCGAAATTCTGGATTGTAGTGACTGTTTTAGGGGTGTTTTGTGTACAACATCACCTAACACATTTATCCCTGTTTTTAACATTTCTTTCCCTACAGCTTTCGCTCCTTTTTTGATAAGAGGCAAAGCTGACCGAAAAAGTCCTCCAAGAAAACTTCCAATGCCATGTCCTTTTTGATAGGCAGCACCGTAATATATGTTACCCACACCAGATCCAGCTTGTTGATGGTAGTATTGAAAATATGGGTCATTCATAATCACAGCTTTTCACCACAACGTCTAAAATGAAGTTTCAAACACACTAGTCCGAAGGAGAATGCGATGTGTGCACCAGTGCTATCCCTCAAGTCAATTTCTATTTGTTCGAAATTATGTTTCTGCACTGGGATGTAATGTGGTGAATCGAAAATTTGCACACCATCACTTCCAAAAGTATGTTCCATAGGATTAATGTTTATAATACGTAATAGAGGGGCGACAGCATCTCCCGCCATATGTGATTCCGCAATATCTGTGTAAATATACATCTGGGAAGGAATTTCTCTCACAACATTTGGAGGCGAGCGTCCAATTTTTACTTCTGATAGATCATCGGTCGGTTTAAAACCTAATATCCGTGCCAGTTGAGGTGACAATCGTACATTTATGTTTCTCTGCTTGGTAGATATATCAGCAGTCACATGTTTGTACACAGGATGATTTCGGAGACTAAAATTTAATGTTTCAGAATATTTATTGATTTCTGCAACAATGCTGTTTATAGATGCGTAATAGTCTTCGGATATTCGAAGTTCGTTCCATTTGACATCATCCATAGATTTATATTGAATATAGTTGTTAAATCTTGTAATGTTCAGTATTGAATAAGGATAATGCACTTCTACCAATGCCATCTCCCATTTGTTGGTGTCCAACTCCACACGGTTCTGAAGCTTTGTGGTGTAATTAGTTAGAGTATTACTTGGGAAATATTTCATGGAACTGTTACTAGGCAAAGTAAGGTAGAAAGCGTTTGCTTTTCTCATGATGTGTTATGAAGGTTATTTGTACCACTGATGAGAATACCTACAAAAATTTATGCCTCTCTCTCTCTTTTTTTGACTCCAAAAACGATGCGCTAATCCAACTGTCAAATAATCTGGAGCAACTTTTCCAATGAACTAACAACTTTTTACTGGCTCCTTTACCTTTGGTCGCAAGGATTTTATCAATTTCATGCATATCCGGTAAGCGGACCAATTGCAACTCTTCCGTATAAAATGTTCCATCGATTTTATGTCCTTGTAGATCTTTTAATTCATACACTTGAGGATTTCTTTTCAAAATACGTTCCACCACAAATATTTCTCTTGTCCAATTTTCCATGTAACCTTTGTCAAAGCGTTTTTGGTTTTTGTTATTCTCACTGTATCTCCTATTTTGAATGGCATCTTCAATGACAATAGTGGAGATGAATCAAATTTGAGTTTTTTGTCATACATATTGTGCCATACTTTCAAAACCTTCTCAGGAGTAACATCTGCTGGTGCCATTTTAATACTCGAGTGAATTTTATGATTATAAGCTTTCAAAAGCTTTGGGAGTACATTAACATAACAGCTGGTTCTTTGCTTAGTAAAATACTTCCACATACGTTCCTTTAAAGTTCTGTTGAATCTTTCAACAATACTAGCTTTAATATCAGGATTCTTTGTTGTAAAATAAATTACATTTTGTTTTTTGAGATATTCCTGCACAATACTGTTGGTAAACTCACGGCCTTTGTCAGTTTGTAATTTCAAAGGTTTTCTTTTGCTTTGTTTGAAAATTGCTGGAAAGCCTTTTTTATACATACACCAGTTTTATTTTTTACAGGGACAGCCCAAGCATGCCTGCTAAAAATATCGATAACTGTGAGTATATATCTGTACCCTTTGTTGTGATTCCGCAAACTCTGCATGTGATTCAAGTCAGCCTGCCATTGGTCATCGATATTATGCACAAAATAAAAGTTTCTCGGAAATCGACGCTTTACAGGTCTATGCAAAGTGTATGCAGTTTGCTTTGTCAACCAATGTTTGATTGTTGACAATGGTATGGATTTTTTTACAGCTTTCCATAGTGTTGAAGCTGTAGAATAGGATGCTGGATGAGATGGATTGTACCAGATATTCTCTAATATTTTTTCGCTCACGATTTGTATCTTGACCAAACTGGAACAGTACGTTTACGTTTGTGCCCTGGAAATGATGATACAAAAGAAATTGGTTGCTTTTCTTCTTCTTCTTCTGCTTCTGTTAATTCTTGTGCCTCTTCTTGGTTAGCTCCGGACAGCGGAACATGGCGTCCGGGGTTGCCAAAAACAATCTTTTGAATAAACTCCTGTCTCCGGGGGTTTCCAATATATTCTTGAGGAATATTAGATAACGCCAGAGCTCTATTGAATAGTTGCCACCCAACAGGATTGCTTGTTTTTCGTGGTCGAATTATATCCGATACTAGATCGACAATATTTGAGCCTTCAATTTTATTATTGTTAATAAAAACTGCCCCATATTTATCCCAATCAATATTACTATTATGTAAAAGACGTTCATACAACAGTTCGGCTTTTCTACGATACATGCTAGGTGTAGCAGCTAGAATTTCTTCTTTCATATCAGTCAACCTCTCAGTAGATTCTGTAATCGGTAGCGACACAGGTTCTCTTTGTTTTCGAGTAATAGACAGAAATTTTTGGAGCACAATACTGTAACGATTCCATTTTTCATCATCCGAAAGACCTTTAAGATTCAAAATTACTTGCATATCCTGATCCAATTGCGATAAGGATGTAGACGGTGCAGACATAACAGGATGTCTCATGTTATCCATAAATTCTTGAGGTATTATAACCATTTTTTTGGCATGCTCCATGTTCAGATTTTTTTTCACTTAAATAAACTTGATAACACACCTCCTATTAAAGGGGCTAATAACTCAGGTAGAAATCCTCCGTGTTGCACTAGTATCTGTTTCTTCTGCTTTGTAGAGTGTCCTTTGGCAGAGTGGCCGCGGTGGCTCAGTCGGTAACGCGTCTGACTACCATGCTAAAGGTCCCGGGTTCGATCCCCGGCCGATTCAAATCCGGGAACTTTTCTAACGGTGGAAGCGGCCCCGGCGCACACCCAGCGTCGAATAACATGGGTACCTGGGGGAAATCCTGGGGGGTAAAGGCGGTCAGGGGCGTGATGCTGATCACATCACCCCCACTCACGACCGGATCAAGAAAGTGTGGGGCGTTACCCCCACACCCCCTATACGCCTTCATGGCGTGGTGCTATGCACAGGGGAACACTTTACCTCTTTACCTTTTACCTTTGGCAGAGAGATTACGTATCACCTTCTTGTACCGGCTCAATCTTGTTTTCTGAGGTGTTGAAAGAGGAACATTCCCTTTTAGAACATTGTAACAACACTCACAGATTGAATTAACTAAGGAAGAATCAGCAGCTTGTAATATCGCTGTGCGAAGAGCTGGTTTAGCATCCGACAAAACTTGGAGCACTTTAGCGTGTTTCACTCTTGGAGCCATGATGACAGAATAAACGACTAGTGATTATGCTTGCTTTTTTGTAGGAATATATACATAATTGATATCATCGTCGGGAAATATCCGCGACCGAAAACGTACTTCTTCCGGAGTGTTCTGCTTCAGATCAAACAGCTAATATCCATGGGGTTCAGCGGTGGCATTGTAATATGCATCTTTTATAAAATTTGGATTCTCCGGGTATACTTGTCTAGATAAATAATTAATTTGGGCTCTGTCTCTTGGATTTTTGAAGCATACAATATAATGACTATTTAAAGATATATCCCTATTCCCATTTCCCTGATGGAATAGATTTTGAGTGATAAAGAAAAGACTAATATCACGATGATGACACCCTTTTGTAAATAAATCTGTGACTCTTTGATCGCATTCCCTCATCTGATCATCGATAATAATAAGATGAGGTCCAGAATTTGGCACAAATTGGTCAATATTAGGCATTCCTTCCCGAAATTGTACAAAACCAGGGAAATCATTGTATGCAGATTGCCATTCCCCGTAGCACACCAAAATATTGTTGAATTTTACATTTACCATTTGGGGTAAACACTGGAGAAAATGCTTCACAAAATATGTCTTTCCACATCCTGATGGACCAGCCAATATTGCAGAGAACGGGTGTTTCCACAAGCACTCCATTTCTCAAACTGTGAAAAATGTTTTAAATTACATATAATATAAAAGTCGAATGTTATGAATATTTTTCTAGTTGTTAGATTTTACTGATATGTTGTATCTTCAAATTACACACATATATATATATATATTATATTGTATTGTATTATATATATATATATATATATATATATATATATATATATACACTTCATCAATAAATAAATATGCGTGTGTGTCTGTATATATTTGTATATACACACACACACATACAGACAATTTTCTTATAATACAAAATTCATTTTACAACAGCACAACAAATGCCTGATAGCATTGTACGCATGCGCGTTTGTAAACCCCGCCTACATATTCCGAGCATCAGCGTTGTGTTAGATAGCTCTCCGTTGTTTCAACAACGATAAACATCTTGGTGGCCCAGATCAAATTGGTTCTGGAATCTACTGTGACGTGTACCGTCTACTTTGAAGTATAAAAAGGTGAGTTGCACAATATTACTATTTAGTGTCCAGCAATGCTGTCGACTTAAAATTTGCTTCACGGGTTAATATCAAATAGAGCCTTTGACAATCATCATGTTGGGGTTTTCGCAGCTATTGAATTACCTGTACATGTGGAACTACCAGCAGCGTTGATTGTAAATACAGATCCCAAAGATAGCCCCGGGAAGCACTGGGTAGCAATTTACATAGACAGTAACTCCCGGGGGGAATTTTTTGATAGTTACGGAAAACCTCCACATGTGCATAACCATTTGCGATTTTTGGAAAATAACTCTAAATTCTATACGTGCACCACTCATCAGATACAAAGTTACGGGTCTGTGTACTGTGGGCATTACTGTTTTCTGTATTTATTCCATAGAGCCTCTGGTAAACCCATGCATAAATTTCAAATTTTATTCCCAGTACCGATAAAAAACGACAATATTATAACAACTTATTTGCTGACTCGTAAATTAAATTTATAATACTCGGTACGTATACTAAAAAATATTGACAGTAAATACTGTTTGAAATTTTATACAAGTTACATATAGTCCTAATAGTATATTAATAATTTTGTAGCGTTACAGTTTACAACAGCTTACTTATAATATTTATCTTGTTTTGTGTCTTTACAGAACAATGACGCAATATCCAGAGATGGGATCTTTCAATGCTAGATTGTCCTCTTTCAGAAACTGGCAATCAAAAGAATTCCCGTTTGTAGAAGCTCTGTCCGAAGCAGGATTATTTTACATTCAAAAAGAGGATAAAACAGTATGCTTCAAATGTGGTGGAGGATTATACCGATGGAAATACAGAAACAATCCAATACTAGAACATCGTCGATATTTTCCATTTTGCCCCCTGTCTATAAACCTAATTTCAGATCGACAATGCGGTTGATGCTTTAATTAAATTAATTAATATTTGTTATCCAATATTTCCTCAATATGACGTTTATGATATTCTGCTGATTTTTCTCTCACCATTGATCTTTGTAATGCCCCGCCCCCTCCACCTTTTTTGTCCAGCACATGCTTGGTTTGCTACGCGCGCATGCGTCTCAAAAACACACCCCCGCATTTCTTCAAATGTATACCTGCACGCTGCGACATGCAGTATCTCGCAGTTCTTAGTCATGGAATCCTCTATTTCGATGCCGCTGAAAAAAAGATTTCAACCGTACACTAATTTCAAGGGGGTTCTTCAGAAAGAGAGCGATCAGCTTTTACCTGAAGAACAAAAACAAGTAACTAGTCTTATACGCCAGTCGATATTATTTGATCACGTCTACTATTTGAATGCCTCGAAAACAAAAGTTATCTCAATCGGACTTTCCTCTCATCTGGATTTCCAACCTGTGGTCAGGCTACACAGAAGCGGGGCGGCCGGTGTTGAACTACAGTTGCAGGAGTGGCACGCTCTTCAGGAATTGTTTCCAGTAATCGACAATTACATCGATATTCCAGGTGAGCAGCCTCGTGTTTCCTACCCACTAAGTGAGCAACATGAATTGCTGATAACCACACTGTACAATCGCCGTCAGATCATTATAAGGAAGAAACCAGCTTACGGTTCCCTGGAGATAGTGTTCATCGCAGAAAGTTCGTGGCGGAACTTTATGAAGATATTTGTGTGCATCGAGCATGCGAAAGTTATGTGTGAAACAGTGTCGCCGTATCTGAAATCATATTTTGGAAACTGTGTGGAATCTTGCATTCTCGACCTTCGCGAACAATGTTTCGGTTGCACAGATATTACCCCTGTCCATGCATGTAGTAAGGAGAAGTTTGTTTTCCCATCTACATGGATGTACAAAACCTGAGCCTTTGTCTATACAAAACATCGACGGAAAAAGACTTTCCAAAGAAGTGTTTGTTTTTTGCGAGAACATGCTTGTGGAAAAAATAGTGAAACATTTTAATTCAGTGGTTGCAGCAGAAAATGGATATGATAGTGACACAATTCCTTATGTGGGTGAGTGAACAAACTTGAAGAATAAAAACTTGTTAAATAACATGCTGATAAACTGGTGACACAATATAAACATTTTACATATGAATGTGTGTGTGTGTGTGTGTGTGCGGCTCTTTTGAATTTTGTAAATATTGGTAATAAACAGGGATAAAATATATGTCTTGGCTTTTTTTCACTTATCACCCCTTTAAACATCCTCATGGTTTATATTTTTACTGGTAACAATCGTTAATAACAACATTAATAATTAACTATATAATGAAAAAGTGTGTATTGTGGACTTGTCGAAGATAAAGCATGAGAGCTTTTCTTCACACTGGTAAAACTCGGTGTTAATAACAACATTAATAATTAACTATATAATGAAAAAGTGTGTATTGTGGATTTGTCGGAGATAAAGCATGAGAGCTTTTCTTCACACTGGTAAGAATCTGTGTTAATAACAACATTAATAATTAACTATACAATAAAAAAAAATGTGTATTGTGGACTTGTCGGAGATAAAGCATGAGAGCTTTTCTGCACAGCGCTGGACACGCAAAGGCAAGTATCTTTATTTTCATTCTATTTCTAACAATGATTCGCTATTTTTTCTTGTCACTGTAAAAAACTAATTCAATTTTTCTTTTATCACATCTGTCGCCATTTTGCTTGTTTTTGTTTAATTCCTCTTTATGCATTGAGGTTAATCGAAACATAACTTTAGACTTTTACATGGAATTGAAACATAGAATCTTGCCTCGTTTGATTGAATCGAACCTGTAACTCCTCATTGATCACAAAACAATAGTGACGGCCATCTTGCTTATTTTACCTACTCTTTATGCATTTAAGCTAATCGGTACTGGGGCCCCACACGGCAAAACAACAGATTCTAATTTATCTTTATACATTAGCGGTAAAGTCTTTGCGTTGTAATCAAAAGGCATTTCGTTTTGATTTTTAATATCTGTTCCTGCCTAAATACTAATGGGGACTCAACACACTTCTTTTTTTTTTTTAAAAAAAAAACATCATTATCAGCCAATTTGACATTGTGAATCGAACCCGGGACCTTTTCATTACAGCATAAACATCCTATTTCCAATTAGTTCATTTTCTCTTTGTGCACAAAAAGCTAATCGGAACTTTTTTAACAAATACAATTGAATATCCAATTTTCACCAACATTGGGAATCGAACCCTCAACCACTTGGTTGAAACATCTCGCGGAATAAAAAACACCCCCCGCGCCCGCGCCGCGCCGCGGTCGCCGCCGCTAAACACAAAACGCGGCCGCCATATTGATTTTATTCAAATACTATTTATGCACAGATGGACTAATCGGGACCTATAATTACGGGACAAAACAATTGGCCTCATTTAACTACCTAGAGAATCGAACCCGCGACCTCTTCATTACCAGGCGACAACATTAACCACTACCCCAAGGCCGCCATATTGATTTTATTCAATCACTATTTATGCACAGATGGACTAATCGGAACCTATAATGGCGGGATTAAACAATTGGCCTAATTTAACTGCCTAGAGAATCGAACCCGCGACCTCTTCATTGCCAGGTGACAACATTAACCACTAACCCAACTCGATTTTCGAACTCAACCGTTTTGTTGGCTTTATTTACACACAGGCTAATCGAAATCATTCAATATTGACATCGTCGACTTGTATACAAGGGGTCCCAGGTTCGATACTCGGTGGAGGCACATAGTGGTCCGAATCACCACTTTTCAACTGTAGGTCCACTCCTGATTAGTCTTGCCGTGCATAAAGTGGACTTAAAAAAAACTAACTCAATCTATCAATCAATCAATATTGACTGTACCAGGAATCGAACCCTCGACGCCTCTTGTTTTACAGAGCAATAACCTTAGCCGCTAAGCTTTCGGGGTACAACACCTTCGGCGCCATGTTTAAATCATTTCTTCATGTGTTTGCATCATACGCAATGGTTGCGCGCGCATTTCCTCCAAAGACACACACACACACACACACACACACACACAAACATACGCACGTGTTAGGTTAGCATACATCAAGAAACAACGTGACAAAATTCATTGACCCCCCCTCCCCCACCGCTTCCGATGTCTTCAACGTGATCAGACACGTTCTGCTGACTCAACAATAAAATCGCTCGTACACCGCTACGACCGGATGTAACATAACACCAGTGGCATCGAATTTTTGCTGACGCGTAGGAATGAAGTGCTGCCTCTCTACTGTGGTGCCCAATGCTGCAACTTTTTCACCCAACGATGCGTCTCTGCTCATGACCCTCCCGAAAGCGGCATGCTCCAATTTCTTGTCTGCATCGTGACGTGCATCCAAATTCGTGTGCGTGTTGTAAGCCATATCGTGGTCTTTGCATGCCGCGTCCAACGGATTCACACCCTTGTCTCCTCTCTCCAATCTTTTCTCGAGTTTGGTACCCGGTCCGCAGTACTGGTAGCCAGGTAAATGCATCTCGAAAGGTAACTTGTTGATGATGTCGTTCACGAGTCCCTTTCCTTCGGCCACGTTCCAGAATCTCGGAGGCAGCGTGTTGATAGTTTTGATCAGGTAACCTATGCCCTTGTCGTCGTTCACGATGAAGTTGGAAAGTTTGGTGCTGATCATGTCCACGATGCCAACCTTCTCGTTGTAGAAATTACGATTGCCTGCATTCTCTTCGCCGGCTATCACTAACAATCGGTCGATGAGTTTTCTCACGTCGTCCACCCAAACGAATTCTTTGGGTAACGTGTTGTAGCGTTTGACGCCGCTTCCACTTTTCACCTCGTTCCAAATCGGTTTGATGAGATTCCTGTACTTCTCACAGCTGCTCGATTTCACCCTATTCTGCGAGGCATCGTTGTTCTGGTACATGGCATCCGTCATGATTAGAATTTCCCTGTAACTCTGATAATCTTCGTCGGTGTAATCTTTCGGATATTTTTTGGCAACGAGTTCCCACAGTCCCACCGTACCTGGATACCTGGTCCAACTATTTTTATCGCCTAAATTAACTTTAATGTCGTTGCCTTCGAAGGTGACTTTCGGTTTCCCAATCTTCCACACGACACCTTCGTTGGTTTCCATGCTCGGATACAATCCGAACACCCCATCCTTGTCGAATTTCCCCGTGCTCAGGTAGTCTCGTGCCAAAGGTCCTAACTCGATTTTATCCGAAGACGACGTGCTGCTTATGGCTCGACGTCGTGCCGGTACGTCCTTCCGTTCGAACGGCGTCGAAGGAATGCTTGAAATGGGCGTGGGTACAATTTAACTTTTAGCTGCAAGTGGTACGAGTTCGTTGATCAAATTTTTATTTTGTTCCATGACACCTTTAATTTCTTTACCTAGATCGCTGATGGCATCGATCACAGGTTGATCTTGACGTTTCTTCTATTCGTAGAATCCGCGATTCTCGGATTTCCAACCTTTGAAGCGTTTCGCGAGGTAATCGCGAAGCTTAAGATTTTCGTCTTCGATTTTTCGTTTCGTTTTAACGTTATTTATACACGTCGTTTCTCACAACGTTGCAACGTTTAGAAAGTCGTTGATTTTGTTTCTGTATTTTCCGTCGTTGGGTTTCCTCGTCATGTCGATCGTCGCGAATCCGAAATCGTCACTGTTCCAGCAAGAAGAGCAGCAGCGTTCCGAAAATTGATTGTAGTTCATGTCTCCGCCTACGTAGTCATCGTACGCGTGCTTGAGGTTGGTGTGATCTTGACGAAACAAACATATGAAATTAGCGTTGTCGCGTAGTAACTGTTTTGGAATTTTGGAAAACGTTTGAGCTAGGTAAAAGCAATCCATTCCTTTGTGACGACCTTGCGTGAAAAAGTTGCGAATTTCATTTTGATTTTCCAGGATGACATCGTCGAACACAACGACTGAATTTTCACGACAATCGTCGAGTGGTTTTATTTCCGAAGCGAACGTTGCAATGTCCAGACCATCGTACAGTTTCATCAGTTGCTGGTATTTGGATTGCTCCAAACTTTTCGAGAACACGTACAGGTGCCTGTTCTTCCAATCTAACCAATTCGGTGCGAGGAGAATATTGTCCACGAGCAGTGTCGTTTTCCCACACCCTGAAGGTCCTACGATTAGACAGCGGATGCTGTCGGGAAGCAACTCGCCGTTCTTTTTTTTCGTTTGACTTTCCGAATCCGGTAGACGCTTCACCACGTTCCACGTACTCACAAGATCACTTCGTTCGCATCGATCCAACTCTTTTCCGGAAGTCCCAGCCATTTGACAAACAGTTTGTCACCTTTCCTACGCAATACTTTCTCGATGAGGTACGTGTCGGGGTGTTTTGTTTTAGAGAGTTCCTCTTCGTAAAATCTTCCTTTCAAAATCTCGCCGCTACTATCCTTTATTATATACGTGTGTCGGTTTCCGGGTAGAACTCGAACCACCGTAAAAAGTTCCGTGCTCCAATTTTTTGTGAATCCCTTCTCGAAGGTGCGTTTGAATTTGCTGATTCTCACCTGGTCTCCAATTTTGAATTTTGATTTCTTGGTAGTCGGAGTTTACTTTGGACAGTTAACTGTAGAAATTAAACGCTGCTCGTCAGATCTCGTAACGTCAGCTGGCTTCATGCCTATCGTTCTGTGTACCGTATCATTATAGGTGTCGACGAGTTCCGGCAGGATGTCGACCCATTTGTAATTTCCCCGAAGCGTGAATCGTTTGCACACGTGTGTTTTCAAGATTCGATTAAATCTTTCCACGATGCTGGCTTTGATGTGACTGAAAGTCGAATAATGTCGAATGTCATGTTTTTGAATAAACTTTTGGAATACGGCATTGTAAAATTCTTTACCGTTGTCTGTTTGCAAAAACCGTGGTTGTCTGTCGCTTTCGCGAAAAATAGTCTTGAATGCTTCCGAGACGCATGTTCCCGTTTTCGCTTTCAAAGGTAGAGCCCATGCAAATTTCGAAAATGTGACTATGACGGTGAGGAGGTACTTGTTGCCCTTGTTCAATTTATGTACATTTTTCAAATTGCCGCTGTTCATCTCGACGAGGTCACTTTTCCCTTGGTTACCACAGCTAAACGTTCGTAGTTGCGGCGTGCAGGTTTATGCAATTCTTCTACAATGGCTTGCCTAGACATTTTTTTTAGAGATTACGTTTGAAGAGAAGCACGAGCGTGATGGGATTCAAAGAGGGTGGTACCTCACTTGTGTTTTGAATGATCAGCTTATCACCGGCACTCACGTCGAAAACAGTAAGATCTTCGTCTTCGTGTATTTCATATATGTTATGCGTTTCGTTCCAACGTGCCAGAGGAATGTTTCCTGCTTTCTGGACACCACGATTCGATATCAACGTCATGTTGGGAACGCTAGCTTTTCTGCCGTGAGACCAGTACGAAAATTCGTTTATCTGAAACGTGCCATCGAGGAGAAACTTGTAATACGGATGATAAGGATGTAACATGTACAGTTTGTTACCTTCGACGAACGTGGAGATTCTCTGTTGATTGGGTACGCTGTTGATTTCGATGGCTTGCAAGGTGAACAATTTGGCGATTTTAGTATCGACGCTGAGCAGATTACTGTGAACGTGTCCAAGTTTATTTTCAATGGGCAACAAATGCTCGACTATGGTATCAGTTATGGCAGAAAATGACGGTTTGATTTTCACTTTCACGTTTAACTGCTTGTAGTTTTCGTTCAGTTCTTGCAACTTGGCACCGAAAGAGGCCAGCGTCGATTCCTGCGTGGATTCCATCACTCCAACTTGATCTCTGATGTTGACGACAATGTTCTGAAGGTTCTCAACTTGATTCAATTTCGAGCTTTTCTCGGTAAGATCGTTCACGATGCTTCGCATCTCTGTAAACTGCGTGTGAAGATCCGTGACGCTCTGCGAAGTGGGCAACGTCGACACCAGCGAAGTAATTTTATCTCGAATCTGTTCCACGTTTGCCGTTTCCGTTTCTAGTCGTTTCAGCATTCGAAATATGTTCGTTTTCAAAGCGTGTAATTCTTTGGAGGTGGGGAGATTGGCCACCGTACTTTCGAGATCGCTCAATGAACTTTTGATGTCACTCGAATCGGATAATGCCGTCACTGCCGTTTTCAATTTTTCCAAATCTTCCTTCGAAGGCACACTCGTCTGTAACGATTCCAAGTCACCCTGTATGTTGTCCAGTACGTGATGAAAATGAGCAAGGTTCGATTCGACGTTCAAATTTTCTAAATATTCGATCTTCTGCTGAACCGTGCTTAACGTGTCTTGAATACTCGTCAACGCGCTTGCTTGAGCGTGAATATTTTTAATTTCTTCGTTGATCAACTCCAAAGACGCCTGAAGCGTAGCGATGGTGGTTTGAATGAGTTCGAAATCTTGATAAGCCTCCAATTGAATTTTTATGTTCGCAACGCTTTTACTGATGACCTGCAGTTCGTCTGAGGAAGGTAGGCTTGTCATGGTATCTTCCAAAATCTGTAACTTGGATTTAATTTCTTTGGTGAATTCTTCTTGTAATTTAGAAACGACGACATGCAAGCGTTCTACATCGATATCATTCACAACGGTTTGAAGTTCAGAGAAATTCTTTGCAATTACGGAAGTTCGTTCTTCGATTTCGAGTTTCAATTTTTCCAAATCTTTCGATTGAAATTGCTGTAATTTGGCCAAATCATTTTTAAGCGAATCCACGCTCAACTGTATATTTTGAACGTTGTCGTAAGAAGGTACATCAACATAATTTTTTATGAGCGTTTTCAGTTCGGAATCGATTTTCAGAATAGGATCGAGACATTGCGTTTGGAGCGTAGCGATTTCCGATTTTAAACTATTGTTTAAGGTCTCCTGCAAAGCAATCAAATCGCTCCTCAACTTTTTAACTCGAACGTCGAGCATGAGAATCTCTTCTGCGTGGTCTACACGCTTGGTGTGGCCGAAAATGTCGTTAGGCATTATGGTTATTTATAATAGGATAGGTGATTCGTAATTCTATGAAGAGAGGAATGAGTTTGTCCTAATCTCCGAGGAGTTGAACGTAAAGATAATCGCCTGCAGAAACATCGTACGCCATGTTAGAAAGCACCTTGTCGTGCTTCATTCGAAAAATGTTCTTGCCGGTAGAAATTTTGATTTCGCCTGCGTTCTCCGGATTCACGGTGATCCGAAATTTCCCGTCGATTGGAATTTCGTAAAAATGTAAATTGTTTTTGAAGACAAAAAAATCTTGCCCACGTCGTCATCCAATTTTGTCCAAATGCTGTTGAGGTGAATGATCAACAGACCGTTGAGTTTAGTTAACACGGAAGGTAGAAATTCATGATCTGTCGTACGGTGTACAGTTTCCATTGTTTGCTTTCGGAAACCAAAGAGATTCATTGTCCTTGCTAGTTATTTATTATGTATGAGACAGTTAAAGTTTTTATTTTTATTTTAGTTATAGTTATTTAAGTTTTTTTTTTCATTTGCATTGCCTAAAATTTTTACTAATTTCTAAACGATAGTGCCCCCAAGGCAACGTGTGGATTCCACAAGACAAAATACATCTTTTATCGTCATGCGGATCCAGCGCAATTTTCTTAACTTTGTTTGTGGTAAGCACGTGGTCTACGCTTTGTATCATTGTCTCCAAACGTAGAATCCTCGACTGTGAATAGAGGCAATTGATGTAATCCTCGAACACAAGCTTGTTTTTCACGGTATTTTTACCAACACCTTTGGCTTTTTTGGTGATGCTGGTTTCTGTTTTCACCACATACATTTTGGAACGTAAGCCGGCGAACTCCAGAATAATTTCTCCGTTGCATTCATCCTTCATTTTACCAAGCACTTTTTTATTGCGAGAAGGGAGATCAAATCTGTTTGGTTGAGGGAAGGAAGATGTGTCGAAATGATCAATCATTTTCGGTTGTTTCAAATTGTTGTAGAGGTCAGATGTCTGTACGGAATAAATAAAACTGTCCGTGTCCGTGTACAAAAGTGTTATATTTTCATTATAGAAGGGTATCATGACATTATAATGAAATTCAAACATATGCAGATTAGATAAATCCAAAACCGTCGCCCCCACGTAGATTGGTTTGTTGAACTTGATTATTTTTTTATCCATCACAAACAGGGCCAGGTTTTCATCATATATATTTCGTGATTTGAATGTCGGCGATGCTATCAATTTTCTACATTTATTTGAATCGGGAACTAATCTCACGTCCACGTGCTTCCTGACATTCTCCATTGTTTTTCCGTAAACAGCATTATTCATGAGTTTAAAAAAATCTTTATCTAAATCTGACGTGTCGCGTGTTCTATGATACGTATTTTTTTCAATGTAAGGTTTTAACCACTCCGAATGTTTGAATTTCATTATTCTTCTCACATTTATTACTTGAACTCCCTTCTCAATTAAGAATTGAAGATTTTTGTAATGGAGAACGTATCTCTCTTTCCTATCCAATGTTAACAGAAGCTTACGTTGATTTGAATCAGGCGAACATTTTAGTTCGGGTGCAGGAGGTAGATCTTTGAAGTAATCGTGTAGATGGTCGGGGAATTCGAGGTCCACCTCTATAAACAAGCCAAATTCACAGTCGTTGAAATTATTAATGTTAATGGAAGTGGTATCCACCCATTCGAACCCGCCGTAAGGAAGTTTTTGTTACATAGCATGTCCGTATAAATTATTTGCATCCACATAAAATATGTATTTCGATTGTTCATTAGGATCGTATTCTTCTGTCATGTGAACGTTATTTGCTTTTGCATGTCTCTGTACCATTGCACCATTCCACCTCGTATCCCCCTCTCGATAAAATATAACATGTCCACGTCCGGTATCAATTCGAGTTTTATTTTTGTCTGTAATAACATGGCAGACCACGCTAAGCCCGAGAGACCGTAAAAATATGCAGGATCTAATTTGTAAATATTCGCCGACGTTTTCCTGAATGCTTGAAAAACATCCGCGAGTATTGTCACGTCCAGTTTTAAGCAGGCATCGTGATAATCGCCGAGTGTCCTACATCCTAATTTGTCCCACATCCGTTGCGCGTGTTCGTATTCATCATCCGTGATTCCTTTCTCTCTGAGTCTACTGTAAAATTCTTTTTGAGGTGGAAGAGTGTCGTCGTTAAATTTAGAATTATCACTAAGATATTCATATGGATAAATACCTTTACGTCTAATCATTTCTATGTCTACGGTGGGAAAATTAGCTCTCGTTATTCTAAATTGTTCAGCCGAAAGTTTGCTTGCAAGAGCGTCCAAGGTTGCAGATAAAAATCTGTAAGAATCTAAAAATCTCATCTCCACAGTTTCGTTTGTTCCCGGAATCAATACTCGCTTGCTGACACTGATGTACCTTTCTTCATTCTCTGCTAGAATATTTATTTTTTGTCTATCATATCCAAGATTCCGAATTAAGAGATGGAAGTCGTAACCGCTGCCATTATGAAGGTATATGGGGACAAACGTAGGTTTTTGGATCTTTAGATTACACGTGTTACAGATTCCACCGATGTAGTTTCCGGTGAAGTGATTATGGTGAAATACTTTCCGGTTCTCGTCGGTGAAACGTTGATCGCACACCGGACACGTTTCAATGTTATTGTGAGATTGAAGTTCATCGCTGGATAATGGAAGCATTGGTTTCGATTCGCGTAAGAGGCTGCCAATGGTCTCAACCTCTTCAACCATCTTTTCAAAAAAATGTTTGATTACGTCTGGTCCTCGGTAAACATACGGTTCATCTTCCTATCCTGTCGCACAACAACATATCCGAAACTCGAGGCTTCGTGCAACTGATACGGTGTTGTGGAAGAAAGTTCGGGGTCTGGTTCGCAGTACGACACCGGTTTGAGAAAAGACTCAAAATCAGCAATGATGATTGCGGGATGTTCCAACAATGCCTTATGCATCCTAAATTCTTCGACCTCTTTTGATTTCGGCATCAACATGCGAGTCGGTCTGTTGTTGCCGCAATAAATTTTATGTTCGGCAAGTTTCTCGATAGCAATCTGACGTACAGTGTATTTTCGATAATTGGGTTGTTTTTGATCGTCGAACGTGGTCAAACACCTTGGGCAAACTTCGATGTGGTTTGCATTCTTGGTTGATTGACTTCTGACTAAGCGTGATAGTGAACGAATGAGACAGTAATGGTGAACACTGTCGTTTGAAATTAGAAGAAGATTAATCACACGAGCATCATCATCGTCGACATCGCTTATCCTGACGGGATGCACGACATGTTTATCGAACGTATAGGAATACACGTTGATGATTAAGCGTTTTCTTTCTGCATCTCGTGCTCGTGTTTCGAATTTTGATATATCAGAAATGGTCACCGGGTATTCGATGCCAGCCATTGCATTTTCCAGTTCAGGTTCATGCTGCTTGTAATGATAAACTTGTTCTGGATTATTTGACCAATGAATCGGGTGAAGTTCAGCCAATATACACCAAAGGAAACACTTGTTATCGCTGTTATGTATATTTAACACAGCCCTCTTGTGTTGAATGTTCGGTGGAAGAGGAACGTAGCTGGAAGCGCGAAGAGGCGAGAATTGGTTCACGTAAACAGTTAACGTGTGAGGACTTCCACACAGAGACCATCCCGACCCTTTAGCCTCGAAATCGTCATGTTTCTTAACCAGCTCATTGGTAACTTTATAATAGAAGTTGTCTAAATTTTCGACGTCAGCAAAATAAAGAGTCTGGTTTTTTGTACGATGATAAAAAATATTCGTTGTGCCATCAACTTTCTCGTATTCAGAAAACAGAATAACGTATACTTTTATAGAGTTGTTTTCAAGTTTATCTTTTAAAATATTTAGTACAGATGTTTTCGTTTCATCCAAGAAACTAAGGATGTCACGGCCTGGTTCTGACTTAATTGAAAAATCCTGGAGTTGGTCGTTGAATGCAGATCTAATTGGTTTGCGTTCATTAGATAATTTAATTTGCTTGGAAGTGGAAGCTTCCGTTTCTGAATTATCGATTTTCCTTTTCAATGTTCCTTGTTCGGTCGATGGTTTGCAAATTTTCAGGTGTTTACTTAAATTTGTAATGCTAATCATCTTTCCACATCGAGCACAAGGCTTAGAAGGTAAAGAACGATTAATTCTCGAACCTGTTTCGCTACATCTTGCCCTGTGTACCGATAAATTGTTCCTTGAGATTAGCTTCCCACAAGTAACACATTCAGTTTTATCATTTTTACGATTGAAACTGGTGGTGGATTCCATTATGCTTTCTCCAAAATCACAGAAATAAAAAAGTCTAGTATATACCGATACAATTTTCAGGTATGTTATTTATATAGAATTTCTTGGGTGCGAATACAAAATTCAAGAATTCAATCTAATGTGAATAGAATTTCAGGTATGTTATTTATATAGAATTTCTTGGGTGCGAATACAAAACTCAAGAATTCAATCTACTGTGAATAGAATTTTCAGGTATGTTATTTTATATAGAATTTCTTGGGGTGAAATAGAAAACGCACGATCACGTCAAAATTCAATCTGGTCGAAATTACTATGAAAAACCACGTGAAACGCCTTTAAACTTGAAATAATAGATGGTATGTAGCTTCAAAGAAAGTTAAATACCTATTTTTTTTACAAAAACGAGGAGCGCTGCGACAGGACGTCCGTACTCTTCGGCTGCTCTCACGAGACTGACTGATCTGCAGTGTATGCCGTCTTATATATAATAAAAGCGCGGACCGTATTGAAAACAGCTGTAATAATTAACCAATCAGAAGACGCCACGTTAGATATGACTCATCACATTACGTCATAACTTGTTGCAACATGTTGTGTAATAGTTTACTCTACATGGTTCTATCACCGAGATCACAGATGTTTACTCATTGATGACTCCGTCGTTGTCGTCTATCAAAAACCTAAGTACCTTGGAAACAGTGAGAGTTATCGAAAAATCTCCCCTTGTCCATTTTTTTTGGTGACGTAGAGTACGCGTAGAAAGGTCGGGTTTAGTGCGTCGGTCGAGTCTCGGTGTCCTCTGTCCTCCCATACCAAAATAAACATAGGTCGTCATGGAACCATTTTTTTTTTCATCAATCGAAAATTTTCTAAGTACATAGCGTTAAAAAAATCTTAAATTGCAAATATCTGGAAGATGGTAAGAGTTATCGAAAAAATATATCGAAAAACACCCCCATCCGGTATCGTTAGATACTCCCTGTCGATTTTGCAGGTGTAGAATACGTGTACCAAGTTTTGGTGGTCCTGGGGTCAAGGGGTAAGAAGTTAACCCACCCCCCAAAACTTTGATCACTCGTAACTTTTGAACGAATAGTCGTAGAAAGGTCGGGTTTAGTGCGTCGGTCGAGTCTCGGTGTCCTCTGTCCACCCATACCAAAATGAACATAGGTCGTCATGGAACCAAAAATTTTCCGAAAATTTTTTCCAAGTCCTGCGTTAAATTGCAAATATCTCGAAAATGGTAAGAGTTATCGAAAAAATATATCGAAAAACACCCCCATCCGGTATCGTTAGATACCCCTTTCGATTTTGGAGGTGTAGAATACGTGTACCAAGTCTTGGTGGTCCTGGGGTCAAGGGGTAAGAAGTTAACCCACCCTCCAAAACTTTGATCACTCGTAACTTTTGAACGAATAGTCGTAGAAAGGTCGGGTTTAGTGCGTCGGTCGAGTCTCGGTGTCCTCTGTCCACCCATACCAAAATGAACATAGGTCGTCATGGAACCAATTTTTCATCAATCGAAAATTTTCTAAGTCCACGGCGTTAAAAAAATCTTAAATTGCAAATATCTCGAATTTTTGACAAACAGAGGTCGACATGACCAAAGATGATTATCTAAAACTTTACGAAGCGTACTCCGCTCACAAGCGCGTGACCGAGGGAAACGTCGACATGTACTACACACCCAGCGAATTCAAAACCCACAGGCCGATGTTCGTCATCAACACGACGAAGCGGAAGCAGGTCGTGGTCAACGATCGCACCAACATCAAGATCGTTTGCGAGTTCCACGACGCACTGTCCGAGGACACCGTGTGCAGCGTCATCCTGGTCGCAGAGAAGTCCTTCGCGTACGACGTGAAGAACGAGAGGGTCACGGAGCAGTTTTAAAAAATTGCCACATACTAAAAAAAAATCAACACATTTTTTTATGTTATATAAAATATGTGAAAAAACTTTAAAATACTGAAATATTAAAACAAACACGGAGTCCAATGTAAGTTAGTTCGGTACGTAAAAGATCGCAAATAAAAAAAATGATAGGTTAAGTTATATCACTGAAAAAAAAATCGTAAGATAGGTTAAGTTATATCACGATCTTACGTGATATACCTACAAGTACGAGGTGGGAAAAAAAAGAGGTGCATTGAAAATTGTACTAAAACATCGCTAAACGCTAAAACATCGACCAAAAATTGTCAAAATATGTCAAAAACTGATATTCAATTGATAAAAAAAGAGGATACCTACAAAGTATTATTTGGAAACAACTAGTAAGAAAAAAGGATAGGTTAAGTTATATCACGTAAGATCGTGATATACCTACAAGTACGAGGTGGGAAAAATTGCAAATTGTACTAAAACATCGCTAAAAGCTAAAACATCGACAAAAAGTTGTCAAAATATGTCAAAAACTGATATTCAATTGATAAAAAAGAGGATAAAAGAGGATACCTACAAAGTACGACTTAGAAACAATCAATTTACACTACTTTTAAGTTTTTCTTTTTTAATTTTAGGCAGATAAAAATCATCGAATATTCTGTTTATGAACTTCCTTATGAACATAAACATTAGCCTTGTCACTGTGAAGGACTTTTAATTCAATGGAAGCGTCACACTGTAAATTGTTCGCGACAACCATTCATAATGCACAGCTCTTCATGGATGTATCCGATTAAAATAATGTGCAATGGCATGCGAACGTCTCTCCATAGACGTCACTTTGATCTCGATGCATTACCGAAGCGCTAAACAAATTTTAAGACATTTTTCTAACACCTCGAAAAGGAGCAAATTGGTACAAGAATTCAGTCATTACGTTTTACTGGTTAAAGATACGTCGAAAAAACCTTCACCATTGCATTTCTCGTGAAATTCTAGCCCATTTTGATGTGTCGCACGACCCCCTTCCCATTTAAAATTCTGAAGTTGAATTCAAGATGGCGGACATCAAGATGGCTGCCGACCGTGTGGGTGGCGTCAATGTGGTTCCCCCTTGGCCTGATAACGATTAGTCATTACCATTTCCATGTTGCGCGCCGCAGTGGCCTTGTACTGTGTGTGTTAAGTGACTTATTGAGCTTCCCTGTAGATTATTTTTCCTTACGCTTGATGGATTGGCTGCATTCTTTAATAGATCATCTAAGCGCACTGAACTTTTGGAGACAATTGTACATCGCCGATTGCCACATGTTGCACCATCGAGGTGGAATTACCATTCTCGGATAGTTCACGTTGTCCTTGAGAACATTGAAAGTCTTTCGGAATTGTTTCAGAGCATTCTGTCAGATCCCAAAAGGTGGGACAATGAAACCATATCTGCAGCAAAAGGATTTGAGCGAGACCTGAATGATTTTGATTTCCTGTTTTTACTAGTAATATTTTCTGATTTTTTCGCTCATACTGATGTGTTGTACAATATATTACAGAGCAAATGTTATGATATTACCTTCTGTTTGAACCATGTCGAGAGCACAAAAGAGACAATTGAACGGAAGAGGGAGGAATTTCTGAACTTTTGGAATAGTACAGAGGCTTTAGCTGGAGGACCACCTACAAAACGTCGCCACCTTTCCACACATACGAGGGGCGATACAAAACAACGCTACAGGCAAATTTTTAACGAAACTATAAACAACATTTCTACCCAGCTGAGAGAAAGATTTGGTAACTTCCACCGTCTTAAGTTTGTGGAATTTCTGAACCCAGACAAGTTTCCACAATTTTCGAGAACTTTTCCGGAAGAAGCTCTCCTGTCACTGAAGACAACATATGGGCAATATTTTGATTTTCCGAGGCTCAAGAACGAGCTACAAGTAGTATATTCTTCACCTCAATTCCAGCAACAGTACCCTCACGAAAGCCATGAAATTATTAGAAATAGTGGTTTAGGTGTGTGTATACAGGAATTCAGGACACTTGTGGAACTGGTTCTAGTCATTCCTTCTACAACAGCTTCGGTGGAAAGGTCATTTTCCACCCTAAAGCGTGTGAAAACATATTGCAGGAACACCATGAACCAGGAGAGGCTATCACAACTTTCATTACTTACAATTGAAAAGGAGCTGTTGTATGAACTAAAACTTAAACCGTCCTTCTACTATCAAGTGATAGAAGAGTTTTTGAAGAAGGAAAGAAGAATGGATTTCGTTTTCAAGTAAATGAAGCAACCGGTGAACCTCATAAGGCAATCAGAAAAAACACGGATAATTGAAACGTACAGGTGAGCATTCTATTTCTCAAAATGCATGCTCAAAAATGTAGTCAAAATTACGTTTTTTCATATACAGGTTGAGATACCGACAATATTTTCAAAACATGTAGAGGACATGGGGACGAATAACGTGTTTTAAAACGAGACCAAATATGTTATTCATCTTGATGTCCTCTACACTTTGTGAAAGTTTGTCGGTGTTGTATGGAGACATCCTGTATGTATACATACGTACTACATATGCATGTGTGTATTTCTTCCTCAACCCTTAATTAAGATATTACTCATTTAAACATTTGACTGTCCTTTCGTTCCCGTTCAATGTGGATCGCGCTGCATGAAGAAACTAATCAAGGTTGAATTGTTGGACTGCACGTTTTTTGAGAATATATTTGCGAAGCAGGTATATAAAATATCATTCAAATGTTTTATCGTGTTACATCTGAATCTCTCCGGTAGCGTTTTAAGTTTATATCATTATATAAAAAATCCTGAATTAGATCCCATTTCAATTCAACTAACTTCAATCAGCTTTAGTGTACATAAAGGAAGCTTAAATTCTGCTTCCTTTAACATATAAAAAAATGCGGCAGAAATCTTCTTTCTTTTTTCTTCATATGAATGCATTTGATACAGCCACTAGTATTGTTTTCAAAGTTTGGTAAATTATCCACTAAGGATTTCACTTACGTATTTCTCTTTTTTACCCTAGTCTAAATGTCACCGCACGCCACTGTTCTGAATGTCATGTGAGAGCCATTTGTAGCCCGAATCCACTCTTCTAGTTCATGCACATCTTCATTTGAAACTCTTTTTAGTAAAAATGTTAACAATACTCATAATTATATACTTAGTATATAGTAATAATTCATGTGTTTTGCTGTCTCTGGTCATAGCCCTCCCCCCCACCCCAAAGTTGATGGTTTAGCGGTCTCAGCCCCTCAAAGTTGATGATCTAGAACATTTCAAATGTGTATTTCAAATTTCCCTTTTTGGACCAATTTTTCCCTTCACCTAAGCAAATTATATAATAGTAATAAGTAGTAGTAGTAGTAGTAGTAGCAGCATTATTAGTGGTGGTGTTGGAAGCAGTAGTAGTACGTAGTTAAGAATTCCGTTATTCGTTTGAATAGAAAATATTTTTTAAAAATTTCAAATGTCAGTTTTATCATAGAATAGTTAGGACGGTTTCATCACTTCCTGAGCAGATGTCCCAGGCTTAAATCCTTGTCAGGAATCCATTTACTCGTAAAGCTAAAAACTCGTCGTTACTATGTATCCAAAGATGCATAAAGCAACGTACAATAAACTTAAAGGAGCAGAAACAAGTAGGAATAGCAAAATAAATAACAAAAATGTGGATATGAAATTTGAAATTAACATAAACTGTATTAATTTAGTAAGATGACCTTAAAATTTCCCTGCAATTGTGGTATTTTTAATCGAAATTCCCTTTTGGCTAAAATTTCGGTCCGAATTTCCCTTCATGTTGCAACACTGGAACGAGACGGTCTGAGTCAGACCGACGAGTGTTGCCACATAAAGGGAAATTTCCCGTTTGCAGGGAAATTCGGACTGAAGTTTGAGCGAAAAGGTAAAAGGGAATTTCGATGAAAAATATCACAATTTCAAGGAAATTTTAAGACTTCTGACTGCAATATTACAGATTATGTCAAATTCCAGTTTCATATTCACATTTTTTTCTGATCCTTCTTATTTCTGCTCCCTTGACTATAAACCTGTATCTATTTATATTTCTCTTAAGTTTATTGTACGTCGCTTTTCTGTATCTTTGGATAATTTTAACGATTAAAATTAACGATTTAATGCATTCTTGGGACATCTGACCAGAAAGCGATGA
The DNA here is from genome assembly GCF_977018435.1 of Lepisma saccharinum. Taxonomy (NCBI): domain Eukaryota; kingdom Metazoa; phylum Arthropoda; class Insecta; order Zygentoma; family Lepismatidae; genus Lepisma; species Lepisma saccharinum. The sequence continues at coordinate 44,008,918 of NC_139254.1, forward strand.
AGCTTACATGTATGTAAAAAATTTGTGCAACATTTTTTTATTTATACGATCATGAACCAACGGAAATTTTACTACCACTGCTAATAATAATAATTATTATTATATTTGTTTAGATGAAGGGAAAAAATCTGTCCCCTCAGATTGTGGCAACCCTGGGACAGAATTCCAGTGGAACGAGTTGGAGGAATCCATTCCTTTAGGTCAGCAGAAAGAAAGGAATCAAATCCACTAAAAGAAGGACTTTTCCATAAACATTGCCTACAATGTCTAAATATTGGAGCACGGACACAACACGTCCAAAATGTGCTACTACAAAAAGAAAAGATTATTTCATTGTTTAGCTGTTAGCTTAACCACTCATCAAAAAAGTGTTGTTTTTTTTTGTTGTTTTTTTGTTCATCCGTTTAGAGGGTTATGTCCCTCTCTTCGGTACGTGCTAGATACATTTAAATATATAATAATAATATTAGATAGGCTAAGTGCACTTTTCTATTTTTTGGGATTATGAGATGAACACTAACCTAGTCTTGAAATGACCTTGGATTTTCATTGCTATATTATATTACACCCTACTTTCATTCTTATGTTAGTAAATAAATACCCTTTCTTGTAGTTTGATTATTAGTTGCAATATGAAGGGTATAAATGTGGTCGTAATTGTGGTGGATGGTGAATGGTGTATAGTTCATAATCAGGATGTCTGGGCCCGATGGTCAGAGTATACAGAGTTAAAAGATGTTGTAATGGAGTATACAATCTGTACGGGTAACAGTCGTGTATTGCATCTTCACGGATTGTGTGAACCAACGGTGGGTGTTCTTTGTCCATCCTGTTATTTATATATTCTTTTCGCAATGCCTCTAGGTGAAGTGTTATATGTGGAAAACGTATTCGTGTGTATAAGAGTCGAGTTGGACTTGGTAGTTTGATTCTGTATGCCAGTCGACATGCGTGTCTCTCTATGATTTGTAGTCGTTCATAGAACGAGTCCTCTGCTGAGAGCCATGCTGTATGTCCATACGTAAGTACGGGCCGAAGAAAGGCCAGATAGGTGTTTAGGAGGATGTTTGCTCGAAGTCCCCAATTCGTGCCGACAAGTCTCTTCATCAGCTGTAGTCTGTTTTTGGCTTTCTTTTTGATGTTCTGCAGGTGTGGTGTCCATGTTAGTTTTGTGTCAAATATGACACCAAGATATTTGACGCTGTTGGTAGGAATTATGCGTGTGCCACGGATCTTAAGATCTAGCATACTTGGATTTCTTTGTACCCGTGAGCGACATCCGGTAGGAAGAAATATTATGGCTTGAGTTTTTGCGCTATTGATGGTGAATTTCCAAGTGTCGCACCATCGTTGAAATACATTAATAGCTGGTTGCATAATGCGATTTATTGCTTGAATTGTAGAACCACAAGCCAGTAGAGCTGTATCATCAGCGTATTGGTATGTTGACACCTGAGAGAATGTTGGCATATCTGCGACATAAAGTAAGTAGAGCAATGGAGATAATACCGATCCTTGCGGTACTCCGGCGTTCAAGAAGATAGGGTGAGACAGATTGTTATTTATTGTTACATATGCCATTCGGTTGGTAAGAAAGTTGAAAATTAATCGAATGTAACAGAAAGGGAGGCGAAACTTATGCAATTTATATATGAGGCCGGTGTGCCACACTTTATCGAATGCCTTTTCAAGATCGAATAGTATTAAACAAGAGGGTTTAGATGTATTGTACTGGTTGTAGATTCGATTTGAGAGTCTTAGTAGGTTATCCAAGACGCTAAAGTTTGGCCTAAATCCGGCTTGGTGTATCGGGAGAAAATTATTTGACAATAAGTGTGAGTGTAATCGGCGGACTAAAATTTTTTCAAGGATTTTGCTGAGTGTTGATGTTAGTTGTATAGGTCTATAGCATTTTGGGTCTGTACGATCTTTATCAGGTTTCGGAAACATGAATACCTTCGACACTTTCCACTCGACAGGGTAATATCCAGTGCGAAGGATTAAGTTGTATATCAAGGCGAGAAATGACAACATTGCTAGTGGAGCTTTCTTTATCAAGACATATGTGATGGAATCAAACCCTGGGGCAGTGTTTCTTTTGTTGCGGACTACGTTTGTTATATCATCTGCTGTAATTAAAGTAGTAAGAGGGTGATTTGCGTTGATAGCATGATGAGAACTGGGTTGCAGTTGTCTATTTTCAGGATGTACCTTCCTTGTTATTTGAGATTCTAATCTGCTATTAGGAGCAAGTGTAACGTTTTTATATTCATATATCACAAACGCTACATATTGGGAAAATTTCACGTAAAATATTAGTTTAATTTTCCGCCATCAGAGGCCGTTCGTCCTCGATGGCTCAGTGACCTGTGCTGCCTCTTGCGGCAGAATTGGTACAAGCGCTGGGGACGTAAAACACCTCGGCAGTTGCTTCAACGATTTCTGAATCGACGGGAACGCGAAGGTCAAACTCCTTTTGCACAACTTAGCCAGCGAGAGACGTGCCCAGCGTGCTGCACCTACGGACGGAAGTTCTCCTAGTTTGCCTTTTGAGGAATGGGTCGATATCAAAGAGGACAAGGACTTATATAGGGCAGCGGCCTTACGAGGACTCTGAGGCCGAAGTTTGTTTGGCGTAGGTACGTAAATTCTCTCTGCTTTGATAATGAACTTAACATCTTTGTGCCGAAGTTCCACGTCGTATCTCTCTTTAACCACGCGTAAGCATTGCGCATAAAACTTTTATTGCATTCTGGTAGTCCTCTCCCTTTCTCACCTTTTTGTTGCGCGTCGCCTTTGGGACGTCTTGAACGCTTTAAGTGAATTAAATGAAATATAATTATACGTCAAAATCAGTGGGAACAGAACAGATTGATTCTTACTTGATAGTTGGCTGGTAGTCACAAAGGGGCGTCGAGTTGAAGTCCTCGTCGCTAACGCTAAATTACGAACCTTCGTTTTGCCCCCCCCCCCTTTATTAACTGATTCGGGACGTTTGTTCCAATTGCACTTTTGCACCCTTTTCCACGGTAGCATTAAGAATCAGGAGAATTGGGGGTAATGTTGTTAAAAATGCAAAAACTTGTTAATGTAAAAGTAAAAACAGTGTGATGCAAAAGGAAAACTTGCTTGTAATGAACGTACGGGCTATGAGGTATTGTAATTGTTAAATCTTTAATATTTGAATGGGCCGAGGGAAAGGTCAGTATACTGAATACGTGTTGTTAATGAAGTGAATGGTTGAAGTCAATTAAATTTATACACGCAGGACGTGTATAGATCTGTACCAAGGGTACTATTGAGTAATATTGTATTTACATGAGGGCAAGACCAAAAGATAAGATTGGATGATATATAGCAATTGAGATTGTGAATGAATTCAACGGAGAAGGCACAGAGTGCTATTCGTTGACGGACCCTCTAATTTTGGTGTGTGCATTATATACATATATATATAGGGTGTACATTTATTACAGGGCTTTGTCTCGCGCTTCTCGTCGACGCTGCTTGTAGACTCCTGCGTTGTCGTGCGAGAAGGGCGACACAAAAAAGGTATTTGTAATATATAGTGTGGGTTTTTGTTCTATCCTTGAAGTTGCGATCGTCGCACAACCGCTTCCCCATAAACATCTCGCGCGGTCGTGGCTTAACCCCACTATACCATTACACAAGCGAAAGCGGAGGAGTAAATGTGTCTTGGAGAATCTGTGCAACTTCATTTGCCTTTTCGTAATCATTTGTAAGAGCTTGTTGTTGTGAGAGAAGAGGATACGTAGTACTTGTATGTTTTCCTGTAAGCATATGAAATCGTTTCCAGAATTTGCTAGGATGGCTTTCAGCATCAAGGTGATTGCAAGTGTCGATCCACTGACGTTGTTTGTGTGCCTTTATGTAGTTATGGACAGTTCTTATCCATTGACGGTGAACTCGCAGACATTCAGGATTCCTTGTTTGTACGTATTCCCGATAGGCACGACGTGATGCAGTTACTAGATGAAGGTATTTAGGTGGTAGTTTAGGTTTAAAACTGTTCAGTTATCTGTGGTATATGTGTGCTTGCTGCTTGTTTGACTTCTGACGTGATGTTTTCTACAGCCTTATCTAATTCGTCAGAGTTCTTTGGAGGGGTGAGATTTTGAAAGACAGTGGAGAGATCTTCTCGATAACCTTCCCAATTTGCTCTGTTATAATCGTAGATCCGCTTTGGAGGAACCTGTTTGTGTTGAATATAGTGGTGCACTGGTAGAGTTATTTTAATTGGTGCATGATCACTTCCTATCGGTGCAAGGACTTCTATGTTAATTTTGTCAGCTAAGGAAGGTGACACAAAAACTACATCGGGGGTTGTGTTACTCTCTGGACGAGTTGCAGATGGTAAATCTTGAAATATACCTGTGGTATTGTTATCGATGGTAGTGTGGAAAGCTGTTCGTTCTGCATTTGTTCGACTATGTATATTAATATCAGCTAATATGAAGTAGTGACGGTATGTAGAAGCGATATAAAGAAAGAAGTCCGTAGGTAGAGGGCTAGTGGGTCGTATATATACAGTAGCCAATGTCACATTTATATTTTTGAGATAAAGTGTGGCAATTGAATATTCTTGATATGGAAATTGAGGTGGTAATATATTTGTTCTATAGGGAAATTTTGGCTTGATCCCCAGGGCTACTCCACCACATAATCGTTGCGCCGTTGTAGGACCAGGTGTATGTAGCAAGGAATACCTGGGTATGTAAAGGGGTGTGGCTTTGGGGATACGGGTTTCATTCAGTGCAAAGAAATGAATTTCTTCTTCCAGGAGAAGTTCCTGGAATATAGCTTTATGTTTCGGTAGAGAACGGATGTTCATAAATAGGAAATTATATTGTATATAGCCCGCCATTATTATATAAATAACAGTTAGGTTTCTAAACTTCAGTTTCCAGTGGTACAATTTGAAAATGTACGTGTGGACCAGAATATGTAGCAAACAAGTGAACACGAAAAAGAGTCTTAGCTGTCTGTACTATCTGTTGTAATATATGTTGGCGTAGAAATGGGTGGATATTTTGTAGGGTTAATGTTTGAAATCTAAGTAGATCTTCAACAGTCACTGGTTGTTTCAAAGAGTTCTGTGGTGGAGTTGTAGAGTCCATAGTTCTTAATGGTACAGTTAGGTCAGGGCGTGAGGCTTCGGGGTTTGGGCGTGCAGCACAACGGTAACTATATGAGGGATGAGCCTGTTTGCACGTGTTACATTTGGGTGGTGCATTCAGATTTGTGCACTCTTTAGTCGTGTGTTGGCCAGAACAATAGCCACAGATAGGTGTTTCGGGGCAGTTTGCCGTAGTGTGGACGTTGTATTTCTGGCAACGTTCACATCGTAACGGAAGAGGTGCCCTTGAATGCGATGGTTCAACCCTGTGTCGTTGGCGATATATATAAGCCCCTTCATGAAGTAAGCGATCGATTGTGCTGGAACAATCTGTTATTACTCTCATCAGGTAAGTTGGTCCGTTGTTGTTTTGGATTCGAACGCATTTTATAACTTCATGCCCTTTCAAACGTAGTTCTTCTAATACTTCTTGGTCAGCGAGTTCTGGATCTACGCCTTTAATAACGACTGACATGTGAGGTGGTTTGTTTGGGGGTGGTGATTGTTTGGCAGTTTTGGGTGTCAGTTGGGATAGAGCAGCCTGTGGTCCAAAAATTTCAAACGAAACTTTGTTTCTCAAAGTGGATAGAAATTGCGGATCTCTGGATTTTATAATGATGCCATTTCTAGTGAATATAATTTGTTCTACTTGTGCTCGGGGGGAGGTATTTTTGTAACTGTTGAAGGAGCAACTTAGGAGTTCTGTACTTGGGGTCGTAATTTTGTAGTAGGAAGTTGTAGACAGTGGAATTTTCTTCAGTTCGGCCTTCAATTTGTGTGGTATCTCTGGGATTTAACTTTGGATTGCGTGTTTGTTCGTGGTATTTTTGCTTCTTTTGTTGTTGGAGAGGGGATCGAGAGCGGTCCCTAGCTGTCTTTGAATCAGCTGAGGTGCTTCTTGAATTTCCTCGGTCTTGTTTTTGTATGTTCCTGTCTCGAGCGTGTGCACCCCCAACTTGTTGGGGGAGCCCTTTATGCATGGTGAACAAAGGGAGGAGACCTACCAATACTTATCTTAAAATCAACAAGGCGGAAACAACAATGAGAAACAGAGTTACAAGTGTTGCAAACGAGAATTGCAAACACTGTTTGCTTCAAAATAAGCTGATTATAATGTGCTGCAAACGAGGATTGTAGCACAGTTTGCTTCAAAATAAACTAAGTGCAAAATAAGTAAAGAACAAAGTGCTGCAAACGAGAATTGTAGAACAATTTGCTTCAAAATAAACAGAGTGCAAAATAAGTAAAGAACAAAGTGCTGCAAACGAGGATTGTAGCACAGTTTGCTTCTAAATAAGCAAAGTACAAAGTGCTGCAAACGAGAATTGAGCACAGTTTGCTTCAAAATAAGCAAGGTTCACACCAGTGATTGCAAACGTGATTTGTGAACACAGTTTGCTCCAAAGCTAGCAGTAACGGTTGTGTGTCCCTTCGCAGCAAGGCGTTCTGCCAAAGGCACCTCGAGCGCACCAAACCACTGTATAGGATTTGATTTCCTACAGCCGTCCGTTCCAAACGTGCTGAAACCAAACCCACAGTGAATGCGTCAAGGGGGACCAACCAATCCAGAGAGAGAGATGATCAAAAAAACATTTTTTTTTTTTTTTTTTTTTTTTTTTTGCTAGTGTCAACCCGTTGAGAGGGTTATGCCCTCACTTCGGTAAGTGATTTCATTGTAAGTTATGTGTCTTTCATCATTTTGGATGATCTAAGTGCTTTTTTATATTGCAGAATATTTTTCTTATTAAGATTGGTGATTTGTATGTGTTATCTTATTTTTGAGCATGGTTGAGAAGATTGTAAATATGGATTTCGATATTTGTAGTCGGAGTATTGTTGGTACTGCTTAGGCTGTAGTGGTGGGATAAATATGGCGTGATAACTGCGATGGATGATATATATCGTACTCGTGTTTCTGTGGGTCTAGGTCATCTAGATAACATGAATACATGGTGAGCAGGTGTTGTAATGGCGTATAAATATGTGTAGGTGCTGCATCATGTCGGATATCAAGATGAATGGTATTCCAGAATACTGGGTTTTCGGATATCATGGCTTTGTTTATGTATCGTTGGCGAAGGCTCTCGACGTGATACAAAATAGTCGGGAAGGAAATTCTGTCATACAGTAGTGCTGTGGGATAAGGTAATTTAATCCGGAAAGCCAATCTAAATGCGTGCCGTTCAAAGATTTCCAGTTGGTCGTAGAAGGAGGCAGAAGCGTCAATCCAGGCAATATGCCCGTGAGTGATGGCTGGGCGCAAGAACATTTTGTAGGTGGTTAGGACTGTTGTCGGGTGTAATCCCCAAGATGTACCCACCAGTTTCCATAATAGGTTTAGGCGGTTTTTTACCTTCTTCTTTATCATTTCTAAGTGTGGACGCCAGGTCAGTTTTTCATCTATGGTAACCCCAAGGTATGTTACGTGATTTGAAGGTAAGATGCGTCTCCCCTCTATTTTAATCTCCAAGAGTTTGGGGTTTCGGTGTATTTTGGAGCGACAGTGGGGAGGTAGGAAAACTACTGCCTGAGTTTTTGAAGAGTTTATTGATAGTTTCCATTGGTTGCACCAGCGAATAAAGGAGTCTACGGCCTTTTGGAGTGTTTTATTAATGGATTGAACTGTTTTCCCAAGAGTTAGGAAAGCAGTGTCATCTGTAAATTGGAATACGTGTGTGCTGGTATCCATGGTCGGCATATCTGTTACATACATTAAATATAACAGCGGTGACAAAACAGACCCCTGTGGGACTCCTGTGTGCAAGAAGATGGGATAGGATGTTGCCGAGTTCAGAGAGATGTATGCCATGCGGCCTGTCAGGAACGAATGGATAAGGCGAATGTACCATTGAGGAAGTTGGAATTTGTGGAGTTTATATATTAATCCCGAATGCCATACTTTGTCAAACGCCTTTTCCAAATCGAATAAAAGAAGACACGATGGCAAGGACTTGTTATAGTGGTTTGTTATAGTTGTTATCAATCTCAGAAGTTGGTCGTTGAGGCTGATGGATGGTCGGAACCCTGCTTGATGTGCAGGTAGAAGCTTCTTGGATGAAAGGTGTTGGTGCAATCTGCGTACAAGTACTTTTTCAAAGATTTTGCTGAGGGTCGATGTGAGCTGTATTGGTCTGTAAGAGGATACTTCGCGAACAGGTTTCCCGGGTTTGGCGAACAGCAGCATTTTGGAAACTTTCCATTCTGTCGGGAAGTAGCCTGTTCGTAGTATATAGGTATATATGGTGGCTAGGATTAGCAGAAAGGTTCTTGGAGCCTCTCTGACGAGTCGGTAGGTTACCGAGTCGAAGCCTGGAGCAGTGTTTCTTTTCCGAGATATGGCGCATGCGATGTCTTCTGGTGTTATTGGTGAGGTTAGAGGTTCGTTTTCATCCATACTATGGTCATTGTTAGGTTTGAGAGCGCGGTTATATGGGTTTGAGACACGTTGTACTGTACGTGATTGGGTTGTTTTGTGTAATGGTTCAGTTTGTGGTGTGAAGATACCTTGGAAGTGGTGGGCAAAGGCGTTTGCTTTCTCTTGGTCGTCGTCTACGGATTTCCCATCGACTATAATGGGATATGTAGTTCTTGACCTTTTCCCTGTGAGTTTGTTAAATTGCTGCCAGTATTTGGATGGATGTGATGTATCAGCCAGTGTATTGCACGTTTTTATCCAATTCCTTCTTCTATATGAAATGATATAGTTTTGTACCGTGCGGAGGAGTTGTCTATGATGCCGTAACGCTTCAGGATTTCTTGTTACAACATACTCTCGGAAGGAACGCCTGGAGGCTGAAATCAGTTTTAGATAGTTCGGCGGTAATTTTGGTTTATATAGATTGATGGTTTGAAGTGGGATGGTACTTTTCGCAGCTTCAGTTAAGGCAGAAGTGAGTAATGGGACTACATCATCCAGATCCCTATCGTTTGTTGGCGTATCTGCGTTTTGCACGGCGTTTTCGATTGTATTACGATATTTTTCCCAGTCTCCTTGATCGTAGGAGTACCTTGTTATGAGAAAGGGTTTGTGAGGAGTTGGTGCAGGTGCGTCAACTGTAAAGATTATAGGTGCGTGATCGCTACCAATGGGTTCAAGTACATCCACGTTGCTATTTGTAAGGAGGGAAGTCGATGTAAGTACAACATCTGGAGAAGTACTGCTGATTGGTCTAGATGGTTTCGGAAGTTGGTGGAAATGGCAATTTTGGCAGTTGACTATAGTTTGGTGAAATTGTCGCTTTTCGACTTGTGGTCGACTATGGAGATTTATGTCGGCCATGATTATGTAATGCTTGTAGCTGTTTTCAATGTAATTGATAAAGTTGTATGGTATAGGATGTCCAGGCCGAACATAGATGGTTGCTAGGGTAATGCTTCTGTGTCTCAGATATATTGTTGCTATGCTGTATTCCGGCAGGTTGAAATGCGCTGGTAATGTGTGTTCTCTATGCGGATATGATTTTCGGAAGCCAATTGCAGTCCCTCCATTTGCACGTTGAGCTTCCGTTGGCCCATCATGTCGAATCATATTATATCCGCTGATCTTGGGTTTGAATTTTGGCGTTAGGAATGTTTCGTTGAGGGCAAAAGCTGATACATTCTTTTCCTGCAAGACAGTGTCAAATAAGCTTTTGTGTTTTGTTAAAGAGCGAATATTTAAGAAGAGAAAAGAATAACCCATGATTGTTATGAAGAGTCTGAAAACTGTTTTAGGATGTACTTGTGTTTTCAAGAGGGTTGATATTGAAATGAACATGTGGTCCCGTATACGTAGCGTGTAACTGCAGTTTGAAGAGTGTTTTTGCAGCGAGTATGACTTGGTCCAGAATATGTGTGCGTAGAAATGGCTGGATGTTTTGAGTTGTAATAGTAAAGAATCGTAGCAGGTCTTCCACAGTGATTGGGTCCATTAATGAATTTGCCGGTTTGGTTGAGCTATCTATAGTTCGGATGGGAACAACAAGCTCAGGGTGATTTGGTTCTGGGTTAGGTCTGGCTTGGCATTTATAGCTGTAAGTAGGATGTCCTTCAGAGCATGTGTTGCATTTAGGCGGGTTCTGGATGTTTGTACAAGCGTTGGTAGAATGTGGCCCAGAACAGTATCCACAGATGGCTGAATTTGGACAGTTGGTTGTAGTGTGCTGATTGTATGTTTGACAACGTTCACAACGCACTGGCAGTGGTGTTGACGTCCTGGAAGGTTCGACTCTGTGCTTTCGACAATATATATAGGCTCCATTGTGCAATAGTTCGTCCACGGTATCTTTATCTACTGTCAGTATTCGAACCATATAGGTTGGTCCGTTATCATTTCGAATTCTCATGCACTTGTGGATGGTGTGACCTTCTGCCTGAATTTCTTCAGCGATTTCTGTGTCGGTGTATTCAGGGGGAACACCCCGAATCACCACTGATAGCATTGGTGCTCGTTTAGGCGGAGGAGGTTGCTTTGGACGTGTAGAGGTTAATGGCTTCATATTGGCATATGTACCAAAAATTTGGTAGGAGGCCTTGTCTCTGATAATGGTGGAGAAATGTGGGTCAGTAGATTTTATAAGTATTCCGTTCCTGGTGAAGACTATTTCATTAACTGCAGCGCTTGGCACATATTTTAGTATTTGACTTAGGATATGTTTTGGCGTCTTGTATTTGGTGTCGTAGTTCGAAAGAAGGAAATTGTACAGCACTGGTGTCTGTGTGTTTACTTCGGTCTTGTTCTGTCTGGAGTCTGTTCGCTCTGGAAGTTTCTGCTTTTTGTTGGCACGTGGCGACCTAGATCGATCGCGGGAATCCATGGAAGAGCTTCGGGAATTTGGGTTTTCAAGCTTGTTCCGGCCTGTGGCTCTGACATCTCTAGGGATAGTACCCCTTATGCATCGCTTCCCTTGCACTACTTTGCTATCGGCGAGTGAGTGTGGAAGCTGCACTTTGCACGTGGAGGAGAGTCAGAGTCAAAGTCTCGGAGCAGACACTTACCAAACAAGATTGTGGAACCAAACAGCCAATGAGAAACGAGGACAGAAACCAGAGCCAACGAAAGAAAGAAAGGATCGGTATCTCTAACTACTGGTGACCAGATCCACTGGTGAATGTTGGGGCTACAACCTAGTTGCGGCCACCTGAAAAGTGTCGTTCGAGCCAGATATCCCTTCGCAGCAAGGCGTTCAACAAAGTACCTCGAAAAAACACCAAAGCACTGTGTAGACTGCAATTACCTCCAGTCGTCCGTTCCAAACGTACTGAAATTACAGTCACAGCGAATGTTCCAAGGGGGTTTTCTCTCGACGCACTGACGTGATCAAAAAAGCAACCAACGCCTTATTTCAAGAATATTCTAAATTAATCTATTGCGAAATACTACAATTAACTATGGGTAGATTAAAAAGTAACCTCAAAATATATATTAGCTGTACATTTTGTTATAAAGTGCATTTAAATATATGAGTTCTTCATAATTATTTTATAATTACTTGAAGTTTACCTAAAGGAAAATTATAATTTGAAGTTTTAAAGCAGTGCTGCCATCTATTGACGTTCTTGTCCGGACAGTAGCGTTTAGGTCGCCAGATTTGTCTTTGCCCTAACGGCACGAGTGCGCCAAAACCAATACAGAAGATAAGTAGATAATTAACATAATCTCACGCATGATAGAGTCTGGCAGTGGCATTTCTTGATCATTGGTTTGATCCTGACGATTGGCGGTTCCTAGTGATCCAAAACGGAAGGGATAATTCTGTCGATAATAGATGAGGAATTTCTAAATTACCGTAGTGTCTTATAATCAAGACCTGGCAGAGGCACATAGTGGTTCGGATTCCACTTTCAACTGTAGACCCAGTTCTGATTGGTTTATCTGTGTATAAAGTGAACTTAAAAAAAAAAACCAAACTTTATTTAACAGGCAACGTGTGCTAAGAAATTGTAATATTTGTTTTTAACGAATATTATGTTTTCACGTAGACACCAAGAACAACTGTCGCTAATAACACTGGGGAACACAGTTTTTGGCACATGAAACGTATATTGTGTTTCTAATTTAAAACTTTACGCTGAATTCAAATATGTACTCAGAATTTTTCCTTCACACACAGTTTTTGTACAATGACATTTTTAAGTTTTTCTTTTTTAATTTTAGGTATTTTTTCGGTAATAGGTAGGAACGTGAAGTTTTAGTTTCATTTTTCCCTAAATTTCGGTGTTATTTTTTACTGCAATTCGGTGTTATTTTTCGCGGTTTAGGGCAAAATTGGGTGTTATTAATTTAAAGTCGGTGATATTTTTACATGCATTTTTACTGTTTCATCTATGCTTAAAATTTTCACGTTGTTTTAGTTCTGGTAAATAGAGACAAATTTTAGTTCTAATGACAAAAAAAATATGACTTACCTTTGTGATAAATGACCTAATTTCTTCCATTAGGAAAAATTATTTAATCTGATGAGCTACTAAATATGAAATGCTTATTCAATGATAACACCCAAATCTTTGAACACAACTTATTGATTTTGTGATTTATTAAGGTGTGTGGGATTCCAAATAATGTCGTAATAGGATTAGAGGGAGAAAATCTCTTCCTGATTCAGATTTCCGGAAATGATTTCGTAATTTGTAGTATCTAGAACAGTTGTGACATTTTGAGAAGTCTTGTATGAAAGGTGCCTAATGTGTTTGGATGTTTTTCTTGGATGTGTTGCTATGAAGTTTGAACTGCTTAATCTTTAGTTTCCGAAGTCTACCTATTGGTAATAGTGATTCATGTGGTAGAGAGAGGGAGTGGATATTTGATTTTTGTTGCTTAGCGTTGCCTTTCTGCCACTTCGAGCTAATCGTGACAATGAGTGATGACGTGAAATTGATGAAGAGACACTCACAAACAGTGCTGCAACGACAGCAGGGGGAAGGGGAATTATCCCCCCCATTTTCGTCGGAAGTCCAATCTAGGGGGGGCAAACATTGAAGTAAAGAAACATGACTAGCAGAATCTAAGATAGCAGTACAAATGGATACTCAAGATGGAATTAGTTTTCAAGTTTTTCTTGAATTTTTCTTCCAGACGCACAAAGGGCAGTTGCAGGGGGCACAGAGGGGCAATTGCCCCCTCGCTTTCAAATTTTATACAAATAAAAGTACATTCCGTAATATTTTCTTGCTCGCTTCGCTCGCAAGTGCTAATTCTGCTATTCTTATAGTCCAAAGCCATGGGAGCCAAAACGATCTAATTGAAAAAAAAAATGTTAAAGGGAATGCCATAAGCACCTCGCGAAATTATTTGCGCCCTATTAAATCAATATTGTTTTCAGTTTGCAAATATTTTGATCTAAAGATTTTCCTGCTCGCTTCGATTTCAATATGATTCTTCTCTGTAATGCATTCTAAATTACCAGAGAGAGAAGTAAGGCCAAATATATACTTCAGATTGTTGCTGCTTAAATGCGAGGAAAAGGAGCGCGCACATTTGAGAGACAGTTTGGCGTATGAATTGATCATGTAATGTATTTAAATAAGATATACAGTATATATATGTATATATATATCCCTTGTATATGCTGAACTCTGGTGCCGAATGAAAGAAGTATTGCCGCTTGCATCACTGTTCGCACAGCGAAGTGACTGAAGATTAAGCAGTTCAAACTTCATAGCAACACATGTACGTATATATATATTAAAGAAACTTTAAATACCTACACAATTCATCAAAGTATAAATAATATGTAACCATTATTATTTAATTAATTTGAATTTTCTTGCATAACACAACACAATGGTGTTGTTGGATTCTCATTAGATTCCTTTGTGAGTAAAAATCTAGCATACTGGAAACTAGAGGGAAACATTATGAAGCACGATTTATAATGGACTTCCTTAATCAGTTCTGCAGAGAAGCCCAAAACTGTTGGTACATATTAATCGTCTATTAACCTTTTGGACCTGTAATTATAAAGTAGATACAGTGCTATTTATGTTAAACTTTATCTTTGTATTCTTTGGTATTCCGAAAAGTCATTATCCAAATATTGTTATTTGATGTTGCTCGAACTTTTTTTTGTTCATTGGAGTTCCAAGATATCATCCCTTTCCTGTTACATATCACTTTTGGAGGAGGGGGACAAGTGCCCCTCTGTACCCTGCTAAATCTGCCAATGCAACACAGTATATTAAAAATTTGCCCCCTCTAGGATTGACTTTGCCCCCCCTAATAAGAATTCCTGGCTACGGGCCTGGCCCCGCCCCATCGGAAACACAAAAGTAGCTTCTCCATGAAAATGTTCCCGTTCCTACGAAATTTCCCTTCTTGGGAGATCCCGCAGAGAATTCTATTTCAGGACGAAGTTAAATACTGTCAGTCACTCGTGCGGCAAACTGCAATCAATGAAGCGTGCGATCTCATTTGAATCGAACCAGTGGCGTAGCGCAGTTTCCTGTGTCCCCCCCCCCCCCGCAAGTAAAATGTTGGGGCCCACTTGGTGAAAATAAATTATCGAGAATATTATCACGTATATAAGAGCCCCGTAACAAGTAGAGGTTGTCAGAAAGTAAGCATAATGTAAAATACATAGGCTGTCGCAGAGAAGGTGAGACAGATTTTTTCATGCTTGGCAACACTGCATATGGTTTCGGCACTAAGCCAAGCGTCAAGTCAAACTTGCAGCAGGTTTTCGCATATGTAGATACAAACGTGCGCGCAAGAATATAGTTCCACTGAGACGGGTTCTATTCCGACACAACTGCATACTTGCAAGAAAACAGTTATTTAATTTGTAATATACAGACAAAATAATACATCCATTAGCAGGTATGGACTTAATTGTTTGCAACCACTGTGCAGACGAACTTAGAACCGCAGATTCGCCAACTGGAATCTGTATTGCGTTGAAGAGACACCGAAACTTTAGTGCGAGTCGAGCGAGACTGAATGCGTTGCAGAGCGCGTGGAATCGGTGATACCAGTGTTGCACATCCCACTATTTTAACCCTATGTTTATTGTAGAGCGGCGAGAATGGCTGAATCTCCTGTTCAGCGCGCGGTTTTACCCGAATGTTATTTTGGGCTTCATCCGAAGGGAAATGCTCTTCAAAGTCAAGCAAGTTGTTTTAAATGCATAATCCTCCTTACGGCAACAAGATCAAAGTAAAACAGGGCCTGAGGTGATTTGCCGTCAATGTGCGCATGAATTGTATCACGGGTGTTGAATGATTTGCAGTTTGAGTTTAGCAAGAGGAAACGATTGTTTGACGACAAAAGAATCTCCGCCATATTAAAATATATCGCAGTGGGAAGAAACATGTTTATTATTTGGACGAGACGTCCTTCAACTCGGTGGGTGGAGGTAGGGGAAATAAAACATGGAAGGATACCACCATGCAAAACCACCGCCAGGGCTGAAGAAACCGACGATGAGGCAATGAAAGCTTTGTTGAAGGCGCATATTTACTGTTCCGCGCAATCAAAAGGGAAGGGTGATTATTAGCAAGAAATGGACAGACCAAGATTTGAATCCTGGTTTAGTGAAGTGATTTATAAATTGAAACCAGAGTAATAGCGACAGACAATGCACCTGATTGTATACAGGGTGTTTCTAAAGGTCGTTTACAACGCTTGCGAGGTGATTCCTCACATGAAAACAAGCAAAAGTCTAAGTTCCATTTTTACGACTGAGGCTTCGTTTCCGAGATAGGAGCCTCGCAAAAGGTGACAAAGTGATCATCACACCTAACTGGGACGAATACCATCACATATAGAGAGGCGGTTCCAAGGAAATCATAAAGGAATCGTATGTGCTCAGTCCGGAAGTCACTATGAAAAGTTCACTGCACGCATGCGCAATGGAGTCCTCAAAGGAATTGGAGATTTCCAGCAAGAACAATGCATGGAAAAGGTATGTAACGCAGCAAGAAGGACCGTGACAATGAGAAATGCGTTCAAGACAACACATCCCGACCTCAAACATCAAAACATGAGCACCGAACACAAAATCCGAAAAGTTGAGCACGGTTGCATACCCCAGTTACACGCGAGGAATGAACGAATCATGTCATGTGGCATACGAGAGACACATTACTCCACCAGGAGGAGGGTAAGAAAAACACAATATCAGATGATTGCGACAATGTGTATTTTTACACGCGACAACTACGTAATATCCCCCACACACACAAAAAACAACAAATGCTACAATGTCTTATGCACAGACAGTGCGTGTCACTGTACACCAACTGAAGATGTCACTTTCACCACACAAAGGGGGTGGGGAGCAATACCAAAAGTGTTCGCACGCGATCATTGTGACGTAAAAGAGACCAGTTTTGGAAGCGCTGCACAGGCAAGTCTGTCTCTCGTAGTCTACGTTTGACCTTCATGACTGCTGTTCCCGCGAGAGGAGCTCGAAGGGTTGGTTCTCTCCGGCAGTCGTTCCAGTCGTGTTGCAGGTGCTGGGATATGATCAGCAGTTCGCTCTAGGTTGTCATACGCATTGAAGAGTACTAGTATGTTGTATTGAAAGAAGTTGACGTGGTGGAGTGGACAAGTCAAGTATCGCAACAATTGGTCTGTGGTGTTCATACGGTGATACGGCCAATTTGTGCAGTGTGCCAGTGTTAAACAAAAACAATACTTTGCAGTTCCAGCTTCCTATTACACAGATGGCTGCGTATACGACCCAGCAGCTAGCAGACATGCATCTCATGTATGGGGAGGCACGTGGTAATAGCCGTGAGGCAAGGCGTCTTTATGGAGAACGCTTTCCACATAGACGTTTAACCTCTCACACCTTCTTTCAGGTAGTGGACAGTCGGCTGCGTGAAACAGGGTCAGTGTTACCACCGCGACAAGAAGTTGGAAGACCCCGAAGTGTACGCACACATCAGTTTGCAGAAGATGTGTTAACAGCGGTCGCAGAACATCCTGGCACCAGTGCGCGAGTGATCGCTCGGGCACGAAACACGTCTCATGTGAATGTTTGGCGAGTGTTGTCAGAGGAAGGAATGCACCCTTTTAAACTGCAGAAAGTACAAGAACTGTTACCTCGTGACTTTCGCCCTCGTATGGAGTTTTGCCAATGGTTGTTGCATCAGCTGGACACAAACCCTCACTTCGGGGCAAACGTATTGTGGACAGTTGAAGTCATTTTCACCAGGATGGATGTCTTCAATAGTAGAAACAGTCATGTATGGGACTTTTACAACCCACATGCACTTTTTGTGGCCCATCACCAGCACAGGTTTTCAGTGAATGTGTGGTGCGGGATAGTACATGACCATTTAATTGGACCATACATTATCCCTGTTCGCCTGAATGGTAGCACGTATCATGCATTTCTTAGTGAGGTTCTGCCTGAACTGTTGGAGACCGTACCTTTGGCACTGCGGCAAGAAATGTGGTACCAACACGATGGTGCACCAGCTCATTTCGATTGTAATGTACGACATTTCCTGCATGACGTGTTTCGCAATAGGTTCATTGTTAGGGATGAGCCTGTGCCTTGGCCACCGAGGTAGCCAGATCTCAACCCTCTCGATTTTTTCTTCTGTGGAGAAATGGAAACCCTCGTATACGACACACCTGTCACATCAGCTGAGAACCTCGTTGCTCGCATCAACGTCGCCGCCGCGACGGTAGCAGATACACCTGGCTTGTTTGCTCGTACTCGACAATCCTTGATTCGTCGCTGTCATCTCTGCGTAGAAGTAAACGTCAGACATTTTGAAAACCGTCTGTGATTATTGCCCTCGGCAAATCTCAGTGAGAACACTCTTGGTATTGCTCCCCACCCCCTTTGTGTGGTGAAAGTGACATCTTCAGTTGGTGTACAGTGACACGGACTGTCTGTGCGTAAGATATTGTAGCATTTGTTGTTTGTTGTGTGTGTGTGGGGGGGATATTACGCAGTTGTCGCGTGTAAAAATACACGTTGTCGCAATCATCTGATATTGTGTTTTTCTTTCCCTCCTCCTGGTGGAGAAATGTGTCTCTCGTATGCCACATGACATGATTCGTTCATTCCTCGCGTGTAACTGGGGTATGCAACCGTGCTCAACTTTTCGGATTTTGTGTTCGGTGCTCATGTTTTGATGTTTGAGGTCGGGATGTGTTGTCTTGAACGCATTTCTCATTGTCACGGTCCTTCTTGCTGCGTTACATACCTTTTCCATGCATTGTTCTTGCTGGAAATCTCCAATTCCTTTGAGGACTCCATTGCGCATGCGTGCAGTGAACTTTTCATAGTGACTTCCGGACTGAGCACATACGATTCCTTTATGATTCCCTTGGAACCGCCTCTCTATCTGTTATAGTATTCGTCCCAGTCAGGTGTGTAGTGTTGCCCACGAGACGAGTCAAAGGGACACATGATGAATCACGTCTCGTCTCGAATTTTTAAAAGCCTGTCCCGTCTTGTCCCGTGGGCAACACTACAGGTGTGACGTTCACTTTGTCATCTTTTGCGAGACTCCTATCTCGGAAACGAAGCCTCAGTCGTAAAAATGGAACTTAGACTTTTTGCTTGTTTTCGTGTGAGGAATCACCTCCCAAGCGTTGTAAACGACCTTTAGAAACACCCTGTATATCACCAATAACAAATCATGCTTTTTTGGTGGTCTAACTTGAAGTGCGTGTGTCTTAGAGTAATGGATGTATTGCGAACGAAGCAACCACGTTTTTCATAAATTTATTTCTTTCTAAACCAAAATCAATAATTTGTCATTAAATTCAATAGGGGCCTATTGTTGTTTACTTTTATCTCCGTTTATTTTTCGTTTTGCGTGCTCGAAATATACACACATGCTCTCATGTTTAGAAGTTATTTCGCTCTTATATTAATGACACATTTACTAAATAATATATGCGCAGAAAGTACTTTTAAAATTTTATGTTTCAGGAGACAAAGAGAAGCAAAAATACATTCCACTTGACATGCATGCGGGTGTTGATGTGTTGTGCGGTTGGCAATACTGTGGATTTTCTCAGTGTCTGCGATGTAAGCAGCTCGGCGGTTGAGGAAAGAATGGCACGGAAGATTCTGAGCTCAGTTCTCGCGCGGATTGATACATAAAACGTGCTGCAAACTTACAGTAGCCTGACGCGCGGCTTAGTCGCGTCGTGTAGGATGATTCATTCTGTTTCCGTAGCAAGTTGTCACATGTTCCGAAACCACGTTAGTGAGCACCTGTGTTGATTTACGTGGAACGTGTTTCGTTTACCTCTCCAGGTTTTTGTGTATAACATTGCTTATCGGGATGAGTATTCAAGATGAACAGCGACATGCCATAAAATTTTGTTGGCGTTTAGGGAAAAGTGCTGCGGAAACATATGCAATGCTTCAACAGGCATATGCCGATAAGACAGACTGAGTAGAGCCACAATGTACCGATGGCACAAGTTGTTCGAAGATGGGCGCGAATCCGGCGCTTTGCTTCCGCATCCTGGACAAAGACCGTCCGTGATTAACGAGACTATAGTGAATACTGTTGCAGCAATTATTCGTGATGATAGGCATATGTCCGTGAGAGCGCTAAGTGCACATTTGGGCATATCGAAGGACACCGACTACCAGGGGCGGCGCCAGAAATTTTCGACCGGGTGGGCAGAAGCTGTATATTGATAGATTAGGGCGGGCAGGTATAGGCTAAATGTAAGACACATATATGTATGACATACATGCATATGTATCCCCTTCTCTCTTACACTCCCGATTTTATTTCCCTTTTCATCTTTTCTGTCTTACTCCCTAATGCCATCTTATATCTTTCTTTCTCAGCTTGTTACCACTTTCTCTCGTTCCATTCTTCAAATGTTTCTCTTAACTGTCATGCACACACACATCACATGTATGTCTGTGTGTTTGGTGTCTTTCCTCTTCATTTTCTAATCTATTCTCGCATCTTCTTCCACTTGTGGAACCACAAGCAAAGAAACCTGCGCAGACCCGCGACTCCTGTGCACCTTACTCCCGCGAGAAGGGGAGGAGGAGAGTGGACCATGCTTCCTTATGGCCCGAGCTGAACGGAAGAAGGGAGAGCTGCAATGGGACTTTTCGTCCAAGGTTTTCTTCCTTGTGGTCGCTCTATACAACTGACAAATGTATCTGAACGTTTGCAGTAACGGCTATCGGGTGCCAAAACTTAGGAACAAGGACAATTTACTATTTTGGTAGAAAAGTCTTTGTGGCAAAATGTGGCTCCTCCTAATCACCGCCACTGGATATTTGGATAAAAAAAAATGTCTTATTGGGAATGTAAACACACACACACGGAAAAACAAATTCTTTGTTCATTCTGCACAAAGCATCCCCAGGCTTATGAAAGGCTATTTTGACAAAATATCGCCCAAAAGTAATAATCAAGTAACATTGAAAAATCTGTTAGCTAAGTTGTTATGCATTTTCTGAAGTAAGTCTTTGTTACTCATGCGGGACAAGTGATACACGTATGGTTAGATGAACATATGCACTGAGGTAACAAATAGTTTACATTTTGTAGAATGTGATTTTGAACACATCAAAATTCATCACTATACCCAGTAATTCATCTCTTTTTCACGGACGACTTGGGTTGTATGGCGTGACTTTTTCGAAAGCGCTCAAATGTTAACCTCTATCCTGCGCAGTAGAATGACAGCATTTTGTTCCTACGCGTCAGCAAAAATTTGATGCGCCTGGTGTTATGTTACATCCGGTTGTAGCGGGCCACGAGTGATTTTATTGTTGAGTCAGCAGAACGTGTCTGATCACCTTGAAGACATCGGAAGCGGTGGGGGGAGGGGGGTCAATGGGTTTGTCACGTTGTTTTTTGATGTATGCTAACCTAACACGTGCGTATGTTTGTGTGTGTGTGGAGGAAATGCGCGCGCAACCATTGCGTATGATTCAAAGACATGAAGAAATGATTTAAAGATGGCGCCGAAGGTGCTTTACCCCCGAAAGTTTAGCGGCTAAGGTTATTGCTCTGTAAAACAAGAGGCGTCGAGGGTTCGATTCCTGGTAGAGTCAATATTGATTGGTTGATAGATTGAGTTAGTTTTTTTAAGTCCGTTTTATGCACGGCAAAACTAATCAGGATTGGAGCTACAGTTGAAAAGTGGTGATTCGGACCACTATGTGCCTCCACCGAGTATCGAACCTGGGACCCGTTGATTACAAGGCGACGATGTCAATATTGAATGGTCTCGATTAGCCTGTGTGTAAATAAAGGCAACAAAATGGTTGAGTTCGAAAATCGAGTTGGGTTAGTGGTTAATGTTGTCACCTGGCAATGAAGAGGTCGCGGGTTCGATTCTCTAGGTAGTTTAATTAGGCCAATTGTTTTGTCCCGCCATTATAGGTCCCGATTAGTCCATCTGTGCATAAATAGTATTTGAATAAAATCAAAATGGCGGCCGCGTTTTGTGTTTAGGGGCGGCGGCGACCGGGGCGCGGCGCGGGGCGGGGCGGGGCGGCGCGGGGGGGTGTTTTTTATTCCGCGAGATGTTTTAACCAAGTGGTTGAGGGTTCGATTCCCAATGTTGGTGAAAATTGGATATTCAATTGTATTTGTTTAAAAGTTCCGATTAGTTTTTTGTGCACAAAGAGAAAATGAACTAATTGGAAATAGGATGTTTATGCTGTAATGAAAAGGTCCCGGGTTCGATTCACAATGTCAAATTGGCTGATAATGATGTTGTTTAAAAATAAAAAACAAGTGTGTTGAGTCCCCATTAGTATTTAGGCAGGAACAGATATTAAAAATCAAAACAAAATGCCTTTTGATTACAACGCAAAGACTTTACCGCTAATGTATAAAGATAAATTAGAATCTGTTGTTTTGCCGTGTGGGGCCCCAGTACCGATTAGCTTAAATGCATAAAGAGTAGGTAAAATAACCAAGATGGCCGTCACTATTGTTTTGTGATCAAAGAGGAGTCACAGGTTCGATTCAATCAAAGGAGGCAAGATTCTATGTTTCAATTCCATGTAAAAGTCTAAAGTTATGTTTCGATTAACCTCAATGCATATAGAGGAATTAAACAAAAACAAGCAAAATGGCGACAGATGTGATAAAAGAAAAATTGAATTAGTTTTTTATAGTGACAAGAAAAAATAGCGAATCATTGTTAGAAATAGAATGAAAATAAAGATACTTGCCTTTGCGTGTCCAGCGCTGTGCAGAAAAGCTCTCATGCTTTATCTCCGACAAGTCCACAATGCACATTTTTTTTATTGTATAGTTAATTATTAATGTTGTTATTAACACAGATTCTTACCAGTGTGAAGAAAAGCTCTCATGCTTTATCTCCGACAAATCCACAATACACACTTTTTCATTATATAGTTAATTATTAATGTTGTTATTAACACCGAGTTTTACCAGTGTGAAGAAAAGCTCTCATGCTTTATCTTCGACAAGTCCAAAATACACACTTTTTCATTATATAGTTAATTATTAATGTTGTTATTAACGATTGTTACCAGTAAAAATATAAACCATGAGGATTTTTAAAGGGGTGATAAGTGAAAAAAAGCCAAGACATATATTTTATCCCTGTTTATTACCAATATTTACAAAATTCAAAAGAGCCGCACACACACACACACACACATACATATGTAAAATGTTTATATTGTGTCACCAGTTTATCAGCATGTTATTTAACAAGTTTTTATTCTTCAAGTTTGTTCACTCACCCACATAAGGAATTGTGTCACTATCATATCCATTTTCTGCTGCAACCACTGAATTAAAATGTTTCACTATTTTTTCCACAAGCATGTTCTCGCAAAAAACAAACACTTCTTTGGAAAGTCTTTTTCCGTCGATGTTTTGTATAGAAAAGGCTCAGGTTTTGTACATCCATGTAGATGGGAAAGCACAAACTTCTCCTTATTACATGCATGGACAGGGGAAATATCTGTGCAACCGAAACATTGTTCGCGAAGGTCGAGAATGCAAGATTCCACACAGTTTCCAAAATATGATTTCAGATACGGCGACACTGTTTCACACATAACTTTCGCATGCTCGATGCACACAAATATCTTCATAAAGTTCCGCCACGAACTTTCTGCGATGAACACTATCTCCAGGGAACCGTAAGCTGGTTTCTTCCTTATAATGATCTGACGGCGATTGTACAGTGTGGTTATCAGCAATTCATGTTGCTCACTTAGTGGGTAGGAAACACGAGGCTGCTCACCTGGAATAGCGATGTAATTGTCGATTACTGGAAACAATTCCTGAAGAGCGTGCCACTCCTGCAACTGTAGTTCAACACCGGCCGCCCCGCTTCTGTGTAGCCTGACCACAGGTTGGAAATCCAGATGAGAGGAAAGTCCGATTGAGATAACTTTTGTTTTCGAAGCATTCAAATAGTAGACGTGATCAAATAATATCGACTGGCGTATAAGACTAGTTACTTGTTTTTGTTCTTCAGGTAAATGCTGATCGCTCTCTTTCTGAAGAACCCCCTTGAAATTAGTGTACGGTTGAAATATTTTTTTCAGCGGCATCGAAATAGAGGATTCCATGACTAAGAACTGCGAGATACTGCATGTCGCAGCGTGCAGGTGTGTTTTTGAGACGCATGCGCGCGTAGCAAACCAAGCATGTGCTGGACAAAAAAGGTGGAGGGGGCGGGGCATTACAAAGATCAATGGTGAGAGAAAAATCAGCAGAATATCATAAACGTCATATTGAGAAAATATTGGATAACAAATATTAATTAATTTAATTAAAACATCAACCGCATTGTCGATCTGAAATTAGGTTTATAGACAGGGGGCAAAATGGAAAATATCGACGATGTTCTAGTATTGGATTGTTTCTGTATTTCCATCGGTATAATCCTCCACCACATTTGAAGCATACTGTTTTATCCTCTTTTTGAATGTAAAATAATCCTGCTTCGGACAGAGCTTCTACAAACGGGAATTCTTTTGATTGCCAGTTTCTGAAAGAGGACAATCTAGCATTGAAAGATCCCATCTCTGGATATTGCGTCATTGTTCTGTAAAGACACAAAACAAGATAAATATTATAAGTAAGCTGTTGTAAACTGTAACGCTACAAAATTATTAATATACTATTAGGACTATATGTAACTTGTATAAAATTTCAAACAGTATTTACTGTCAATATTTTCTAGTATACGTACCGAGTATTATAAATTTAATTTACGAGTCAGCAAATAAGTTGATATAATATTGTCGTTTTTTATCGGTACTGGGAATAAAATTTGAAATTTATGCATGGGTTTACCAGAGGCTCTATGGAATAAATACAGAAAACAGTAATGCCCACAGTACACAGACCCGTAACTTTGTATCTGATGAGTGTTGTACGTATAGAATTTAGAGTTATTTTCCAAAAATCGCAAATGTTTATGCACATGTGGAGGTTTTCCGTAACTATCAAAAAATTCCCCCCGGGAGTTACTGTCTATGTAAATTGCTACCCAGTGCTTCCCGGGGCTATCTTTGGGATCTGTATTTACAATCAACGCTGCTGGTAGTTCCACATGTACAGGTAATTCATTAGCTGCGAAAACCCCAACATGATGATTGTCAAAGGCTCTATTTGATATTAACCCGTGAAGCAAATTTAAAGTCGACAGCATTGCTGGACACTAAATAGTAATATTGTGCAACTCACCTTTTTATACTTCAAAGTACACGGTACGCGTCACAGTAGATTCCAGAACCAATTTGATCTGGGTCACCAAGCTGTTTATCGTTGTTGAAACAATGGAGAGCTATCTAACACAACGCAGATGCTCGGAATATGTAGGCGGGGTTTACAAACGCGCATGCGTACAATGCTATCTGGCATTTGTTGTGCTGTTGTAAAATGAATTTTGTACTATAAGAAAATTGTCTGTATGTGTGTGTGTATATATATATATATATATATATATATATATATATATATATATATATATATACAGACACACACGCATATTTATTTATTGATGAAGTGTATATATATATATATATATATATATATATATAATACAATACAATATAATATATATATATGTAATTTGAAGATACAACATATCAGTAAAATCTAACAACTAGCAAAATATTCATAACATTCGACTTTTATATCCGGGGTTGCCAAAAACAATCTGTTGTGGGTAACATATATTACGGTGCTGCCTATCAAAAAGTGCGATAAGGATGTAGACGGTGCAGACATAACAGGATGTCTCATGTTATCCATAAATTCTTGAGGTATTATAACCATTTTTTTGGCATGCTCCATGTTCAGATTTTTTTTTTCACTTAAATAAACTTGATAACACACCTCCTATTAAAGGGGCTAATAACGCAGGTAGAAATCCTCCGTGTTGCACTAGTATCTGTTTCTTCTGCTTTGTAGAGTGTCCTTTGGCAGAGAGATTACGTATCACCTTCTTGTACCGGCTCAATCTTGTTTTCTGAGGTGTTGAAAGAGGAACATTCCCTTTTAGAACATTGTAACAACACTCACAGATTGAATTAACTAAGGAAGAATCAGCAGCTTGTAAAATAGCTGTGCGAAGAGCTGGTTTAGCATCCGACAAAACTTGGAGCACTTTAGCGTGTTTCACTCTTGGAGCCATGATGACAGAATAAACGACTAGTGATTATGCTTGCTTTTTTTGTAGGAATATATACATAATTGATATCATCGTCGGGAAATATCCGCGACCGAAAACGTACTTCTTCCGGAGTGTTCTGCTTCAGATCAAACAGCAAATATCCATGGGGTTCAGCGGTGGCATTGAAATATGAATCTTTTATAAAATTTGGATTCTCCGGGTATACTTGTCTAGATAAATAATTAATTTGGGCTCTGTCTCTTGGATTTTTGAAGCATACAATATAATGACTATTTAAAGATATATCCCTATTCCCTTTTCCCTGATGGAATAGATTTTGAGTGATAAAGAAAAGACTAATATCACGATGATGACACCCTTTTGTAAATAAATCTGTGACTCTTTGATCGCATTCCCTCATCTGATCATCCAGAATTTGGCACAAATTGGTCAATATTAGGCATTCCTTCCCGAAATTGTACAAAACCAGGGAAATCATTGTATGCAGATTGCCATTCCCCGTAGCACACCAAAATATTGTTGAATTTTACATTTACCATTTGGGGTAAACACTGGAGAAAATGCTTCACAAAATATGTCTTTCCACATCCTGATGGACCAGCCAATATTGCAGAGAACGGGTGTTTCCACAAGCACTCCATTTCTCAAACTGTGAAGAATGTTTTAAATTACATATAATATAAAAGTCGAATGTTATGAATATTTTGCTAGTTGTTAGATTTTACTGATATGTTGTATCTTCAAATTACATATATATATATATATTATATTGTATTGTATTATATATATATATATATATATACACTTCATCAATAAATAAATATGCGTGTGTGTCTGTATATATATATATATATATATATATATATATATATATATATACACACACACATACAGACAATTTTCTTATAGTACAAAATTCATTTTACAACAGCACAACAAATGCCAGATAGCATTGTACGCATGCGCGTTTGTAAACCCCGCCTACATATTCCGAGCATCTGCGTTGTGTTAGATAGCTCTCCATTGTTTCAACAACGATAAACAGCTTGGTGACCCAGATCAAATTGGTTCTGGAATCTACTGTGACGCGTACCGTGTACTTTGAAGTATAAAAAGGTGAGTTGCACAATATTACTATTTAGTGTCCAGCAATGCTGTCGACTTTAAATTTGCTTCACGGGTTAATATCAAATAGAGCCTTTGACAATCATCATGTTGGGGTTTTCGCAGCTAATGAATTACCTGTACATGTGGAACTACCAGCAGCGTTGATTGTAAATACAGATCCCAAAGATAGCCCCGGGAAGCACTGGGTAGCAATTTACATAGACAGTAACTCCCGGGGGGAATTTTTTGATAGTTACGGAAAACCTCCACATGTGCATAACCATTTGCGATTTTTGGAAAATAACTCTAAATTCTATACGTACAACACTCATCAGATACAAAGTTACGGGTCTGTGTACTGTGGGCATTACTGTTTTCTGTATTTATTCCATAGAGCCTCTGGTAAACCCATGCATAAATTTCAAATTTTATTCCCAGTACCGATAAAAAACGACAATATTATATCAACTTATTTGCTGACTCGTAAATTAAATTTATAATACTCGGTACGTATACTAGAAAATATTGACAGTAAATACTGTTTGAAATTTTATACAAGTTACATATAGTCCTAATAGTATATTAATAATTTTGTAGCGTTACAGTTTACAACAGCTTACTTATAATATTTATCTTGTTTTGTGTCTTTACAGAACAATGACGCAATATCCAGAGATGGGATCTTTCAATGCTAGATTGTCCTCTTTCAGAAACTGGCAATCAAAAGAATTCACGTTTGTAGAAGCTCTGTCCGAAGCAGGATTATTTTACATTCAAAAAGAGGATAAAACAGTATGCTTCAAATGTGGTGGAGGATTATACCGATGGAAATACAGAAACAATCCAATACTAGAACATCGTCGATATTTTCCATTTTGCCCCCTGTCTATAAACCTAATTTCAGATCGACAATGCGGTTGATGTTTTAATTAAATTAATTAATATTTGTTATCCAATATTTTCTCAATATGACGTTTATGATATTCTGCTGATTTTTCTCTCACCATTGATCTTTGTAATGCCCCGCCCCCTCCACCTTTTTTGTCCAGCACATGCTTGGTTTGCTACGCGCGCATGCGTCTCAAAAACACACCTGCACGCTGCGACATGCAGTATCTCGCAGTTCTTAGTCATGGAATCCTCTATTTCGATGCCGCTGAAAAAAATATTTCAACCGTACACTAATTTCAAGGGGGTTCTTCAGAAAGACAGCGATCAGCATTTACCTGAAGAACAAAAACAAGTAACTAGTCTTATACGCCAGTCGATATTATTTGATCACGTCTACTATTTGAATGCTTCGAAAACAAAAGTTATCTCAATCGGACTTTCCTCTCATCTGGATTTCCAACCTGTGGTCAGGCTACACAGAAGCGGGGCGGCCGGTGTTGAACTACAGTTGCAGGAGTGTCACGCTCTTCAGGAATTGTTTCCAGTAATCGACAATTACATCGCTATTCCAGGTGAGCAGCCTCGTGTTTCCTACCCACTAAGTGAGCAACATGAATTGCTGATAACCACACTGTACAATCGCCGTCAGATCATTATAAGGAAGAAACCAGCTTACGGTTCCCTGGAGATAGTGTTCATCGCAGAAAGTTCGTGGCGGAACTTTATGAAGATATTTGTGTGCATCGAGCATGCGAAAGTTATGTGTGAAACAGTGTCGCCGTATCTGAAATCATATTTTGGAAACTGTGTGGAATCTTGCATTCTCGACCTTCGCGAACAATGTTTCGGTTGCACAGATATTTCCCCTGTCCATGCATGTAATAAGGAGAAGTTTGTGCTTTCCCATCTACATGGATGTACAAAACCTGAGCCTTTTCTATACAAAACATCGACGGAAAAAGACTTTCCAAAGAAGTGTTTGTTTTTTGCGAGAACATGCTTGTGGAAAAAATAGTGAAACATTTTAATTCAGTGGTTGCAGCAGAAAATGGATATGATAGTGACACAATTCCTTATGTGGGTGAGTGAACAAACTTGAAGAATAAAAACTTGTTAAATAACATGCTGATAAACTGGTGACACAATATAAACATTTTACATATGTATGTGTGTGTGTGTGTGTGTGCGGCTCTTTTGAATTTTGTAAATATTGGTAATAAACAGGGATAAAATATATGTCTTGGCTTTTTTTCACTTATCACCCCTTTAAAAATCCTCATGGTTTATATTTTTACTGGTAACAATCGTTAATAACAACATTAATAATTAACTATATAATGAAAAAGTGTGTATTTTGGACTTGTCGAAGATAAAGCATGAGAGCTTTTCTTCACACTGGTAAAACTCGGTGTTAATAACAACATTAATAATTAACTATATAATGAAAAAGTGTGTATTGTGGATTTGTCGGAGATAAAGCATGAGAGCTTTTCTTCACACTGGTAAGAATCTGTGTTAATAACAACATTAATAATTAACTATACAATAAAAAAAATGTGTATTGTGGACTTGTCGGAGATAAAGCATGAGAGCTTTTCTGCACAGCGCTGGACACGCAAAGGCAAGTATCTTTATTTTCATTCTATTTCTAACAATGATTCGCTATTTTTTCTTGTCACTTTAAAAAACTAATTCAATTTTTCTCTTATCACATCTGTCGCCATTTTACTTGTTTTTCTTTAATTCCTCTTTATGCATTGAGGTTAATCGAAACATAACTTTAGACTTTTACATGGAATTGAAACATAGAATCTTGCCTCCTTTGATTGAATCGAACCTGTGACTCCTCTTTGATCACAAAACAATAGTGACGGCCATCTTGGTTATTTTACCTACTCTTTATGCATTTAAGCTAATCGGTACTGGGGCCCCACACGGCAAAACAACAGATTCTAATTTATCTTTATACATTAGCGGTAAAGTCTTTGCGTTGTAATCAAAAGGCATTTTGTTTTGATTTTTAATATCTGTTCCTGCCTAAATACTAATGGGGACTCAACACACTTGTTTTTTATTTTTAAACAACATCATTATCAGCCAATTTGACATTGTGAATCGAACCCGGGGACCTTTTCATTACAGCATAAACATCCTATTTCCAATTAGTTCATTTTCTCTTTGTGCACAAAAAACTAATCGGAACTTTTAAACAAATACAATTGAATATCCAATTTTCACCAACATTGGGAATCGAACCCTCAACCACTTGGTTAAAACATCTCGCGGAATAAAAAACACCCCTCGCGCCGCGCCGCCCCGCCCCGCGCCGCCCCGCCCCGCGCCGCGCCCCGGTCGCCGCCGCCGCTAAACACAAAACGCGGCCGCCATTTTGATTTTATTCAAATACTATTTATGCACAGATGGACTAATCGGGACCTATAATGGCGGGACAAAACAGTTGGCCTAATTAAACTACCTAGAGAATCGAACCCGCGACCTCTTCATTGCCAGGTGACAACATTAACCACTAACCCAACTCGATTTTCGAACTCAACCATTTTGTTGCCTTTATTTACACACAGGCTAATCGAGACCATTCAATATTGACATCGTCGCCTTGTAATCAACGGGTCCCAGGTTCGATACTCGGTGGAGGCACATAGTGGTCCGAATCACCACTTTTCAACTGTAGCTCCAATCCTGATTAGTTTTGCCGTGCATAAAACGGACTTAAAAAAACTAACTCAATCTATCAACCAATCAATATTGACTCTACCAGGAATCGAACCCTCGACGCCTCTTGTTTTACAGAGCAATAACCTTAGCCGCTAAACTTTCGGGGGTAAAGCACCTTCGGCGCCATCTTTAAATCATTTCTTCATGTCTTTGAATCATACGCAATGGTTGCGCGCGCATTTCCTCCACACACACACAAACATACGCACGTGTTAGGTTAGCATACATCAAAAAACAACGTGACAAACCCATTGACCCCCCTCCCCCCACCGCTTCCGATGTCTTCAAGGTGATCAGACACGTTCTGCTGACTCAACAATAAAATCACTCGTGGCCCGCTACAACCGGATGTAACATAACACCAGGCGCATCAAATTTTTGCTGACACGTAGGAACAAAATGCTGTCATTCTACTTGCACAGTATACCCTGGAAACTTTAATCTTGCAGGCGAACGAGTCTCTGGCGCCTGGAACCACAGTCAAAATAATAATTTGTGTGTGTGGGGGGGTGTATTTTCAATGTCTGCGTGTATTTGTTTTCCCCCTTTGTCACTTTCACCTAATCACCATTGAACCTCATTGTCGCCATTAGCCAAAATTAGCAGAAAAGTGACTTCACATAAAACAAATCAGTAACTTACTCTTTCAAAAGTGGAGTTTCATTAGTTCATACCACTTCAAAAGTTGAGGTGGTAGTTTCAATTTTAACTTACTAACTAACTCTCTAGCCTTCTTAAACATTAAGGTTCATATCTCCAGCAACACAAGCTTTCCATCTGTCTCTATCCTGAGCAAGATCTATATACTCTTTTCCATCCCTACCGATTTCCTTTAGGTCCATCTCAACGTTATCCCTCCATCTTCGTCTT
Source organism: Lepisma saccharinum (assembly GCF_977018435.1). NCBI lineage: Eukaryota > Metazoa > Arthropoda > Insecta > Zygentoma > Lepismatidae > Lepisma > Lepisma saccharinum. The sequence goes on from NC_139254.1 coordinate 44,040,228, forward strand.
GGCCTTCCTACAGGTCTCTTACCATCAGGTTTCCCAACAAGAATCCTGTAAACTCCTCTTTCCTCTCCCATTCGTGCCAAATGGCCTGCCCACCTAAGTCTTCTTGATTTAATCATTCTAATAATATCTGGACATGAATACAAATTATGTAGTTCTAAATTATGTAGAACCTTCTCCACTCACCTGTCTCCTCATCCCTTTTAGGTCCAAATATTTTCCTAAGGATCTAATTTTCAAAGACTCTCAATTTATGTTCCTCTTTCAATGTAAGGAACCAAGTTTCGCATCCATATAATACTACAGGCAAAATTACTGTTTTGTATATTTTAACTTTTAGTTTCTTAGATATTGAACGAGAAGTCAAAAGTTTATGAAGAGAAAAGTAACATGCATTTCCTAAATTAAGCCTGCTTTTTATTTCCTCTTTAATATCATTTTCATTTGTTAGTATTACTCCTAAGCCTAAGTACTTGAATTTGGAAACTGGTTCAAACGAGTTATCAATAATTAGATTTTGATTATTACCTAACACTTGGTTTCGGCCAGTAGTGTAATTGATGATACAACCAGCGCACTTATAGCGTACAAATGATGAGCCCCCCTCAAGCAGATTTGGCTACACTTAAACCTAGCTCAACATGCCCATATGAGTTTTTTGCTCAAGTGTAGCACCTCGTCTAATCCAAGATTTTTGTAAAAATGCCCGAAACTACAGTGTACAAATGATGAGCCCCCTCAGATTGATTTGCCTACACTTATAAAAGGCACTTCTGTGAGATTGTTGTCCATAAATTTGTTAAAAATATGCCCCTCTTGATATTTTTTTTGGATACACTTAAAACTAAGCTAAGATACACCCACACCCACACCCACACCCACACCCACACACCCACATACACCCACACCCACCCACACACACACACACACACACACACACACACACACACATACATATACATATTTACTTCCGGTTTAAGTTCAATTGGGCACCAGGCTCAACTTGCATATCTAGTACTAAAACAATGTAATTCTTCTAGAATTGCTCTGTGACTCTCTCATTTCTTACATCATAAACATATGATTTTTCACCTATGAGAATAACACTACATATAGTGTCATCAGGGAGTGTATCGTGGAATTCACAGATAATTTTAATAAAAACTCAAGGAAATTCCCGTGAAAAATTATGACCCCTCGGGAATTTCCCGTTTTTTTCTTCTTGGACCGCCTTAGGGTATATAAAGAGATTTTGCATTGCATATCAGCCAGTATTGTGAGAGTGGCTGAGGAGTATAGATGTGTTGTTACAGTGCTTCTCATACTTACAGGCCTGTTTGGTTTAATATATTATTCATATTAAATATATTTCTGGTATATTGAACAAAAGGGCTTATATTTTGTATAAAAAATCTGATATTTGTTACATCCAGCTTGTTTGTTGTAATCCACTTATATTTAGAGTCAGGCTTATATCTGCCAGCCTGTTATACAAAAATCAATACATAACACTCAGCGCTAGGTCATTGCCTTTCTAGGACATGCATGTCTGTGCAGGCATTTGCGGAAGGTCAGTGTAGATCAATATTTATTCTCTTTTTCCACTTGTAGGCTATTAGCTTTACAACCTGTCATAATAAGCATAGAGTTTTGGTTTAAAACCCAAAAAATTTTATATAATAAACTGAGAATAAAAATTAATAATATTAACATATTAAATATACACAAGAAATAAACAAAGCACACAGCTGAACAATATATATATATATATATATATATATATATATATATATATATATATATATATATTAAGTACAAAATTTTGAATTGAACCCCAGGAAATCTTATATAATAAACCAACAACAAAAATGCCAAATCAAAAATATTGCAATCAGTGTAATAAGAATATATCCAGCCCCAATTGGGCCAGACACCAAAAGAATTGTAACCCAGGCAAATTCAGAACTCCCACTAAAATATGTCCTAAATGCAATAAAATATTTAGCAAGGCGTATTTTAATAGACATGTGGGCTCTTGCTCTGCACAGTCATCAACATTGCCCCCACAACCATCTACATCTGGTCTGAAAAGGAAGCATGAAACACCTGTTAATGCTGGACCGGCAAAGCAGCCACGCTATGAACCCATCCATAGCAGTTTTAACGGCCAATTAAGGGATCACCGGTTTGTATCAGAGCCAAGATATGACATTAAGAATTTTTTGAAGAGTATAAATCCAGATGTGCAGGCAATTCTAAATGCACAAAATGGCTCTTATAAGCTGTCTCTCAAATTGTTTACACAATATAAGAAGCCAAATGGCACAAAATTTACACAGCCCCACATAACAGAAACTGTACCTGTATATTCAAATGCAAATTCAGACAAAATAATAAGCAATTTGATAGATCAATTGAATATTAAACACTCTGAATTTGCAGCAAAAGAGTCTGGATGGAGCCTATGCGGATCTTCACACAAGTTATATGTTAATATTTCTGAATTCAACCCATTACAAGGTTCCAGTTATGTGCCATTACCTGCCAATATCAAAAACAAAACAGCCGTGGTTAATATAAAAAATAATGACCAGAAATGCTTTTTGTGGTGTATTTTAGCTGCTTTGTATCCAGTTTCAAAGGATCCTCAGCGAATAACTTATTATAAACAACATGAAAATGATTTTGATGAGGCAATGGAGGGTTTAGAATATCCAATGCTTGTTCAGAATATTGATAAATTTGAAAAAAAGGCCAGGCACATCAATGGCAAACAATTATCTATTAATGTATTTACTTGTTCTACTGGCCGTGACAATTGCTTGATAGATCCTCTCAGAATCAGCACACTTGATGATGAATCTGCTATTCCGATTGATCTGCTCTTAATTAAAGGGGATGGCACAAATCATTACACTCTGATTCATAATCTTGAAGCTTTAGTCAGAACACAACTAGACAAAACTCATAGAATATTCAAGTTGTGCAGAAGATGTTTGTCTGTATTTGATGGTCAAAAAATGGTGAAAGGGGTTCGGGAAGAGAATGCAGAAATTGCTAAAAACAAGTTACTTTAGCATCTGAAATACTGTGGCAACCATAAACCTGTTCATATGGTGATGCCAATGCCAAGTGAAAATGCAAAATTCAAAAAGTTTGAAGCCTTGTTGGAACACCCAGCATATATAGTCTGTGATTTTGAATCAAGCCTCAAACCCCTTGCATTCTGCAGCCCAGACCCTGAGGAATCTTCAATTACATCATATCAATTACATGAACCTTCCAGCTTTTATTATGTGGTTGTACAGGATGGTGTTGTTAGTAAAGAATATTTATACATGGGAGCAGATGCCATCAAAGAATTTGCACATAGAATAGAAAATGAGTGCCATGACATAGCATCTAATGTCCTATTAAAATCAAAACCTATGTTGCCTTTAACAGAGAAACAGATTGAAGATTTCAACAATGCAGAAAAATGCCCGGTATGTGATTCTGAATTTTCAGATGCAAATATCAAGGTACATCACCATTCTCATACAGATGGTAAATTCTTAATGGCCCTGTGTAATAGCTGTAATATTAAGATCCAGAGACCAAAATTTATCCCTATATTTTGCCATGGTGCATCCAATTATGATTTTCATCATCTGATCAGGTACGAGGGGTTTGACAAGCAGAATTTAAATATTTTAGCTGAAAATGATGAGAAATATATTGCCATTAGCAAAATAATTAAAGTTAATGGTGTTCCTATTCACTTAAGATTTCTTGATTCTGTGACGTTTTTTTCTACGGATTTGTATTTTCGCGTAGAAAAACGTCACAATTTCTCATTTCCTTCGTACGCTTTGCGTCTTGTTTGTTTCCCTGGATTATAATTTATTACGCTAGAGGTCTCCACCGACCCCTCGCTCCGTGCTCGCTTCCCGAGCTGAAAACAGCAGCAGTTCCGATCCTGTAATTATCGCGATAAGAACGACGTGACTTTGCGTCACGAGTGTGAGAGAGAATTTTACATGCGCCGCATGGTTAAGTGTGCAAGTTGCCTCGCTGGCGAGACTTAACCCAATTTTGAATTCTTCTCTTTTTGCGCGCAACAATAATTAGTTTTCTCTCTCCACAAGCATTGGACCTTATATCGCGAAGCAGTTTTATGGAAGGGTGCGTTTGACGAATGTACCAAGGTGCTCACTGCCCAGTTTGATTTGGGTGTTTTCTCCAGTAACACGAATTAGTATCCATGTTGGTGATTGAATACGAACCCAGAGATGTTCCTACGTGTGACTCCAATATCCTGAAGGCGAGACGTGAAGGAAGCCACGACTTGTAGTGTCTTGCCGTACATGATTGTGAGAGATTGCTGTTTGATACTCTATGCGAAATCTAATGGAGGTATGTACTGTGTTGTTTTCTCCCTCCTTTTGATTGCAAAAAGAATGCAAGTTCGCGCACTGTGATGGGTTGGAATATGTTTAATTTAACCGGATCGAAAATATAAAGAAAGAGTGTAATAGGACTAAACGACGAATCGACAAAAAAAAAGCTAGTCGCTTCAAAATCATTATTACAGCACTTCGTCGCACCCCTAGTGTCAAACTATCTTTTGGATTGGACGTTAATAGTAACGCAAATGAACTTGCGGCATTCTTCGCCATAATTGCAAGCGTAGACCCTGGCGTACGCGAGCTATTTGCTATTTATAATTGCGATTTTCTAAAAAATGTAAAAATAAGACGCACACGGAGACTGGCACTAATAAATAAGTAATTTACTGGGAGCATCAAATGCCATAGAAATTATAAGATTGTTTATTGTCAAAAGAAATAGAAATGATACGTAATATAAGAGGTTAATATATCGATAAATTGTAATGTTCAAAATTCCTTGATATGTTCAGAATTATTACCAGCGTTAAGTAATGTGGTTCAATTGGAACTCGTGGGCGTATTAGCATTCGCTGGAATTTTGTAATTTTTGCGTAAAACGCATGTGTATAATCACTGCTATATCTAATGACAAGACAAAGAAGGACAGTCAGGAATTGTTAATGTTGTAGTTCGAAGGAAGTTCAAAAAAAGGATACGTAAAATTAGAATTGTACGTCATAAAACTATCCTTTTTATATTGTTGTTATTGGAGAAATTTACTGTTTCTTGTTCATGATTGGATATAAATAAATTTGTTACTCAAAAGTATTTTTCGAAACTTTCACACAATTCTGTGCCTCTCCTTTTGTTTATAATCTTTGCGTGAAGTAAAACACTAAAGTAACGAATCTATTATTGATACAAAAAAAAAGAACTAGTGTTGAAGCATATAGTAGACGATGTAGTTGGTTGCATGTAGTTATTATGTGTTAATGTGAAAATTTTTCTGAATTGCAGCAGTGTAATTTTCCACGCTATTTTGTGATCATTTATGTTTGCCTACAATTTCTCTCTTGATTGGTAAATGGGGAACAATTAATCCTCGCGTTATATTTGAGTTCGCACGATAATAGGCATTGGCTCTCTTTGAGACTGAGGGGGTACCCTAAAGGCTGGCCGTAACCTTCAACAATTTTGAATTTGTATCTGTTGGTTGTTGCTTTACTTTAAGCTTGTGCATAAATAGATCCCGGACCTTTTTCACGCTTCCCTTGAGATTAATTTGTTCTATTTCTTCATGCACACAACCAGCAGGTTACAATTCTTACAGAATTTTATCGGCTAGCCTGGCTACACTGGCCACTCAATTATCTGATGATCAATTCAAAATTACATGTGCTTTGTTTCCAAATCAGGACCTGAAATAAATTAGGCGAAAGGGTGTATATCCATATGATTATGTTACAGATTTTTCTAAATTTGATGAGTGTGCTCTGCCACCACAACAAGAGTTTTACAGCAAAATCAGAGGATCTGGAATCACTGATGAAGATTATCACCATGCCCAGTTGATGTGGAACAATTTAAAATGCCAGACATTTGGTGATTATCACAAGGCCTATTTAAAACTTGATGTGACCCTCTTTGCTGATATACTTCAGGCATTCAGAAAATCTTCCATGAAAAATTATAAGCTGGATCCAATGTATTTTTACAGTGCTCCGGGCCTAGCATGGTCTGCAATGTTTTTAAACACTAAAATGCAATTGGATCTGATCCATGATCAAGATATGTACTTGTTTAGTAAGCAATGTATAAGAGGAGGCATAGTGCAATGTTCTCAGAGATATGCCAGAGCAAATAACAAATATATTCTTGATTATGATCCAGCACTGCCATCAAATTATATACTGTATGTAGATGCAAACAGCCTCTATGGTTATGCCATGATGAAAAAACTGCCATATGCAGGGCTTGAGTGGGTTGAAGATTTCAATATTGAAGATCTTAAGGATTTTGATGACAGTAATTATGGCCTCTTCTTAGAGGTTGATCTGACAATTCCTGATAATTTACACAACACATTTTCTGATCTGCCCCCAATTCCCGAGGTTGAGTGCTCACCTGGCTCTAAACAGAAGAAATTGATGATGACTCTAGAGCCGAAACAGGATTATGTCATATATTACAAAAACCTCCAGTTCCTGATGAATCATGGTGTTCAAGTGAGCAAAGTTGGCAAAGTTTTGAGGTTCAGGCACTCAAGAAGGTTGAAACCATATATTGATACAAACACAGAGCTTCGAACATCTGCATTGAGCCAATTTGATAAGACCTTGTTTAAATTGATGGTCAATTCAGTGTATGGCAAAACAATTGAAAATGTCAGAAAACATATTGATGTTAAAATAATTACTGACCCCAGCCGGAGCAAAAAACTGATTGCAAAGCCTAATTTCAATTATAGAAGAATTTATGATGAAAATATGGCACTCTTCAACATGAAAAAAACAAAAATTAAGTTTGATAAGCCTATTTATGTAGGGGCTGTGATATTGGAATTGGCCAAATTACACATGTTAAAATTGTATTATGATGTGTTGAAGCCTTTTTATGGTGATTGTGTAAAATTGATGTACATGGACACAGATAGTTTTGTTCTTGATATTCAAACAGAAGATGTTTATCAAGATATAGCACAGCCTGAATTGTTTAAATATTTTGATACCAGTGAACATTCAAAAATTCAACACCACAACAAAAAAGTGCCTGGCAAGTTAAAAGATGAGACACTTGGTGATGTTATTGTGGCATTTGCTGGGTTAAGGGCCAAGATGTACAGTTTTGAAACATGTAGTGGTGCTGTTGCCAAAAAGGCCAAGGGCATTGGCAGAGTAACTGTGGACAAAGAGCTAGAATTTAAAGATTACAAAAATTGTCTCAAATCATGTAGCACAATCAGAACATCAGAAAATAGAATTCAGAGTGTGGATCACTTATTGACTAGCAATATTGTAAGAAAAGTGGCTCTGGACCCACATGATGATAAGAGATGTATTTTATCATGTGGCATACATACTCTACCATGGGGGCATTGTGATTTGAAAAATGGCAATCAATGCCCAATTACAGAGCATGATTTGAAATAAATAAACATGCCTATGAACTTATTTGGGTTCAAAAAACAGGCTATTATGGACCTGTCAACACCACAACCCTCTTCTGATATGATATCTAAACTAAGTGCTTTGTTAATTATTCATCTGAACAGCATATTTACAGATGTTGATGATGAAACAGGTAAAATATTGTACATACTTAACAATAATTTAAATCATTACCAATTACCTGTAGGTGGTCAATTGCAATTTATTACAACCCCTGAGGGTAATGTCAAGATTTCAGTAGGGAGAAATATTTATAGAATTAAGCACTCAAACATGATTTCTGGCACTGTATATACTGTTTCTGCTGGTGACTGCTTATATATTGAGGTCTCTGGATCCTATGACAAGCTTATACCCTTTTTTATAGAATTAAGAATTATATATTCAATAATAAATAACCACTAAAACAAAATGCCTAATGATATATTTGGCCATACAAGACATGAAGATCACAGTGATGAGATTCTGATGCTTGATGTCAGAGTCAAGAAATTAAGAAATTATTTACAAGCTTTACAAACCACACTCAATGCCAGTCTTCAATTAGAAATTACAAATCTGCAATCACAATGCATGGACCCTCTTCTTAAAATTGACTCAGAACTTAAATTATTGCTTCAGAAATATACTGATTTGGCCACATTGGATAATTTTCAAAGTTTAGAAGAAGCTGTAGCAGCTCTTCAAGCCAAATTTAAGACCCAAGCCACCAACTCTGAGCAATTGAAACAACAATTGGAGGAGCAGATAAATAATGTCCAGACACAGCTCCAAACAATTGTCAAAAGCATAAAATCACAAGAAGATTTTGATCTAGTGATTTCCACTCTAAAAGAACAGATTCAATCACTCCAAATACCTAATCTGGACCCTCTGAACAATGACATAGCCGAGGTTAAAGAAAAAATTGAGACACTTGAAAATTTTATGAACAACTTGCCATCTTCTGATGCTTTGAGTGCAATAACTCGGAGTGTTGAAAAAATTAAGCTGCAACTTGAAACATATGAAGATTTTGGAAAAATTCAAAGTACCATAACCCATCTTGAGGGTACAATAGCAGCAGTGCAAAGTGATTTGACAAATATACAAGAATCTCTAGAATCCCGCCTGCCCGGTATTGCAGATACCCTTGTTAGTGTCCAGCAACAGATCACAAAGCTTGAAAACCTCAACACTGAATCTGAGCTATCTCATTTTCATCACTTGATTGATGATATCCAAACAAAGCTTGAAATTTTACAACAATCAACACCCTCTCAGGCAGATATAGCCCTGCTCCAAAATGCTATGTAAAATGTGGCTGATGCTTCTGAATTAAACAATGTAAAATTGGCACTTGAATTTTTGGAGAATACTGTATCAAATCTGCTTACATCACAGGAACTTAAAAATATTAAGAGGGCAGTGAATCGCATATTGAAATCAGAAGATATCAAGAATATCCAGACAGAGATCAAACAACTTACTCAGACAGTGGCCACTCTACCAACCAATCAACATATTAATGAACTGCATGCCCTGTTTGAGGATATCAGAAGACAAGTCCATGATCTTACTGCTCAAAATTCAAAATTGGCAGTTATTGAAAATTTGCAACAAATTGTAGCTAATATCAAGCAACAGCTAGGGACCATGGAATCCAATCAAGCAAATGCTCTGTCTGTTTTTGCCACCCAGCTTCAAGAGATTGTGCAACAATACAAGAAACTTGTTGTGGACATAAAAATCAAGCCAGGCCATGATGATGTTGTTAGGACCATCAATGAGCATCTTGAATCTGTAACAAGCAGATTGCTTACAGCAGAAAAAGAAATAACAGGCATAATTGAGAATCCAAAACATACAGTAATTCTTGAATTGTACAGCATCCCCAACAAAGAATATGATTCACCATTTACACCAGGTGGCAAAATATATATGCTGTCCCCTGCACAATTTTATTACCAGTTTTTTGTTGGGGGCACACTGAGACCAATCAAGATCAAATATTGGCTTCAACCACAGGCACACCACTACCCTACCTTATCAATAACAAATGCTGATAACAAAGTAAAAATCACCAGTGTAGAGTTAGAGGATTTTACAGACCCCAATACATTAGAAACAGCCTATGCTGAAGATGATGGCTCTCTGGAATTTAAAATAAAAATAGGGGACAAATTATATTTAGAAAATCCTGTAGTATCAGCTGCTGAACACCCCATAGTTGCAATATTCTTGTTTTCATATTATGTCTAGAGAAATTATTGTTGATGAACTACACAGACAAGCCAGACATAATTATAAGAGACTGCCAGTAGTCACAAAAAGCATAGATGATTTATGGCAAAGCGACTTGATTGGAATGGCAAGTGGACTGCTGAAAAATTTAGACAAAATCAACAAGGGCTACAAGTATCTACTCACTGTCATAGACACATTTTCAAAATTTGCCTGGGCTGTGCCACTCAAATCCAAGACTGGAAAATGTGTTACAGAAGCCATCAGGACAATCATCAATCAGAGTGGAAGATCACCGCGCTATTTGCAAACAGATAATGGCAAAGAATTTTATAATTCTGTGTTCCAACAATTTATTAAAAGCCAGTCAATACAACATTATTCGAGTTACAGTGATCTCAAGGCCTCAATTGTAGAGAGATTCAACAAAACCCTAAAAAATCTTATGTATAAACAATTTACACTTCAAGGTAATTATAAATGGCTTAATATTCTTCCAGAACTTCTACATAAATATAACAACTCTGTCCATTCCACAATCAACATGAAACCCTCTGAAGTAACTCCATCTGATGAGCAAAAATTGATCAGGACTGTTTATTATCCTAGATACCAGCCAACAACAAGAAAGGCCAAATACAAGGTGGGTGATCAAGTAAGAATTAGCAAATATAAGTACTTATTCAAAAGAGGCTTTACAAGAAACTGGAGCACTGAATTATTTACAGTGGTTCAAGTTAAACCTGGGACCCTTAACACATATATAATAAAAAACCACCGAGGAGAAATTCTCAAAGGCAGATTCTATGAAGAAGAACTCAGCAAAACTAAACAGCCTGACACATATCTCATAGAAAAAATCATCCGCAGAAAAGGCAACAAGTTATTTGTCAAATGGCTAGAACTTCCAGAACACAGCTGGATCGATGCAGACAAAGTGATAATATGAGCATCTGGGATGTTATAAAAAGGCTGCCAGAACCTGAACAGCAGATTAAGAGAAATGGCAAGTTGCTGCCTGAAAATATTAGATGTCTTATTGTTGGGCCATCGGCTTGTGGTAAAACTACACTAATGATTGATAATTTTTTATTGGCACCCAACTGGTTAGACTGGAAAAACAGGCACTTGTATGTTTTCTCTAAGAGCTTGGAACAATTAAAATATCAACAGCTGATGAAACTATATGATGGATTGGATATTGCCACTTTTGAACCAGATGTTAAGGCACTTCATGAATGTCTCGATAATTCTGTTGTTGTGTTTGATGACATTATACTGGATAATCAAAACAAGGTTAGAAATTTCTTTACACAGGGCCGACACAAAAACATTGATTGCTTCTACCTGGCACAGACTTTTTCAAAAATACCGAAGCAGCTGATCCGAGACAACAGCAATTTTATATGTGTGTTTCTTCCAGATCATACCAACCTCAAACACATACATGATGAATATGTAGGTGGGGACGTGAGCTACAATGATTTTTCCAAGTTTTGCAGTAGGTGCTGGAACCAGGACAGTTATGGGTTTGTCACAATTGATATGACAAGAAAACCCAATAGTGGCAAATACAGAAATAAAATCAACAATTTTCTAGACTTTGAAACATATATAAATAACCATGAAAAGGCCAATCATTGATGATCTTAAATTAAGAGATTATCTTGTAAAAAGATTTAAAGGATGGAAATCACAGAACCGAGGAATTTATGAACAACACAAACAAACAGAACAGCCTATTATTGATGCTATTAGTGAATTAGGTAAAAATATCAAAACTGTTACAGAGCAAAATCAAAATTTGATCACAGAGCTTGTACCTGTAGCTGCAAGGAATATATTAGATTATCCAATCATCCCACTTTCCAGTATTCATACACCTAGTCCTGTTGCTCCTCGAAGAATTGAAGCTACTCTGGATCCTATTGAATTGGGTCTTGTTGCTCAAAAATATTTAAGCACACCTAAAGAGAACAAAGATGAGGTCTTTGGCTTATATGCTGACACAGAGCGTGATGGTAGCATCATACATAGAATTGGCAATTTCAGAGTAACATTTATGGGAGATGATCTAATTGTATATTCAGAATCTCATCTTGGAGAAAAAGGTGGTTTTGTTAAGTATCTCGGAACACCTGGATTGTGGGAACTGATGACTAGGAAGAGGCCTGGCAGCTATACAGATCAAGATTATGAGCACTACAAAGAAATATTAATAAAATCAGATGCTCTATACCAGAACAATGATCCCACACAAAAAAGAGTCAAGTCTAGCAATGGAGCAAAATACAACAATTTAATCAAGCCCATATGGTCACAGATCAAGACTGGCAGTGGAATCAAACAATACAACACCCTGCCTAAAGAATTTGTCTGGGTTGATGATGTCAGGAAACTTGTAGATAGGTTATTGGTGATAGCTGGGGAGGAAAATGCTGGCAACCATAATTTTTACAATGAAAAGGTTGGAATTATGGACATGATAAGCACAAAATTGTCTAATTTTATAGTGAATGACACCAAGGGGATTGGATATCTTATAAAAATTATTAATACTCTACCACCTAAATTTTGGAATATTTCTGAGGGTCGGGGGCTTGTTAATGACATTATAAACAAGCTGCCATTTGAACTACATATTCCAGGCTATCAGTATTGTGGTCTCGGTACAAAATTGGACTATAGATTAAACAGAGGTGATCCTGGTGTTAATCCCCTAGATGCTGCTTGTAGAGACCATGACATAGCATACAACACACATTCTGATCTTGACAAGAGACATGTTGCAGACAAGAAATTAGAAGAAGCTGCATTTGGTAGATTTGTAAGCAAAGATGCTTCTTTAAGTGAAAAAATAGCAGCATTGGGGACCACCATAGCTATGAACACCAAACAAAAACTGGGGTGGGGGCTGTGAATATGTATATATAATAAACCTAGAATGAAGGCCAAGGTTGTTATGTATCAAATACCTTATGCAGGTCTTAAATCTCTTAAAACTATTGATAGTCTTTTAACCAAAAAGCAGCGCAAGAAAAAATTCTTGTATTGCCAAGGGCCATGGTATGAAATTGTTGCTTAGTACCCCCCAATTAAAAAAATTACAACAATCTAGAAAAAAATCACATGTGGGGGGTTTTATATTTACTATCCCGGCAATCTTAGCAGCACTCGGGGCTGTTGGGAGCTTGGCTGGGGGATCAGCTGCCATAGCAAAAACAGTAATAGATGCCAAGAAGAATAAGGCAGAATTAGATGAGCAGAGGCGCCATAACCTGGCCATGGAGAAACAAGGCAAAGGTGTTAAGAGAGCCATGAATAATTTTAAAAAAAACAAGAGCCGCTTACAAACCAAGATATTGAAGCTTTAATCAAGCCACTGGGCATCAAAAATTTTAGAGGTGTGTACATGTCTGATTCTTTACCAGAACAACCACTCAACAAAGAGTGTGGCATTGTTAATTTGGATAAGTACAAAAATCAGGGCACACACTGGATCTGTTATCTTAAATATTTAAAAGATGAGGCATTTGTGTTTGATTCATTTGGAGGTAGTACAATATCTAATCGGCTAATCTTTATTACAATAATGCCCGTGTTCAAAACTTCAAAGATGTTAATTGTGGACATTTGTGTTTATCTGTTCTCAGATATATATCTCAAATAGATAAACCATCAATTGAAAATTTTCAAAAAGCCTTGTGGTACTTAAAACATCATGGGGGTATTCCATCTCACCAGCCAAAATTCAATATTGAAACTTAGATTACATGATGATATAGTATATCCCAAAACAATAGCTCTCAGAGCATTTTATGGCATGTACTTGATCCCTAATATTACACACCACAACAACAAAATTGCAGTTGGTGATCAAAAAATTGTCATCAGTCCAGGGCATGTCTGTCCACTCTAAATGCTCAATTACCCAGAGGTATAGTTTTAACTCAAAATTCTGTCACTCACAGAGTAGAGATTGTATCTGCTACAGAAACAGTGGATCTGGGTACTATAAGAGAGCTGTTAGGCTTTGAGAACAACACAAAACTTGAAGCGGCCATCAAACACACTGCTATTAATATACCTAAATTCTTAGCCATAGAGACTCTGAATATTCACTGTAATGTGGCTGAGGGGATGATCACCAAATCAAATGGCATAGGCACTCACAAACAAACTGGCATCATTGCAATATTCAAACCTAATTCTGAATTTATGGAGCCAATCATCTACACTCCATCCCCAACATTATATTTTCCTGTGTGCTATTATAGAATAGATAACATTGAATTGATGGTCACTAATGAAAAAGAAGAATTAGTTGATTTTGCTGGAGCTACAACAACTGCAATCATAGAGATTAATATTTAAATAAAAATACATACAAAAAAAATGGAAAATATTGAGAGTTATGAGCTACAATCGTTCCCCCCAAACAGGAGGACATTTGCAAATTTAAATCAACCCAACACAGAGATTGAGGTTGATCTTGATGTAGGGGATGGCTTTATACACCCCCACAGAGCAGATCTATACATCAAATTTGATGTTGTGAAGCTCGATGGAACAGATTATCCGGCAAATTCAAATATAAGATTGGTAGACAATTTTGTGCCGCATCTGTTCTCTGAAATTGAGATTAGAAAGCATGGTGTTGTTATAAACAGAATAGATTATCCCGGCATTACCTCCACAGCTTTGGCCACACTAAAATTATCCAAAACCGAGGCTTCTTACTACAAAATAGGTGGATTTGAGGCTGGTGATAAAATATTATCCAAAAGCCACACAGTGCTGTTCCCTATGCGCCTGTTGCCAGGATTCTTCTCAGATTACAAAGATATTATGTGGAAGGGTGGTTTAAGAATCACATTTAGAAGAGCTGCCAATGATAATAATGCTTTGATGAGGTACAGTGCAATAAACTCCACAGGGGAAGCTCTGCCTAATACCCTACCTGATGAAGGCAAATGCATTATTCAGACTATGGAGCTAAGAATCCCGGTTGTTGAATATGAAGCCAGTTATGCTCTTAAATACAAAGCAGATATAATAACAAATCCACAGGTTCCTTTACAATTTTATACATATCAATGTGTACAGAAGCCTGCCGCTGGTACTTATTATGAGTTTGATGCTACAAATTCATTCTCCAGTATACAATATGACATGCCGGATTTTGTGGTGGTATTGTTTCAGACTGGAAGACACAATAATCAGGAAAAAAATTCAAGTAAATTTGATAACTGCAACATCAAGAACATATATCTTAAAAATGGCAGAAATGAGGTATTTCCTAGAGAAAATTATAATTTAGACATGTCCAAGGATGATTTCCTTAAATTATATGAAGCATTTACAGCATACAAAAGGGTCACTACTGGCAATACTGACATGTATTACACACCAGATGAATTCAAAGCACAGAGACCCATGTTTGTCATCAACACTTCAAAAAGAAAACAAGTTGTGGTTAATGACAGGACAAACATTAAAATTATCTGTGAATTCCACGATACACTCCCTGATGACACTATATGTAGTGTTATTCTCATCGGTGAAAAATCATATGTTTATGATGTAAGAAATGAGAGAGTCACAG